>NC_134354.1:735842865-736195365 GCF_048569485.1 Anomaloglossus baeobatrachus
GGTTATTCCGGCCACTACCAGAGTACTACAGTTTGTTTTTACAATCTTCCATATGATTCCAGAAATATGGTCCGCAATTCAACAAAGCTTTGAGAAAACTGGCATAAAAAGGTTTGAAAACTCAAACGTTTTCTACATGCAAGGCTGCTGAAAGGTTTTGCGCTATTTGGAGCTGAGTTGGGCAGCCTAAATTCATCAAATTCATAAGGAGCGGTAGTGTGCTGGAGTAAGGGTACCTTCACACTTAGCGATGCAGCAGCGATCCGACCAGCGATCTGACCTGGTCAGGATCGCTGCTGCATCGCTACATGGTCGCTGGTGAGCTGTCAAACAGGCAGATCTCACCAGCGACCAGTGAACAGCCCCCAGCCAGCAACGACGTGCAAGCGACGCTGCGCTTGCACAGAGCCGCCGTCTGGAAGCTGCGGAGACTGGTAACTAAGGTAAACATCGGGTATGGTTACCCGATGTTTACATTAGTTACCAGCTCACACCGCTTAGCTGTGTGAGCAGGGAGCAGGGAGCCGCGCACACTGAGCGCTCGCTCCTTGCTCTCCTAGCTACAGTACACATCGGGTTAATTAACCCGATGTGTAATGCAGCTACATGTGCAGAGAGCAGGGAGCCGCGCACACTGCTTAGCGCTGGCTCCTTGCTCTCCTAGCTGCTGTACACATCGGGTTAATTAACCCGATGTGTACAGCAGCTACATGTGCAGAGAGCCGGAGCCGGCAGCACAGGCAGCGTGAGAGCTGCAGAGGCTGGTAACTAAGGTAAATATCGGGTAACCACCTTGGTTACCCGATGTTTATCTTGGATACAGCTTACCTCAGCTGTCAGACGCCGGCTCCTGCTCCCCTGCTCGCTTCATTTGTCGCTCTCTCGCTGTCACACACAGCGATCTGTGTGTCACAGCGGGAGAGCGGCTTTGAAGAAAACGAACCAGGGCTGTGTGTAACGAGCAGCGATCTCGCAGCAGGGGCCAGATCGCTGCTCAGTGTCACACACAGCGAGATCGCTAATGAGGTCACTGCTGCGTCACAAAAAGCATGACTCAGCAGCGATCTCGGCAGTGAGCTCGCTGTGTGTGAAGCACCCCTAAGATTAGTGGAGGGGCACTGAGGCAAATGGCACTTTGTGCCTTGATTGACTCATTGAGAAAATCGAGCCTCTGAACCTCATCCCCGCCCAGTTGTCATCAAGATTGGTTTGAAAAAGTCCTGTCATCATCACTGTCCCCATTGGGGCTCACAATCTACATTGCCTATCACTGTGTCTTTGGAGTGGTTGAGGAAATCAGAGGACCCGGAAGAAATCCATAGAAACAAGGGGAGACCATACAAACTCCATGCAGATGTTGTTCTTTGTGGGATTTGAACCCAGAACCCCAGTTCTGCAAGTCTACAGTGTTTCCCCAAAAATAAGACTTAAAATGATGATCCACAAAGAGGGCTTATTTTTGGAGTAGGGCTTATATTATAAGCATACTCCAAAAAGGCAGAAAAATCCTGCTCATAGTATCCTAAAATGGTGAGCTCTTTCAAGATATGTAACTTTTATTGGTGTACATTGCCCCATTGGGTTGCTGCAAGGCCTGAAGTTTATCATCACATGCCGGCTAGTTGATGCAATGAATATTCACCCCTCTTCCCGCCCACCCCTCTGTCAGAGTCAGGGATTGGAACTTCTGTTAATGAGAAAAATGAATATTCACCCTCTTAGCCCACCCATAATCCCTTCCACCCCTCTGCCAGTGTCAGTGATTGGAACTTGTGTTAAAGAAAAAAATAAATAAATAAATAATATTCACCCCCTTCCCCCACCCATCTATCTGTGCCAGGTGTCAGTGATTCATTCAGACTGTCATATTACTATTCAAGGTTCGCAGCAGAATGCTAGCCCTGGCCGGCGGCTCTCCTCACCCGAGTGTGGCAGATAAATAGAAGTACACGCTGTCATGCTCAGGTGAGGAGAGCCACCGGCCAAGTCCAAGCATTGCGCTGTGGTCCTTGGGACAGTAATATGACAATATGAATGAAGCATTGACAACCGGCATAGAGGAGTGGACAGGGGAAGGGGGTGAATATTCATTTTTCTATTAACACACGTTCCAATCACGGATCCATAAGATTCAAGAGAGACACAGCTTTCCCAAATGATCAAGTTTGAATCATGGAATTTTAAATATGTGAAATAAAGCTTTGAATGTAACCGTTTGGGACTGCTGGATCGGTTTAATCTTTGGATTGCACTAGCTGGACTTCAATCCGTGCATTCCCGCTCTCATGCCAGGATCTGCAGTCATTGGTGGAGCTGCTGATAAGTACTTTTTCGCTTTACATATTCCAAATCACAGATGCCAACAGAGAGGTGGGCGAGTTTATGGGCGACGGAAGGCGGTCAATATTCATATATCATTACCGGGCAAACCAATCAATGTCATCAATACAAGATATAGGATATCCCCCGAAAAATAAGCCCTAGCGCATGTTTTTGAACCAAAAATATAATACAAGGATCGGTCTTATTTTTGGAGAAACACGCTAAATACTCAGCTACCATGCTGCGCTATCATTGCTTGGCAGCACATCACCCTCTGGTTTAACAGGGAATGTGCTGCCAGTTACATGATGCGGTTGGGGACAAAACCAAAATCGTATCATCAGCCGTCAGTATTGGTCAGCCTGTGGAAATAGGCAAGTTAACCAACCCAATCTACTTGTACACAGTTGGTCTGAGTTCATTCATGGGTCAAGGTCATCATTTTTCCCCAGGGGCTCCACATCTGAAATTCTAATAAAAACAAAAATTAAAAGCGAATATACAAATCAACGCTAGTAAAGCATTATCAGTACATGGACCGACAGGACAAGGTTTCCAATTACAGTGGAATTCGTGAAGCCGAATCGTCCTGGTGTACAGACCGGCTCTACACAATGGACCTACCCTTCAGTCACTGTACAGGGCTAGCCTGCAGCCAGGATCGCTGTACAAAAGATTGCTACTTGTGCAAAGAAAATGCACAACTGGAGCATGTTCGGCGTGTGAAGTGTGGCAAATGTATTGACACAACTTGACCCTATTTGCCAAGAGCAATTTTAAAACCTGACTACACAACACTTCAGAATCCTTTATTGTCAACATTTCACCTTTCATTCCCGTTGTCTCATAAATGATTCATGCGCTTTGCACATTTTATCTAAGAGCCAGAGACGCATCTGAGCGACGCGCTCGGTGATTCCAGCTCCGTGCACACAGCCTTCAAATCCATTTTATCAGCACTGATTGGATCGTGTGTCGAGGCTTTCTGCACGTCAAGAGTCTAGCACCTTGGAGCAGCCATCCCATGTCAATCCACATGGCCAACCCCTGAAATAAATTTACTCCTAGCTCGTAAATTACAATATACACAACGCCCGGCACGAATCTACTGAAACATAAAATCCCCCAGCATTGCGTGGCGGCTATCTGCTGACAATTCATAGCTGCTGATTAATATTTCAGGCAGAAGAAGGTTCACAATGCAGGAAGTGGAATATTCATGACTCGTATTACAGGGTTCACAACTAGAAAGTGATCATAAAAGTTAGAACATTTTTGGTTGAAGGTCAAGAACTAATATTTTAAAAAGCAATGTGTAGCACCCAGGAATATGGGGTACTCTGTTCCGGGCAGTATACTTCTGGGGAATGTCACAGTGATGGCCGTTACCCGATTCCGTGCCCTGGGCCCTTTTTGTACTGGGGATATTTACAGGGGATGGTTGAATAAAGTTTATACGTGATGCCACTTGCGGTGTTGCGGCTAAGTGTAGGGAGCCGCCACTTCAGAATGTCTCTAGTGGGGCTGGTGGTATTGGCAGCTAGTATGGTAGTCCCCCCCGCAAGTAGGGTTTTGCCCCAGAGGGTGTATGGTGCGGTGGGCGTCGGAAGAAGGGAGTCCATAGGTATTCAGTGCAACTGGTTTTCTCACTGTTTTTGAGTTTGTAACTGGGGGCCCCAGGGCCGGCTGGTTTTGCCTCCAGGTTCCCTTCGTCTCAGTGCCAGTCTGGTTTCTCTGATACCAGAGACAGGTGCAGGGGAAAAAGGTAAGTGGGTCCCCGTGGTATGGAACACTGGGGGTCCCCGTTCTGTAGTTTGTCCACTTCTGTCCGCCTGACGGTAGCGTGACACCTGTGGAGTTGGAGTCTGGTCCTGTCCCCAGTTCTCCCTTTGCTACTGAGTCATCAGATTCTTTAGGGTCAGCAAGGTCCTTGATGGTCCCCTTTGCTGTGCAAGTGTTAACAGGTCGGCTTGAAGCTCTTTCCTGTCCTAGGGTCCTGTACCCAGTCAGTGCGTAGTTCCGGGAGTATTCCACCAGCACCCACCTCTCCTGGGTACCAGGTCTCCGTTAACCCAAGTCAGGACGTCACTTTGCTTCCACCTTCACTCCTCGCCTGTCTGACACTTCTGACTACTCTCCACAGTCTGCCCCTACTACTTGGTCAACTAGTGGACTGGCTCCACCTCTAGGCAGCCATCCATTGGCCCCACCCTAGCTAGGTACCATTGTATGGGGGATTGTTGGGGAAAACTGGGATTACATGGGTTTTTGGTGTTACCGGCTCTGGGGTTCTGGGTCCCTAAGGGGGTAGGCCTGTATCCTCGGGGGGGATGCAGAACCTTGTAGCACCCTGATGGTTTCAGTGGCACTACACAATGCCTCTTCTACCACTATCCTTCGGATTCTGCAACAGATCTTGAGCAAATACAATATTCCCAAAATATTTCTACAATTATTCCACCTAAGAGATTTTAGTAGAGATTTAAAGGGATTATCCACTATTTTCACATTGATGGCCTAGACTTAGGATAGATCATCAATGTATGACCAGCCGGGGTCCAATACTCCGCATCTCCACCAATCAGCTGTCATCTGTGGCAGTGGCTGGAAATGCCCAGTGCCAGAGCTGCCCTGTCAACGGACGGCGGCCATGGCCGGGTACTGCACATTGGCCCCATTGAATTTAATAGTAGGTAGATATGCAGTACCCGGGTGACGGCCGCTATCATTAGATGGAGCAGCTCCGGAACTAAGCATTTCCGGCTCCATGCTGCCGTTGCCGGCACCAAGAACAGCTGATTGGTGGGAGTGCAGGGTGTCAGACCCCAACCAGACATTCATGACTTGTCCTACGGATAGGCTATCAATGTGAAAGTACTGGCCAACTGCTTTAAGGTTTGTTCAACTGATACTCATGAGGCTGTATTGGCCCTCCAATTTCACATCAAGGAATGAAAAGTTTTTCTCTATTTGATTGCCATGAAAGCAGATCCAACAGGATCACTGGTGGACACAAACAAGTGAGGGCCCTTCCGCAAGAACAGCATATAGGCCCCTTTTTGTCCAATAATTAATCAAAATGCAAAATTCCACCTGCTTTGGAGCTGGATGTGGTCCTCTTGTCTCTTAGGCCCTGGGGCAGCTGCACAGATTGCAAGAATGATATGTCTACCCCGAATTACTGGTGTCCTGTAGAAGCATTGTTTCTAGGGAGAATTATAAAAGGCACTCATCAGACTTTGAAATCCAGCAATTTGATCGTCCCCATGTTCTATAGCATCAAGTGGGAGTTTTGGTGACCCATTTTAAGAAGAGCAAAAAAACAAGTTGTTTGCAGCACCTCAGTTGGAATCCTTCATAAGGAAAATGGATGCAGACCAAAATCCAAGGGATCCTCTTGGTAGTCAACACATAATATAATGTTAGGATAGTGATAAACGCTGTCTAAGAAGAGGTCATCAGATTGGTTGAGATTCGACACTTTGCATCCACACCGATCAGCTACCACCAGCTCTGAGATCTGCAGATCAGCTTCTACTCGAGAGAATAGGAAACGTTCTGTGGTTCTCGCCAGTGCCTACTACATTCAATTTTTTACATCTTGCCACGGTCGGCGCTAATAGTAGTTGATAGGTGGAGGTGTCAGGGTTCCGACCACCACGAATCTGATAATGAGGAATTATCCAGTGCAAAGGTCGTAAATATATGTCTTCAGAACCCATTTTAAAAGGACCAATAGCTGTATAATAAGCAATATAGTGATACTGCGCTTCTCCGAAAATTAGACACTGTCTTATATTATTGTTTGCCCCGGAAAATGTGCTAGGGAACATTTTCGGGGTAGGGCTTAATTTTGGAAAAATACTGGAAAATAAAGAGAATGAAAAATAGTCTGCAAAATATCCGAGTCATTTTAGTGTGTAAAGACTTTGGCCGATAAAGTTTAGAATTACAACATTTATATAATTTAATTACGGTAACTTACCTAGAAGGTCAAAATCTAAATAAAAATCATAGCAAATTTTGAAAGATCAGTATTGTACAGATTTAGGAGACTCTTACTCCTAAATGTATAGGCATCCTTTCCGGCGCTCTGTATTCCAGACGCGTTCTCTTTGCCCTTTAGCATTCAGCAATGTGAAGCTTAGCGTTGCTTACAAATGAAAAGATTCACTTTTTAGTAGAAGGTGAAGGAGATTTTTGAGGATTTGTCAATTTATATTCCTTTGTTTGATATGCGGCCTATCTGTCCAGAGCTTGCCGCAGCCTGCACTCCTCCTGTTCCAACAGGATAACTCGCTTCCATATTACTGGGTCCTCTGTCTCGCGAGCCTCATAAAAAAGCACTTACATGGATTTTTGCACAATTAATTTTGAATCTCTTACAAAATAGGCTATGCACTAATCGATACCAGCCATGTGCTGCACAAATCTAATAAAGCATGGGTTAAATCCCTGGAGAACAACATGAGCAGCTTAAAAAAATAAAGCCGGGATGCATACCTCAAAATTGGTCTCTGCATTATTCAGGGCATTTACATGGTCAACAATTAGCGATTTTAGTGTAAAAAGCATGTAAATTAAAATAAAAAAAATTTAATAATTTGGTTTTATATTTTGTAAATTTTGTAAATAAAAAAAAATTATATCTCTCTCTCTAATATGTATGTGTGTGTATTTTTTTTACTAAATTTTTAAAATATAAAACCAAATTTATAACTGTGTGTGTATATATTATACACCCCCACACACACGCATACACTTATTACAAAATTTTAAATAAAATTAAAATAAATTTGTTTAATATTTCATTTAAAATATAAAATAAAATATAATATATTTGTATTCTCGCTATAGCGACAAAATAAAATATAATATATTTGTATTCTCGCTATAGCGACAGGCAAGATATAACACATTGATTACTTTTTTTTTTTTCTTTTTTTTTACCCTGGGAAAGCAAACAAAAAAGGTAGTATATGCAGGTGATTAATACATGCAACATATTAGCAATTATAAAAATATAAAACAAGCGCCAGAAAGGAAAAATTAGCTTTATTTATTTATTTTTGCATAATTCTGAATACAGCGATTTTAATCTAATTATTACAGGTATTTTGAGAATTGGTCATGTAATAATTTATTTTTAAAGCAAGATTTATAGAAAAATTTCAGTCATTACAATTCTTCCTTTTTAAAAGAATTTTACATTTTTTTTTTTTTTTTATAAAATTTACAAATAGTTTAGAAGCTAAAACCAAAAAAGTTGAACGGATACATTTTTAAATAGGGAAAAAAAATATTTATAATGCCTTGTATAATTCGCAGAAGAGCTAGTATTTGTTGGTAGTTGTACAAGTAGGATTTTAGCAATATACAGGACTAGATCCACAGTGGAAGTATCATAGATAGCTGGACCAATAGCTTTGTAACAATAACATAAGCCAATAGAAGGATTAAACCTAAAACATAACTTTTAATATTCAATGTATAAAATTGAACAATCGTTCAAGTCATAAGTTAAAACCAGGATTTCACAATCGTACCTGTAATGGGACGATTAACCAGATCCCAAATATCCACAATTAGGATCAAAGATAAACGAACTGCCGCAGCTGACTTCAATCTTACATAATTAAGTGTCAAGAAAACAAATACACTTACTTCAGCTGTAAAAAATACATAAGAGGTTTCGCCAAAGATCCTAAATAGAGAACCTATCTTAACATGTATAATAGGCAGAATAGTTATATTGAGAAACAAAGCTGAGTTTCTCTCTCTCAATAAGGAATGGTCTTACCAAATCCCAAGATGTTAGGCAGGCATTAGTAGCAAGTTACCGGCTCCAAAAACAGGGGGGCTGTCTCCCAGCACTTCAAATCCCATTTGGCCAGATAACCTCAGTCAGGCAATTTCAGTGGTTCCCACTCCCAACGTTTCACAATGGATCATCAGGGGAGTCCAAGTGGGATATCAGCTGTGGGCGTCATTAAGTCTTGCTTTAACATGACCCTCCACAGATGCCCGGTTCACGCATCCAGGTGTATGTCCAACCTAGTTCAAGATTGCCGCGGCAATCTTGAACTAGGTTGGACATACACCTGGATGCGTGAACCGGGCATCTGTGGAGGGTCATGTTAAAGCAAGACTTAATGACGCCCACAGCTGATATCCCACTTGGACTCCCCTGATGATCCATTGTGAAACGTTGGGAGTGGGAACCACTGAAATTGCCTGACTGAGGTTATCTGGCCAAATGGGATTTGAAGTGCTGGGAGACAGCCCCCCTGTTTTTGGAGCCGGTAACTTGCTACTAATGCCTGCCTAACATCTTGGGATTTGGTAAGACCATTCCTTATTGAGAGAGAGAAACTCAGCTTTGTTTCTCAATATAACTATTCTGCCTATTATACATGTTAAGATAGGTTCTCTATTTAGGATCTTTGGCGAAACCTCTTATGTATTTTTTACAGCTGAAGTAAGTGTATTTGTTTTCTTGACACTTAATTATGTAAGATTGAAGTCAGCTGCGGCAGTTCGTTTATCTTTGATCCTAATTGTGGATATTTGGGATCTGGTTAATCGTCCCATTACAGGTACGATTGTGAAATCCTGGTTTTAACTTATGACTTGAACGATTGTTCAATTTTATACATTGAATATTAAAAGTTATGTTTTAGGTTTAATCCTTCTATTGGCTTATGTTATTGTTACAAAGCTATTGGTCCAGCTATCTATGATAGTTGTACAAGTAGAAGTAATATTTAGAGCTTGCTTATAAAATGCATTGTAGATCATGCAATGCCAAAAGCTCATAAGAAAAAAAATTACATGATCCACATAGGTAAACCTTAAAAATGGCATAGATGGTAAGCTTATGGACGGCAAATGGATCTTTGACCAAATCTCAAGGAGGAATGACTACAGGAAATCCATGTATAATATATACACACTAACATATACACACAATGCAGACCAAAGCCTATAAAATTCTTCATCCATTAACCAATGTTTCACAAGTAACTGATTTTCTGGCCTTTCCTCTGCCTCCTGTTGTCCTTTTGTTCCTCGATTTGTGCTGCCCGTGGACCACACACTGCTCTCCAAATGTCTCACAAATAATGGAATCCATACGGACAGAGGCAGAGAGAGCGGAGCGCTTCTATGCTTAGTATAACTCGCTCATGCAAATATCTTCAATATGTTATCCTTGGATAACGCCGCATGTCACTTTCACTTTTCTTTACAAGCCACACCAACCTATTGTTAACCTGTTTGAGAGCCAAGACCGCAGAGGTTTCTCAATGTACACAAGGCATGGTCCTTCTAGCTACCTGTAGTGCTTATCTGAGCAACGACTTGTCAAAATACATAGGGGGATCTCCATCAATTTAACAGCTTTAGGGATTATACTAAAGATCTTCAGAAGTTATCACTAGTGATGAGCGGGCACTACCATGCTCGGGTGCTCTGTACTCGTAACTAGTGATGAGCGGGCACTACCATGCTCGGGTGCTCTGTACTCGTAACTAGTGATGAGCGAGCACTACCATGCTCGGGTGCTCAGTACTCGTAACTAGTGATGAGTGAGCACTACCATGCTCGGGTGCTCAGTACTCATAACTAGTGATGAGCGGGCACTACCATGCTCGGGTGCTCAGTACTCGTAACTAGTGATGAGCGGGCACTACCATGCTCGGGTGCTCAGTATTCGTAACTAGTGATGAGCGAGCACTCCCATACTCGGTACACGCAACGAGTAGTGATGAGCAGGCACTACTATGCTCGGTTGCTTGGTACCCATAACAAGTAGTTGGATGATCGGATGAGCACAACTCAAATGCCTGGGTATCATGGAAGCCGAGAATTTTTCCAGAAGAGTTCCCGGAAAAATGCTAGAGAGTTTCCCCATTGACTTCCATTATACTGAATCAAATCTAGCCCATACGAGCATTTGACTTGCTGGATTCAAGTAACGAGCATTTTAGTGCTAGCTCATCATGAATGATAACAGATTGGATGCTCGGATAGGCAAGACTAGAGTACCCAAGTATAAATGAAAGTCAATGGGGAACTTCAGCATTTTTCCAGGAACTCTGACTCTGAACTTGACTTACATTATATTCAGTACCCGAGTCGCGCCCATCCAAGCATCGAACTGCTTGTCACGAGTACTGAGCACAGTAGCGCTCACTCATCACTAGTTACGAGTATCGAGCACATGAGCATAGTAATGCTCGCTCATCACTAGTTACGAGTAGAGCTGGTCAAACTCGCAAAAACCACACAGGACTGGCGGGTCCCTGCTAAATTAAAAAAAAAAAAAAACACAAACAAACCCGGATCCGCTCTGGATTCCGGTACCTATATAAAAGTCTATGGGGATCAGAATCCGGAGATTTAAAACATTGAAACATTGGTGGAATGGATAGGGGGTAGGAGCGCATGCGGTGTACCCACCGAGGCTGCATGGCAAGCTGCTTCCAAGTCATGCTTTCCCTTCCGGAGCCAACAATTAACTTTCATTAAACATTCACTGCTTTGTCCGCCCACCGACGAGAGTAATTGGTTGAAGTGAAGTTAGACGCGTCTCCACCCTGAGTGGCAGCGGGTAAGCTGATTGCAACCAATCACAGGCGCCAGGATGGCCGGTGGGCGGGGAAAGCAGTTCAAGTGTCTGCGGGTCAGTATGGTGGTATAAAGATACAAAATAAAAACACAGCTGCTACTAAACCCTAGGTTAGTGATGGCACAGGTGTCTAGGAGATACCTGCATCACTAATCTGGAAATGAAAGTAAATAAGTACAAAACAGAAAAAAATCTTACTTGGAATACAGAAAAACACCCTCTTTCACCACTTTATTAACCCCAAACAACCCTCCAAGTCCGGCATAATCTACACGAGGTCCCACGCCGCTTCCAGCTCTACTACATCTCACAATGAGCAGCCAAAGAATAAAACCACCAGCTGTGCATGCAGACGATGACCGAGCCACGCTGAGCAATGACTGCAGGCAGACACTGTCACAGGCTGAGGGCGCGTGTAACTGCAATCAATCACAGACGAGAGGATGGCCTGTGAGTAGGGAAAGCACGGAAAGCTGTATTTATACGATGAACCTATTGTGCAGTACAGGGAGTGAATGTGTGACCCGGAAGCAGTTTGCTGCAATGACACAGAGTCTCTAAGTATGAAACGCTTGCTTATTTCTTGTTTTCTTTATTTTTCCTTTAAATTTCCCCAGTGCCAAATCCAGATCGTACACCCGGAATGCTGGGTATCTTTGAAACCGCACGGATCTGGACTTTTACAGTCCGGGTCCGCTCATCCCTAGTTACGAGTACCGAGCACCCGAGCATGGTAGTGCTCAATCATCACTAGTAATAGTCTATTAATCATTGGGCGTCTGAATGTTGGAACCCTTACCGATCCTGAGGCAGTTTCCTAATATAATGGACACAGTGGCTCATATCAAAATACATACATTGAATTCCTGTAAAAGACAGCAAAATCTAAAATACTGGTGTCATATGTGCCAGGAGTATCTTTAGGTGACCGTTACCTCTGCACACCCCACAGTTATGCCCTTGGTTATTCCAAATAAAGTAGTTGACTGACAGCATAAATGAGATTTATAACCAATCCCGCCCAAGTTGTCAGTTTTCCTATGGTTTCATATGTCAAATGACTGTATAACTAGAAGCTTGCATGTCAAAGTTAATGTAAATATATAAATATATATCTGCAGACATCAATCAGTGCTTAAACCACAAGCTATACTAAAGACCACCTAGACCAGACACACACTGTATAGAATAAACTATCAATTATGCCTGCAGGTATCAATGAGAAAATCATTTAAATTGCAGTAAAAATATATTATCCCATTCCAATTTGTGCATTGGCCGAGAAGATTGATAAGTCAATGCTTAAGGCAGTCAGTATAATAATTAATATATATATATATATATATATATATATATTATATTTTGTGCATAATAATATTATATTAAAATATATAATATATTACAATAATATATATATAATATATATTACAATAATATATATTACAATAATATATATATTACAATAATATATATATTACAATAATATATATTATTGTAATATATATATATATATTATTGTAATATATATATTATTGTAATATATATATTATTCTAATATATATTATATATATTATTGTAATATATTATTATATATTTTAATATAATATTATTATGCACTATAAATATATATATATTTATAGTGCATAATAATATTATATTAAAATATATAATAATATATTACAATATATTAAAATAATATATATATAATATATATTACAATAATATATATATTACAATATATATATTACAATAATATATATATTACAATAATATATATTATTGTAATATATATATATATTATTGTAATATTATATATTGTAATATAATATTATATGTTGTAATATAATATATATTGTAATATAATATTATTATGCACAATATATATATATATATATATATATATATATATATATATATATATATATATATATATATATATATATATATATATATATATATATATATATATATATATATATATATATATATATATATATATATATATATATATATATATATATTTAGCTTGCAAAAATCCATGAGCTCCCCAAGATTCTGTAGAATTTTGTGCTGTGTCACTCCATTGCAGAGAAATTCACAGTTGTTGCTTTTCTAGCCCAGTATGTGAAATCTCTGCTTGAAAACCAACTGGACATTTTTCCACAGTTTTCACCTATCCTGCTCAAACCCTGCCAATAACAGCCTTCCAGCATCTGAGACTGCTGAATCTGCTGCCGAGCTGTTAGTAGTAGCTTGAGTGTTGGGAGAATGCGCAGTCCCTAAGAGAAGGCTTTAGCGATGTGCCCAGTTGGTCTGCAAGCAAAGATTTCACATAGTGTTCTGAAGGAAAAAAATAAATTAAAAAAGTTAACATCTCTACAATAGAGCAACACAATGTAAAATAGCAAAAAACAAAAAAAAAAAAAAAAAAACCCCACCAAAAAAAAAAAAAAAAACAAAAAAAAAAAACAGCACTAGCTCAGCGAATTTTTTTATTTTTTTAAAGGCATTTCACGCAAGTTATTTTTGAAAGTGGCAGGTTCTTTTATTAAAATGAACTCACCAATACGTTTTTACATATGGATGTAGCAGTAATAAAAAAAAAAAAAAAGTCTTTATTTCTATAGCACCAACAGATTCCGCAGCGCTTTACAATTCAGCGGTTCAAGTACAAAACAGTCATAAGTAACAGTTAAAGAAAATACAATAAATAAAGGAAAAATGACAACTCTGCTCAAAAGAGCTTACAATTGGATGAGGTGAGGGTGACACAAGGCACAGGTGCTTATTTACAACGACGGTCCAGCTTGAAGAAATGGAGGGATATCTAAAGGCAGCATCAGCCAGTTACCAGCCAGTCTTTGTGATGCTTTTGGTTCCGGTGGAGTTTGACGGAGAATCGTGTTGTGATGAGTAGGAGGGGCTCTATATGAATTGACAGATTAGGGAAGGTGATAGGCCACTCTAAAAAGACGTGTTTTTAGGGAGCGACTGAAGCTGTGCAAATTGTTGTTCATCCTAGTTTCTCGGGGTAGGGAATTGCAGAGGATTGGTGCAGCTCGGGAAGCGGGAGGTTTGGATTAATGTGGATGTTAGTCGAAAGTCATATGGCTGTATAAGTGTTGGTTGGGCAATACAAATTCTGTGTTTTGTAGAAATCTGATGTGATGTCATGAGAAATCTAGTGTGGAAGACATTCAAATCAGGCTGGAAGTGCACTGGGGGGGTGTCAATGCATTTGGAAGTCCAAGTCCAAGACCACTGACCACCCACAGTGTACACATAGTACAGACCAAAAGTTTGGACACACCTCATTCAAAGAGTTTTCTTTATTTTCAGGACTCTGAAAATTGTAGATTCACATTGAAGGCATCAAAACTATGAATTAACACATATGGAATGAAATACTTAAAAAAATGGGAAACTGAAAATAGGTCTTATATTCTAGGTTCTTCAAAGTAGCCACCTTTTGCTTTGATTACTGCTTTGCACACTCTTTGCATTCTCTTGAGCTTCAAGGAGGTAGTCACCGAAAATGGTTTTCCAACAGTCTTGAAGGAGTTCCCAGAGATGCTTAGCCCTTGTTGGCCCTTTTGCCTTCACTCTGCAGTCCAGCTCACCCCAAACCATCTCGATTCGGTTCAGGTCTGGTGACTGTGGAGGCCAGGTCATCTGGCGTAGCACCCCATCACTCTCCTTCTTAGTCAAATAGCCCTTACACAGCCTGGAGGTGTGTTTGGAGTCATTGTCCTGTTGAAAAATAAATGATGGTCCAACTAAACGCAAACCGGATGGAATAGCACGCCGCTGCAAGATGCTGTGGTAGCCATGCTGGTTCAGTATGTCTTCAATTTTGAATAAATCCCCAACAGTGTCACCAGCAAAGCACCCCCCACATATTTTCAGTTGTTTCACACTTTTTTGTTAAAGTATTTCATTCCATATGTGTTAATTCATAGTTTTGATGCCTTCAAATTGATTCTACAATTTTCAGTCATGAAAATAGAAAAAAAAAACTCTTTGAATGAGAAGGTGTGTCCAAACTTTTGGACTGTACTGTATATACACATACACACAGTGGAACCTTGGTTTAAGAGAAAAATCCATTCTGGGAGTGTGCTTGTAACCAAGTTACTCGTCTAGCAAAGCAAATGATCCGTGATGGTTACCGGATACATATACCGTACCTGCACACTTTAAGAACCAGGAGGCCGCCAAGGGAACAGAAGGTAAGGTGAGCATGATGTGTGTGTTTGCGCATGTTTGTGCGAACTGCAAGAGCGGGTCAGAGAGCGGTGAAAGTACGGAACCGGAAGTGTGTGTGGCGAGTACTTGCTCGTACAGCAAAGATTGCTCGTAAACTGCAAGCATTGCTCGTATAGCAAAATACTCACACACCAGGTTACTGGTAAACCGAGGTCCCAATATATATATATATATATATATATATATATATATATATATATATATATATATATATATATATATATATATATATATATATATATATATATATATATATATATATATATATATATATATGTGTGTGTGTGTGTGTGTGTGTGTGTGTGTGTGAGAGTGTGTGTGTGTATGTATGTATGTATGTATGTATATATATATTATATAATCAATCACACACACACACACACACACACACACACACACACACACACTTCCACAGTTTGGGGTCACCCAGACAATTTTGTCTTTTCCATAAAAAAAAAATAAAATCATACTTTTATTTATCAAATCAGTTGCCTAATAAATAGAAAATATAGTTCAGATATTGGTTAGAAATTATGATTTTTTTACTTGAAATAATAATTCTTTATATATTTAAAAAAAAAGTATGTATTTTTTGCAATATCACATTGATCTGTAAATGGTATAAATTATCTGTGCAATGGCTGAATAAACAGAAAACTGATCATTCTCACTTGAATGCAGGTCTATTCTCCGAGCGCTCGATATTGACTAGGCAAAGAGGCCTCAGATAGACATCAGATGGAAAATGGCAATTATCAAGACACCTCCAATAAAGGAGCGATTCTGCAGGTGGGGAGCACAAACATCTCAGTACCAATGTTTTCTGGCTGATGTTTTGGTCACTTTTGAATGTTGGTTGTGCTCTCACACTCGTGGTAGCATGAGATGGACTCTACAACCCACACAAGTGGCACAGGTAGTGCAGCTCATCCAGAATGGCACATCAATGCGAGCTGTGGCAAGAGGGTTTGCTGTGCCTGTCAGCATGGTCTCCAGAGGATGGAGGCAACACCAGGAGACGTGAAGGGGGCTGTAGGAGGGCAACAACCCAGCAGCAGGACCGCTACCTCCGCCTTGGTGCAAGGGGGACCGGGAGAAGCACTGCCAGAGCTCTGCAAAATGACCTCCAGCAGACCACAAACGTGCATGTGTCTGCACAAATGGTTAGAAACTGACTCAATGAGGATGGCATGAGGGCCCCACGTCCACAGAAGCTCACTGCCCAACACCATGTAGGATGCTTAGCATTTGCCATAGCACACCAGGAATGGCAAATTTGCCACTGGCGCCCTTGCTCTTCACAGATGAAAGCAGGATCACACTGAGCACATGTGACAGACGTGGCAGAGTCTGGAGACGCCGTGGAGAGCGATCTGCTGCCTGCAACATCCATCAGCATGACCGGTTTGGCAGTGGGTCAGTAATAGTGTGGGGTGACATTTCTATGGAGGGCCACACAGCCCTCCATGTGCTCGACAGAGGTAGCATGACAGCCATTAGGTACAGAGGATGAGATCCTCAGACCCCTTGTGAGACCATATGCTGGTGCGGTTGGCCCTGGGTTCCTCCTAATGCAGGACAATGCCAGACCTCATGTGGCTGTAGTGTGTCAGCAGTTCCCGCAAGATGAAGGCATTGAAGCTATGGACCCGCCTGTTCCCCAGACCTGAATCCAATTGAGCACATCTGGGACATCATGTCTCGCTCCGTCCACCAACGTTCCATTGCACCACAGACTGTCCAGGAGTTAGTGGATGCTTTAGTCCAGGTATGGGAAAAGACCCCTCAGGAGACCATCAGCAACCTCATTAGGAGCATGCCCAGGCGTTGTAGGGAGGTCATACAGGCACGTGGAGGCCACACACAGTACTGAGCCTCATTTTGACTGGTTTCCACTTTAATTTTGTATTGTTTTGATTTTCATTTTTTACTTGTTTCCACTTTCATTTTGTGTGTGTCTTCAAATCCAGGCCTCCATTGGTTAAAACATTTGATTTCCATTGATGAGGTTTGTGTGATTGTTCTGTACAAAGTTGAATGTGCTGACGACGACAAAGTATTCAATGAGAATATTTCATTCATTCAGATCTAGGATGTGTTATTTGAGTGTTCCCTTTACTTTAATTTTTTGAGCAGTGTACATAATATATTACATACATACATACATATACACAGTATGTATATATATATATAATATTATATATATATATTATACACATATACACACACACACACACATATATACAGTGGAACCTTGGTTTAAGAGTAACTTGGTTTGAGAGCGTTTTGTAAGACAAGCAAAGCTTTATACAAATGTGTACCTTTGTTTAAGAGCAATGCTTTGCGATAGACCAAATACTCACCGTGCACACGTCCGGTTCTGTCCTTTCACCACGTTCTGACCCGCTCTGGAGGTAACTATCTGTACATATGTACTGTACACAGTATACCATTGCACAGTACAGTATATACTATACAATATGTCTATCAATTTGCATTTGTGGATACAGTAAGTACTCTTTCTGCTAACCAGTGCAGCACATTGCTTATACTGTATCTCCCGCACACCAACAATTGTATTGTAAGCTAAAGTGCAGTTTCATTTGCTTTGTTTTTTACTGTACTGTATATTTTGTATTGGTGTACTGTAATAATATATCAATACAGTACATTATTTTGTATTACTGTAATTTTGTATAAATATAGAAAATATTTTAGGACTGTGGAACGAATTGTCTGTTTCAATTATCTCCTATGGGAAACTTCGCTTTGATTTAAGAGTAACTTGGTTTAAGAGCTCACTCCCGGAACCAATTATGTTCATAATCCAAGGTTCCACTGTATATTAATTCTGACCAGAAAGAGGGAACGCATTATACAGCTGAGCCTGTAGCAGTATATACAACAGGTGATTTTGGTAGAAATTAAGTCACAGATGAATCAATGTGCATAACAAAGAGCAATTCAAAAAGTGCGTATATAATAGGGAATAGGGAAAAAGCAGAGCCAACTGGTTTTTCCAAAGAATGCAATACTGATAATTTTGACATTTTTTTTTCCTTCCACCGATCAAATCAGTAGATAGAGGCAATAAACGGTAAATTCCTTAGAATTCTGGGCTACTGTCCTATTTTCTGGGGCCAAAAGACATAATTAAAAGTATATTGGATACTGATTTGCATTACAAAAGTCTGCATTAACGAGTTCAATCCAATCCTATGCATCAGCACGTAGCAGTACAGAGATTGATGAGACTTGGCCGGTTCTGCAGCTGTAACAGGTATAGGGTATGGGAAGTCCAGTCAGCAGTTCTACCAGCACAATCATTCCAATTATTGCTACCAGGAAACAAAATACAATTTTTTATACCCGAGAGCGGTTCCTGTAACAATTCCAGGTCTGACCTATTCATGGCTAACAGGGACAGGCAGTGATTAGAAATGAGGGAACCCAAGGTTTGGTGATCGGTCCAAACACAGACTTTACAAAAACAAATAAAAACACAGGAGTTCCGGGTTGTAGTTCGGTGCTTTACGTATACAAACCACTCGCGCAAGCATCGCAGTTCTCGGGTACACTCAGTGCTCAGCCCAGTGACAGACGCTTGCAGTGTTTGATCGGCTCGCTTTGGGGGTAACAGCATGATTTTATGTAGTATGCACCAAACAAAAATATTGGGAAAATCCTGCCCACCTTCCCCTTCGGATGTGACCTGTTTATGGCTGGCTGCATGTGGGCAGAGACCCGAACTGCCAATTAGTGACTTCCATTTGACGTTCAGGTCTGGGTCCCAAACCAAACTTTACTCAAGTCCGGCTAATCGCTCCCGAACCAAAATTCCCGGGGTACATACATCTCTAAGAGTGATAGCTGCTGCCCTGAAAATGGCATCTTAGGCAACATATAGTTGGCTACAACTTCACGTCAATATCCAAATCTAAAGGGGATCTCTTATAGTGAAAGGTAATGCTTTTCAAAATAAACAAATTTTACATATATGTTAGTGGTTACGTTTAGCTAAAGGGATACTCAAAATATTAAGTTAAACACACATCCATAGAATAGGAGATAACTTAACATCTGGAGAATAACCCTTTAATATAGCCGCACTATATTACAGTCTTCAATCTTCATTCTGTCATTTATTTTCAGACTCCCTTCCATGCAGTTTACAGCCTTGTCCAAGTTCCACATTTTTCTTTAGTTGGAGTGTCCCTCACAGTAATATAGGCTGGATGTCAGCTCTATGAGTATGCAGGATGCTGCAGTCTTCATTAGATCATATCAGCACAGCTTCTTTCCTGCACTTATTCCCTCTCCATGCAATTTACTTTTCTACATCTTCATTTCTCTGCCCTAACAGATTGTTTTTTCCCAGTATGGAGAAGGAAGAAAGCATATGTACGACCCTATCCCCAACTAGTATCAATAACACTGAAAGAAGGGACAGGAACAGCAGAGAATTATCAGGTCAGGAGTTCTGATGGATTAGATAAATGGCTAAGGCTAGTGCAAATTGTGTTTATCAGTGGTTTGATAGCTCTCATCTGAATTCCTGAAAAATAGGACTGATAAGTGTCCCTAAAAGGGAGTAATTTATTAAAATGAGAAATGCTGTTCAGACTGAATCTATTCTCTTTTCCACCAGTGTTCAGACTTTTCAGATGGGCACAAGACTGTAGTTGATTACTGTTGGGCCATCTGAAATTAAAGGACACTACCCTTTAAGAAAAAAAAACCTTGTTTGTTTCACTAAAGTAAATGGCTCCTTCAGGGGCTCGTGCACATATTTCAGGGATTCAGATGGAAGCTGTAAACCGAAGCCATCAGGCCAGCATGTACTTAACCGTACAGACACTAGGTTGAACTTGACGGACACACGTATTTTTCTCAACCTTACTATGTACCTCTCTGTATTTCCAAAAAGGTAGAGAATTTGTAAGTTAGACTATTTAAAAGAGATGCTTAGATTTGCAACTAAACACTTTAAAAAAAAAAAAAAATTAAAAAAAAAAAATAAATAATAATAATAAATAATTTGTATAAAATGTGTTTGCACGTTTTGTACAAATTCAAAAAGGATTATTAACAGTTGTATTGACAGCTTTATATTCTGAGCTACCAGTTTCCACATATCTCTATTCATGATATCACAGAACAGTGAAATGGTTTTAATTTTCCTTTTAAGCAAAGAAAAAAAAAAAAATATATACACTTTATAAAAGAAAATTCAGTTTCATAGATGGCCCTCCAACCAGAGGATGAATGTAAGGGGCCTTAGTACTGCGGATTCCCCATTCAGCAGTTTTAGGCCATGTTCGCATGATGCTTTTGTTAAGATTCAGCGCCTATGTCACATGAAGCCATAGGATCATATTGTCCCTATGTATTCTAAAAGATTGTCTTTTAGACTTAATTATTTCTGTACTAGGATGAGAATATGCTACTCAGGGCCATAGTAAAGTTGCCTTTACACATTGGGTGTCATGGCTGTCTCTCTGCATTAGGAGACTAATGACAGATTCAGTAATTTTCCATTCTTGACTCAATATTAAACCAGTTTTCCTTTCTTTTGGCACTTGTAGGGTTTATGTCGGTATTCCTTGCCAGCAAGCAGGCTAATTACCAACTCAGGTGTTTCCGGTTTGGGACCATTTCCAATCCCTATATCCCAATATATTTCCTTTGCTACCAGCAGAGGGGGCTGGTTATTCTATTTGCCATTTGGATGCTGGGCCAGGAGGTGGAAGGAGCTGCTGAAAGCCCTCTGTTGAAGTTGCTCTGGTAGCTGTAGTCTTGGTGCTGACTGCAGCACTTGGTTGTTATGTTTCCCTTTGATTGTCTTCCTTTGTTGGCAAGTTTTAGTGCAGCGGTGGGGCTAGCATCCCTTACCTGCCCACTCTCTAGCCAGGGACTATTGTAGGGTCTTTTCAGGGCTTCAGGTTCCTGCTCGGAACCTGTACATGGACTGGCTAGGAGTGCAGGGTACAGTGGCAGGTAAGTGAAGGAGGTGTCCATCTTCCCACTCACTAGTCTTAGGGCCCTCCACTGTACCCCTTGTTTGTCGTGGTGAATAACCTGTTTGTGTGTGTTTTGCCTCACACCAGACTATCCTAGTCCATGACATAGGGTTAATATTTTTATCAAAACTATTCTATAATGATCATGACTGTAGGGTCTTGCAGTCATAATACAACTCTATAAAACTGGACTTTTCTTACAGAATAATGAAGCAACTCAACAGTGTCCAAAGCATCCATGACTTCATCAACGCAATGAGTTCTGAACTTTAGATAAAATAAGAGAAGGAAGGGGGCTTTAATTAGATCACCAGATTTCAAAACACAAAGGCATACATAATTAAATACATCCCTTAGACCTGATGAGCCTGGTGTATTTAATCTGAAAAATCAATGACAGTATGATTGAATAATTCCATTGAGTCCAGCAAGAGATTGAGTCCAAATAATTGCATGAGTTAAATTCAACCTCTATCCCCCTAGTCTAATTGACATCTCCTCAGTGTCCCTCCTGCTGCTGAAATTTCACACTTTTTTGTACAAGCCGCAGCTGTCAGTCAGGATGGTTGGGAAGCAAATGAAAAACACTTGGACTTTAGGAGCCATTTCAGCCTCTTGGAGTCGAACTTTCAAAAAGGATTATAGAAGCTTTTGCATGTAAATTTTCAATGTAAGTACAACAGTCTTATTAGGTCTATTTGTTATGCCACAGCGTACACATGTTCTGTGTCCAGCATGATGCAAGGGTGACAACAGTGATGGTATAGAAGGAAGGCCTTGGCAATAGGGAGAGGGAACACCTTGTGCAACTGACCCGAGTATGTATCCTAAGCTCCCTAACGTCCCTATAATCGGTCATTCCGCCAGTCACCATCTGATGTCTAGACCCTTGCTTGACCTAAACTCACCCCGGCTAGTGAGCAGGCTAGCAAGAGCACTAATCTCACCACTACAAAAACACAACACAAGGTAAAGGAGACAGACAGAGGGGATAAAGACACAAAAAGGAAACCACTCCAAGTTTCTTTAAACACAGCAAAACACCACAGCTGCAATAGTCATAACTCCTTAGCGTCTTCCAGAGACAGGCTTCTTCCAAAGTGGACAACATAAGAATGAGATGCTATAATTGGCATCAGATGGTAAAACACATGATTTTTTTTTTTTAATAGCAAAGAGGAATGCTTACAAAAGAGCTACACCTGAGATTAAAGCTACAAAGTACAGCCAGATAGGAAAGAGTCCTCAATCCCTGTAGCACTAAAAGAAATTCAATACATTCAAATTCTAGTTGTAGACATGCGAACAATAAGGTGTGGGGACCTTCTTGTCCCAGACTCACCAGAGGTCTCTCCAGAGCAGGACACACTCATAATATATGTGTGGCGCCCCTGAGGTTTCCGTCGCCACAGAGGTACTGCACCTTACCCAGAGGTGTGGTATCCCATCCAGGGTAAGAATGGGATCATCTACCAGTTCACAGACAAACCTGCACACACCACTTGGTAGGCATACACTGGGTCAGGGATTGAGGCAGTAACCCCCATTGATGATCCGGTCATGGGGCCGTAAGTCCCATCCATTGTCCCAATGGTGAGGGGTGGGCCCTAGCCAGAGGGAGTGTGGGAGGAGTCAGGGAGTAGAAAGGGGAACCAGTAAGTTCAAGTACAGTCAGTCAGAGAGAAGGAGTAGAGGAGAGAGGAGGTGGGCTGTCAGGAGAGGACAGCGGTCAGGAAGACAGAAAGAGGTTCCTGGTGGAGATCCTGGGGTCTTGCTAGGCCCAGGTGACACAGATTGAAGGGATTCCAGGCTGCCACGGAAGTACGAACGACAGGCCCTGTGGTGGAGGCGCAGGACAGCCAAGTGCAGTGTTGCGCTAGTGAGACAGCCAGATAGGACACTTTGAGGGGTGCACTGATACTGACTCTTGAACTATCCGGGATCGGCGGAGGTCCCTGACAGCGGATCCTGGCATTCCGTGGGTAACCGGTCAGCTGCAGCACTAAAACTGAACAGTGAGTAAACATCTTAACTGCAAGCCCGTGTCGTCTGCTTTATCCTGCACCACATCAAACACCACAGACTTTACCAAGCACCAAAGGTTGCCCCGGGGTACCCGCTCTACATGTGGAGAGCAAGAAACACCTCAGCTGCCATAACATCAGCCCCGGAGGTCCATACCAGCAGCTGCGGCTCCATAGCTTCAAATTCCCACAGGTGGCGTCACGAATTTTATATAAACTTTATTACTATCTCCCCCATACCGCCATTTTAATTGACTCCACCAGGGTCACGGAGTCAGGCTCTTCCAACGCTGACTACCCCGGACTAGTCTGGCCCAACACAGAGTCACCTAAGGCCCTGGGGCGGGCGAGTCATATGCAGTTTGTATTGTGAAATCTAGTGACAAATCATCTTTACATGGAGACCTTCCTGCATTAGGAATGTGGAGTTAGATCACAGAATAATATGAATGGATGACCATGCAGCTTCATGGCCCAGGAGGGTGGTACCCCCCTATGACATTATTGGCCTAACAGGCCCTTATATCTAATGTTCTCCATTGTTGGAGGCTGACCCTCAGTTTGCTGTACATTTCTATCATGGAATTAGTAGGAGTGAATCTTAAGAAGGTTCTTTAGATTGTTGCTCATCAAGACTGATCTGTGAAATTTATTACGCGCACGTCCCTGACACCTACTGTCTGGTTTATGATCCATCCACATCAGATGTTTATTTTGTGGAGGGTTAAGGGTTCGATCACGTGTTCTTATCATTCTAGGAGAGAACATTCCTACAATTCTACGATTTCTTGCACCTACCGTCCATTAGCTGTCACCTGTCATACGGCTTGGACGTCTTATCTCCTACTGTCACAATTTATCATGACTGCGATCTAAACATTGTACAAATAATCTCCTGGCCAAGGGCAATTACACCTCTGTCTGATTACTGGAAGATGTTTGGACTCTAGTGAGAAGTGGGCAGTCCATACTCCGCAATCACACAACCTTTGACTCTATGGTTATGTACACATGCAGCAGTTTTGTTGCGTTTTCCTTTCTGCAGCCAAAATCTGCTCTTTTTACAGTAAAAATGCGGTGTGCAAAATGGTTATTTTGCTGGGTTTTCACCACATTTTTTTCTTTTTTCAGCATTCTTTGGATGCAGATTACACAGGGGAGGACATATCGTCTGTGCAGCTGAACAGGACCGCCCCCCCCCCACCCCAGAGGTCAGGGGGCCCATTTTTACCCCCAAACCAGTGGACATTGTGCACTTTGGTGAAATATTGGACTGAAAAGGGCCCATATACTGTTTCTGCACATGAGCCATTTTCTGTGTCCGCCAGTGAGATTACATGTGTGTTTTGTCTACAGTACATGTTTAAGAGGGGATGTATAAAACTTTAAACGATGATGACTTATCCTTAGGATGTCATCAATGTCTCAACATTGTGAATGCAACTCCTCTCACACCAATTGATCTGCTGTTCCTGGTGCTACCGCCGGCTGGAACTGCTCAGCTGTAGAGCCGCACCATCTGTCATGGCCAGGTACTGTATATCAGCCACCCTAGTTCAATAGGGGGTGAGTGTGCAATGCCTGTACGCAGCCAGAACTCCGTTGACATAGCTGTGTTGTCCAGCTCCGCAACTGAGCAGTTCCGGCTGGCGGTGGCATAAGGAACACCAGGGGGTGCCAAGTGTTGCACCCCAACTTTTCAGACATTGATGACATTGGCAGTGCCTCTAGATCAAGATTTAGGCAATCTTTCCCCCCATCCTTCCTCCCAAAAACTAGGACCCCCAAGAACACATCCACCTGCTACTTTGCATCTCAGAGAAATAAGCAATGGCCAAAATATGCCGGACTGTCACACCATGCTTTCCACATGGTTGGCCACTTGCTGAGATGTTGGAGATTTACAATGTGCTTACACCAATTATCTCCTTTCTTGTGGCTCCAGCCTCCCCCTGCCAGTATGCAATATTATACAAACAACAACTGCAGCATCATCTCCCTCTGCTCCCCCTATTTCTTCAATTTGGTGTTACACTCCTGGAAGATGCAAAGATGTAACTTTTTGCTAAAAAGATCTATTCAAAAGCTTCATTATATTATTCTCTCCCCAGTTAATACAAAAGTCCCTACCTTTGTAACCCAATATTATAAATGTGAATACTTCTCTCGTCCTCTTACAATCGTTCTGTTAGGTCTGTATTAGAAATCATCTATTATATAGAATGGCATGGCACTTCTATTTTAAGGAATGGGTACTCTGGTAGGGTCCAAATCCGTATCCAAAAATAAGATAGACCAAGCACTCCTGGAGTGCTTGGTCTATCTTATTTTTGTATTACAAAATCGGTCCTAAATCCACCAAGATCCTAATAAGTATCTTCCAACGTAAACAATAAATCGGAGCTGGGGTGTAAAGCAACGAGGATGCACAGAACAGCGGCCGCAAATCAATAGGGGGGCCAATTTCAGAATATCCCAGACTTTTTAGAAAATGTAAAAAACGGCAGTCACCGATAACTTGTAATAGAAGGTAAAACTCCTCCATATTAATGATTACAGTAGGTTCACTTTTTTTCACATGGATTTTGAAATGGATCTTTTCCAAAATCCACAACAAAAGAGTTGTGTGTGAACGTATCGTAAAGGTCACTATTCAAGTCAGCCGAAAACTTCGGATTTTAGTTGCATTGATCAACGATTTGTTCGATGATGTATGGAAGAGAAGAATTAGTATCTGGAAGTATCGAGAAGGTGTGTCAAGTGAATATTCATCAGACGTCCATCAGATATGTATGGCCAGCTTAAGGCTAGATTCAAATCTTCGTTGCACACATTCAATTTTTTGGTTCCACCATAGGATTAGAAATACAGGGAGAAAAATTGATCATATGAGGTATACTATTGACATCTGAAGGACCCTATTGAATATAATTAATTTCATCAACTCTTCTTCATAGTTCCTGTGACTTTACCAAATGTAACAAATCAAGACATCCCAACCTCTACGTTAAAGGGGTGGTTCACTACTTTGCAATAGTGACCACATCCCTGTAAAACTGATAGGGAAGGCTTTTCTTCAAAATACCTTGGACAGCCAATTCTGCCTTTGAGAGGCGCTTTTGCGGTCCGCTCATCCCCACGAAGTGACCTCTGGGCTCCATGACTTCTGAAATCCGGTGAGGTAACGTCAACCTCAAGTTCACCGGACATCATTGAGGCAGCCCCAGTCTTTCTGAGTGACTGGGCTATGTGCGGCGATTCACCGCTCTTCACAACCCAGCATCTCACGCATACTCTCCTTCGCTGTAGAGCTCCGCAAGCAGGAGTGATGCAGGGCTGTGATGGACGGTGACACTCCACCCACAGCCCAGTCACTCATGAAAACTGAAGCCCAGCTCGGGATACGTCAGGTCAACTGGAAGTTGACATGACATCACCGGATCTCAGCGGTCACGGAGCCCGGGGGTCACTGCATGGGGATGAGCGAACCGCAATAGCGCCGCTTAGAGGCAGAATTGGCTGAACAAGGTATTTAGAAAAAGCCTTCCCTATTAGTTTTACAGGGATGTGGCCACTATTACACAGAGTAGTGAACCACCCCTTTAAGTAGTGAACTGGATCAGGAGTCTAAAAAGATGCAGAAAGTGCAGTCATACCAGCGCCCAAATGCTTGAAGGGGCCACATACCCTCTGCCCCAAGTTCCAATATTATAAATCAAACGCCATGGTTGACAGATTTTTTCAAAAAGTTTGTATTGGGGGCTCAGAAGCTTTAAAGGGCTAGCCAATTCTGGAATATCTAGAAAATTAGCATAGCAGTAATTACTGGAATATAATGAATATTGGTTATATCAGGATGCAAGATCTCTGTAGATAGCTTTGTGATATTGCATGAGTTTATACAAACTAGATGCAGGTAAAGATCACCTTCAAGTGAAAAGAAGGTCCTAATAACAGTAGAACCAAAATTACGAGGCCGGTGTGAACAATGGGCAACCCCTAATCTAGGTTTTTCATATAACTGTTCCTAAGGGTACATCACAATGATATAATCCTAACCCCCCAGGCCTGATGAGAAAGGAATTCACGTCCTCTAGGTGGAGATTACAAAATGGCAATTCAGTGGATTTTTCCATTCTTCTTTGACATTTTGGCTGCTCATTTTTTTCCCTTCTTTTTCTTATTATTTTCTTTCAGTAGACTAGGATGCTTAGACAGCTCGAAGTCAACAAAGTTAGGAATGTCGAGCCAAGAGGAGGCGCTTTCCCAACAGGTTTGCACAAGTTACGGGAAATCTTTAAAGAAACTCACAGGAATAAAATCGGAGGGCAGGCTTTACAGTTACAAGGAAACAATGGAACATGTACGGGACAAATGTGCGATCAAGAGCAGAAATCCTATAATCTGTCCAAAATGCCTGCTCTGCAGACAGCGCCAAGTTAAAAGCACATTTGCTCTTACAAAAATCGTTATTTGTGAATTCCTCCCATTTTATAATCACTTAATCTTTTTTATGTACCCGCATATCTCAAAGGCATCCAAGGTTCTTAAAAGAAGGCGTCGGGGCTATTATTGGGCTTTTTAGCTGCGTGCCACCAGAAAGAGTTTTCTGCTCCCATGAAGGGACAATATTTCTATTTTAAATGGAAATAGGTCATGCAAAAAGTTATCATACTGTAGATGTTAACATTTTAAAATTTGGGGGCTTTTTATTTTTTTTTCTTTAAAATGCCCCAAATTTTTTTTAAATGAAAAGATATATTATATAATATCATTCAATGACGTTTTGGGACTTTAAATACACTTGTTTAAAAAAAAAAAAAAAAAAAAGAAAAAAAAACCACCACACACATGAACATCGTAATTTTATGTTAACAGATGTTCAATAATTGAAAAACCTGACTGCCTTTTTTAAGTGACATTAATTGTGTTCGGTATTATTGGAATAAAAGTGTGATCTGAAATTCCACCTACATCCCGTAAACAGGTGTGACACTTTCTCTAGAAAGGCATGCAAGTTTTTTTTCTAAATATGTAAAAAAAAAAAAAAAATAATAAAAATATTAAAGTGGTCAACTCATCAATAAACAAATGGTCCTCCTGTTCCAACAGATAGGAGTTCTCGAATTGTGCACAGAAAGCTTGATGGACAAGGCGGAAATAAATCCAGGGGATGCACATCCACCATCAGGAATAAAGTTAAAGGGGTTGGCCACTAACTTTGTTTTTTGGTTTTTTTTTATTCGCGGTCTATCCATAGGATAGGCCATTAATATCTTATCAGTGGGTGTGCGACTCCAGGCACCCCGTCGGTCAGCTGTTACCAGCACCGGTCAGAGACAAAATGAATGCTGCCAGAACAATAGTTCTGTCATTTCTATAGGGACCGTGGTTGGGTACCACAAATGTTCCCCCTGTTTAAATTAATAATATGGGGCGTATCTGTAGTACCCTGCCACAGCCACTATAGTGTTAAAGAGGAAAGGGGAGGTAGTGGTCAACCTCTTTAGAATCCAAATGCTTCAATACATATTTTAAGACCAAAGAGTATGATGAATAGCAGCATTGCTTGAAACACGTTGGGTTTACCACTACAGTAGTTATAAGAGTTCCTGTCATCAAGAAAAGTAGTTTCAATCTGCATACATCAGGTTAGAGCTGGGGAAACAGTAGATGGTTATATAGTTTTGTGAGGAAATCTTTAGTACAACCTCAGTTTTCATTTTTTAATCCTCTGCTCTTTTTGGAGTTTTTGGTCCAGTGTGCACATATAACTGTCAATCACTTATCAGACCGCCCCCTGGACCAAAAATCCTGGAAAAAGCAGTGGATAAAATGATTAAAAACAGGTTACAAAGACATCCTGATTCATCAAGACCAGCAATTTTCTCCCCAGTCTTGACGAGGTGGCATGGTGGAGGCAGACGTTTGGAGGTGCACGCCACTTCATAGATCACGAGTGTCTGACGACTGGCGTGCGCCTCTGTGTGACACATCAGAAATCTTACACCGGTCCAAAACTTGAGTAAGATTTCCGTGGTAAGGAACGTCACAGCTTCTCATGATTTAGAGGAGCCGTGAGGTCGCACTCAAGCGACACCCCATCTCAGAGTTTTACATAATTTTGTGACTTTTCAAAACAATACGAGGAGGCTCAGAGCCGGAATCTTTACTCACAAAATTACATTATTCTACTCACCTCCACCTGCTCTATTACATGGTGTCTGCATTCTCATGGTGACAGGTTTATTACATTTTTGGGATTGTAATGCTACTCCTGGTGTTTGATGTAAAACCCTATGAAGTTAGTAGGATCCACAGACATGTATTTTTGCTGTTTACAGAGTGTAGATTTAACAGAATAATATGGCCCCCACAGAATTATTTGGGGCACTATTGTACCTCCATATGGCTTTATACTGAGGAATACTGACAGAAAAAAAAAAAAAAAAAAAGGGGTGTGCGCCCTTGAACTTGGCATGATGGAGTGATTCTCCCATACAGGTATTAAAGGGTTTTTCTCATGTTTAGAAGCCATTTATAGCATTGATAAGAACTTGTTGATCGGTGGGGTCAGAGCGCTGGGAAAACCACCAATCCGAAAAACAGAAATCCCAAAGAAATTCCCTTATGTGAATGGAGTGTTGGCCAGACGTGTGGACTTCTGCTCAATTCCCTCTACAAGGAACTGTAGATGAATACAAAAAAGGATAGGTGATAACTTCTAAGAATTTAAGTAACTGTGACGCCCTGGGCAAGCCAGGGGTCACAGGTCATGCACCACCACACCCTACATCCCAGTCAGGAACATCAAAGCTAACCAAAAATCCTTGTTGCCTTCCTCCAGAGGCTGATGATTCACACCGGGGGGTGGGCCAGGCGGTTGGCTCCGCCCACCGAGGAGTTCACAGCTCTGGAGGTGGGAGAAACCAGGCAGATAGCTCAGGGGGAGCTTGAGTAAACAGTTAAGTGAAGGAAGTAAAAGTGGTAAAGGAGGAAAGCAAGAGTGGTGACAGGAAAGAAAGAGAGAGTGGAAAGCCTGAAGGGTCCAGCTGTGTGCAGGACCGGGTCAGCAAGGTCAGCAACGACGGTGACTGTCCAGAGGGGTGACTGTTCGGGAGTTCCTGGAAGGACCGCGGACGGGTAGTGACCCGGCGGTCTGGAGCAGAGGGCAAAGGACAGTCAGCACCAGGGCAGGGGCCTCTCGGACCCCGGCAAGGCTAGGAGTCGCCATAATTTGCCGAATCCGTCAGTGAAGGGGACGTCGATCCCCCAACAACCAAGTCCCGATTGAAGGCAACAGTCCAACCATTAAGGAGGAACACCGCCACCGCCAAGGCACCAGTTCCTCAGGGCCAGCGTCTGCGGGCAAAGTAGAGCTCCTCCGGTCCAGCTTGAAGCCGGGGAGCGGGTTACCGGTGGGGACCCATCGCTACCAACTTAGAAACATCAGGTGCTGGTCAGAGGGACATCACCATTACCTACTGGGAGAGCAAGTGCAGCCGTCCGTGGGAACCGTCTTTCCAGCCGTGTGGTTTACCGTAAAACTGTGTCAACGTCTCAGGCTGAGTGAGTACCACAGTGCCGCAAGGCACAGCGCTGCCCCTGCGCCCACCAGGCCCTGCATCTCCCATCTCATCACCGGGCCCCGGGATCACCAACCCCTACCCACGGAGAGGCAACGCAACACCTGGCTGCTCCGCATCACCATCCCCAGGATCCCCATATTGAGCAGCGGTGGTGAAATCACCACAACCGTGGGTGGCGTCACGGACAATAAACTATTCCCACACCCAACAACCCCCCTTTCACTCACGGGCGAGGAGTTCCGCTCGAGAACCCCCGGGATCCGACCCACAGCTCGAGCCACCACTGAGCAGCAGCCGCCGGACCCGAGCAGAAGGGGCGAGCGTAGTGTGCTGACACCCTCCTCCCTGCCCGCGACACAACCATAGAGGATTACAAAAACTTACAGGTTTTCAGAAAACCGTCCACTAGGTTCGCATAAGGTGCTGGTCAGATCAGTGTTATACAGTTTATCATCGTGTAAAGAAATTAAGGGAATTGACCAATTTTTGGACAAAAAAAAAAAAAGGCAGATGTGATAAAGCAACAAAATAAACGCTTCTGCCTTCTTTTCCCCTAGGATCCAGAGCTGACACTTTGGCGGTGCTCCTGGTCTTGGTGTACAGGAGGCCAGCATTTCACTGTCGCAGTGACCACAAACAAGTGCTGTACTGCTGCCATAACGGCTTTCATCACTAAACGGTGATGTTATTAGGCAGGTACATAACCAATCCAGCCAACAGCGTGTTCACTGGATCTGCGGGATAACAGGTACAGTATAGTTTATGTATTTGACCACATCTGCAGCTAACAAACTTCAGAAAAAAAGTTTTTAAAAATGCAGGATAAAAATCAGATTTAGGCTATGTGCGCACACTGCGGATTTACCGTGGATTTTACCACGGATTTGCTGCAGAAAATGCTTCTAACATTTTAGCAGTCAATCCCCAACAAAACCTATGGGTATAAAAAAAAAAAAAAAAAGAAAAAAAAAAAAAAATGCTGTGCGCACACTGCATTTTTTTTTTTATACCTGCAGATTTACCCGCGAGTTTTCCGCTGCGGAATTAATGAGCATGTCACTTTTCCGCAGGTACATGCGTTTTTTGCCAGAGATAAAATGGTAAAAATCTGCAGGGACCAACCTGCGGAAAAAAAACGTGGCAAATCCGCACCAAACTACAGCAAAACCGCATGTGGATTTCGTTGTAGTTTTGGTGCGATTTTTTACCGCAGGTGTAGGATTCTTTAAGAGGGTCCGGATTTTCCTTGAGAAAAAAAGTCACTTTCTAGTGCGCACATGGCCTTACATTGATTATCCTTTAATAACATGAAGAATGCAGCACACTATACTACTGATGCCATAGATAAAAGAAATAAAATGTATTCACTGAAAAAAAAAAAAAAAAAAGTATAGATAACGAGAACAGGTTGTTTTGGGTCTTTTTTTTTTTTTTTAAATCTTTTAGCTCATAGCCACAGAAATAACGTTATAACCTTCCACTTTCTTATAAAAGCAATCTCAGAGGTTTGTTTTGTTTGAGTTAGGAGGAGAACTTGCCCAAAAAAAGAGCTAAAATAAAAATAAAAAATAAAAAAAAAAAAAAAACGAAAAAAAAAAACCAAAAAACAAACAATGGACATATGCACTAACTACTTGCAGTTCATAGGTGTTATGAATGTCTCCCAAACAAACTTACCAGGATAAGAACCATATATGCCAGGATGGGGCCAAGGATGAAGGCATACATACCAGGATGGGGAACATACTGTATATACCAGGAAGTAGCCCAGGATGTGGGACATTACTTGATAATGAAGGGGGCAACTCTGTAGGATTAAGAACGCAGAAAGGGCCCATATAACTGACCAACGTGCGGGAGCAACCCTAGTCACAGACACAACTACTTACATCATGTGGCTGCAGCAGAGGGGGGGGGGGGGGGTCAGCTGTGTCCAGTAAGCAGTTTGCCAAGATAGTCGATAAACCTCACAAGTACAGCATATCAAGATGCTGATGTGACAGCATGATAATTGCACAGGTGTGCCTTAGGTTGGCCACAATAAAAGGCCACTCTATAATGTGCAGTTTTATCACACAGCACAATGACACAGACGTAGCAAGTTTTGAGGGAGCAATCAATTGGCATAGAGTCCAGGAATGTCCACCAGAGATGTTGCCCGTGAATTGAATGTTCATTTCTCTACCAGAGAATTTGCAGTACATCCAACCAGTTTCACAACCGCAGACCACGTGTAACCCCACCAGACAGGACCTCCACATCCAGCATCTTCACTTCCAAGATCGTCTGAGACCGCCCCCCCCAGACTGTTGCTACAACAATTGGTGCAGAACCAAAGAACGTCTGCACAAACTGTCAGAAACAGTCTCAGGGAAGCTCCTCATATCGTCCTCATCGGGGTCTTCACCTGACTGCAGTTTGACGTTGTAACCGGACGTGAGTGGGCAAATGCTCACATTTAATGGTCTCTAGTACACTGGAGGTGTTCTCTTCATAGATAAATTAAGTTTTTACTGTACAGTGCAGATGGCAGACTGACAAATTGTGGCCCCCAATACTGTAAAAGTGCACATTTTAGAGTGTCCTTTTATTGTGGCCAGCCTAAGGCACACCTGTGCAATATTCATACTGTCTATTTAACATCTCTATATACCACACCAGTGAGGTGGATGGATTATCTCGGCAAAGGAGAAGCACCCCGTAACAGATTTAAGCGGGGTTTACACGCAACGACATTGCTAACGAGATGTCGTTTGTCATGGAATTAGTGACGCACATCCGGCCTCGTTAGCGACGTTGTTGCGTGTGACACCGCAGGAACGACTGGTAACGATCAAAAATACTCACCATATTGTTGATCGTTGTCCAGACGTTCCTATCCAGATTATCGTTGCTGTTGCAGGACGCAGTTTGTTTGTCGTTCCTGCGGCAGCACACATCGCTACGTTTGACACCGCAGGAACGAGGAACAACATCGTACCTTTGGCCGCACGCAATGAGGAAGAAAGGAAGGAGGTGGGCGGGATATTCGTCCCACTCATATCCGCCCCTCCGCTTCTATTGGGCGGCCGCTTAGTGATGCCGCTGTGACGCTGCACGATCCGCCCCCTTAGAAAAGAGGCGGTGCGCCGGCCACAGCGATGTCGCTAGGCAGGTAAGTATAGTGTGACGAGTGTTAGCGATGTTGTGGCTAACGGGCAGTGAATTGCCTGTGACGCACAACCGGCGGGAGCGGGTACGCTCGCTAGCGATATCACCAAAAGATTATTGGATATTTTAAGACATTTTTAATAAGTTTCGGTAGAGTAGGGCCCTGCTGGAAGAGGCTACCTTGTTGTGGTGACAAATAGAAAAAAAATATTTTTGCCAAAACAAAAGCTGATGGCCATGTATGTGATATGGTGTTCGATGGGAACTGTTAATGTGTGATTGGTGGGGACATGGGGCAGAAGTGAGTTTTTCCAGGAGCGGGTGGTGGGACTGTGGAAGGTTTTGAGGGGTGGGGTGTTGGCAGAGTCTCAAGGGGACCCAAACATTTTGCCAGTATGAGGACCTGGAATTCTTGGTGGCAGCCCTGAGCATGGGTGGCTGGCCAAGGAACTGTGGCCATAATGTAGATTAATAAAAAAGGCCGCAACACTGTTTTGGGACCAAAGAATGTTGTTTTCTCAAGCTTTCAAAATCCCTAACCTCAAGGGTTACGAGGGGAAAGGAAGATATAAGGGGATTGTTCCCTAGATTTTTAGATTGATGATGACTTCTCAAGGAGAGGTCATCAATTTGAGATTGGTGGCGGGGGGTGGTCATCAGCTAGTACGACCTCTGGCAGTGGCCGGGTATAAAGAGAGTGTACGGAAAAGGAACAGCACAGTGCCATATACTGTTTAGGGATGCAGATCAGCTCCTAATGGCTTTAACACCAATACTGAGAGGAGCGGTCACTGATAAAACTAGTAGACAATATCTCCATCATCACCCTCCTCCATCCAGTATTCGGTCATACCTGGCCAGGAAGAACAACCCACAACAGAAACCAATGGATAATGGTAAAGGTCAGTGAGGTCCAAAGAGTCATTGTCCATTATGTGATAAAAACAAAAAATGATGAGAATTCTGGATTTATGCTCCTAAGACTAAACAAAAAAATAATGGAATCTCAGTCCCTAGTACAAACATAAGCATACCTCATCATGTACAACGTAACAGGACCAAGAAGCGGCTAAGTGAAAATGATGACCTAGCTCCTTCATTGATTGTTTACCTTCGAGTTTGCTATTAATCTCCTCCAGTTTGACCAGACTTCCCAGCTACACAACATTAAGATGAACATTTCTCCCCTGAGGTTTCTACATTACATACATGAGAAACTGCAAGCTCAGGATGCCTTTATGGGAAATATTATCAAGCAAATATCACCACCACAGTATCCTGTGAGTCACCAGCCGTCCACCACCATCAGCACACATTAGGGACCCGCCAGTCAGGCTGACCACACTGATGGGAACTGGGGATGATCGTGAACGGCAATACCATCACTGCTGGATATTTACATTAAAACTGCACAAGAGGCAATAAAAAAAAAAAAGTGATGATCCACGGTGCGGACATCCAGAGCCAGAACTGTAGAACAATGGGTCAAGATTGGAGAAATTGAATTAAATGAATGAAAAATGTATTTTTTCCCCCAAGGTTATGCATAGGTTATAACAACTTTATCTACACACGCACCTTGTACACTGTGATACTGTATAGTGAAAATTAATAACCAAAAGTTTAGACTTATTTTTAGGGCTACACAATGACCCATACAACACATGGCTCTATGAACCTCTTTCCCGATCAACACCAGTAGCCTTCTGCAACAGAAAAACCGGAAGAGCCTGACAAATAAGAAGTAGAAAGTCAAGAACCCTGGTCTTGATGATTTAGTGGCTATGTTTTCTTTTTGATACAGCCAAGAAATAAATATATATATATATATATATATATATATATATATATATATATATATATATATATATATATATATATATATATATATATATATATAATATATATATATATATATATATATATATATATATATACACACACACACACACACATATACACACATATATACACACATATATACACACATATATACACACACACCAGAGGAAGAGCCTGCAAAGCAAGAGGTAGAGTCAAGAACCCTGGTGTTGATGACAGTGCCTATGTGTTTTTGTTATAGCTAAAAATGTGTGGGTATGTGTAAGGGTATGTGCGCACGTTGCTTTTTACCTGCTTTTTTGCTGCTTTTTCTTCTGCGCTGTTTAATGCCAAAATGGATGTGTTCTTCTATTCAAGCAAAGTCTATGGGAATTTGGGTTTCTTGTTCACACTATGTTGTTCAAAATGCTGCCTTTTTGTGGCAGAACTTTGGTCAAAAACTCAGCTTTGCAGTGCAAAACCCAAATGGCAAAAACAATTGACATGTTGCTTCTTTGAAAAGCTGAGTTTTTGACCAAAGTTCTGCCACAAAAAGGCAGCATTTTGAACAACATAGTGTGAACAAGAAACCCAAATTCCCATAGACTTTGCTTGAATAGAAGAACACATCCATTTTGGCATTAAACAGCGCAGAAGAAAAAGCAGCAAAAAAGCAGGTAAAAAGCAACGTGCGCACATACCCTAATATATATATATATATATATATATATATATATATATATATATATATATATATATATATATATAAAAAAAATTTCAACTGAAGAGGTGGAGAACTAAAATACATGTCATGACACTTCATTCCCATTCAAATGAATTATTTCTGTACTGAAGTGTTTTATTTCCGTTTCTGTTATCCCAAGATGGATCGAAAAAAAAAAGTGCAAAACACAACTGGACATGTGAACATAGCCATAAAAAACATTATCTTCTGTAAATATTGTAAATATTGCTACAGTCACAACATTGTTAGAACAGTTAAATTGAGAGTTTGCCCATATAACACAATAAGGATCTTTGCAGTTACGGACATGACATTTCCAATGGAAAAATAATATAACCGATGTAGCAAACTTAGAGATACTCTGGTGTGGAGGCAGCAAGCGGGATTAGTGAACCCACTGGACCACAGGGCGAACCCAGGCTTACCCCTTTAGTGGGAGAGGCTTAACTAAGCGCCCACTGTGAGGAGAACGCTAGGTACACCTCCCAGGGCAGTGACAGACCGGTACAGGTGGGGTGACTGAGGCAAGCTGGACAGGCAGGTGCAGACAGGGATGGTGGGCACAGCCGGGATAGACAGGTATGGGAAGAAAGGTGACTAACACACGGATAACGGGATCTAACAACTAGCTAGACAGACAGGTCACTGACTAACTCAAGGTGTTGCGCAGGCACCTTACCTAATGGGAGCGTGCCTTAGATACACAGTGCCTCTCAGCTATTTAATGAATTTTGTGCAATTTATCACTGTTTTTTCCAAAGAAACTCCGACACTTATGCTGAAATTTGGAGACGGCTTAGCCAATGCCCCATCATGCACCATCCCCAGCTCCTCTCAAAATTAGCAAATGTAAAGTTGCAATAATTTGCAACTATTCAAAAGTTTTTATGTAAACACTTTGATGTCTCGGCCCCTAAAAAAAAAAAATTGGATACTTTTTGCCCCTCAACTGACCAAGGGGCATAACTTATTGAAAATAGTTATAGGTTAAAATACGCCAAAAAAGAAGCTCAGAATAAGACAAAAGATAGTAAAAGCTGCACCAAATGCATCACCCAGCACTAGCCACCGCGTATTTTCAGACCACTAATAAGCTGCTCTTTGGATGGGGCCTGCACTTGGTCTAGTGCAGTATCAGTCTACCCCGGGGTGCTCCTTTGCCAAAAACATTTTAGCTTAAAGAAAGGGAAAAAAAAAAAAAAAAAAAACAAAAACACACACAACCTTGAGGAAATGAGTCTTGATAAAACTCCAACCAAAATAATGACAGAAACAGAGTAAATACCAGAACCCTGAATCAATGCTCTGAGCCTTCAATCACTTTGATCCTGAAATCACCTGCAATTCACAAGGAGCAGGGTTGGGTGGAGATATAGATTTATTATTTTTTTTTTTAGAAATAATAGAAACTTTTCTGAGGTCTCCTGCGTGCCATTGCTTGTATAGGAAAGCCTGCGCCATGATAAACAAAGCTGGAGATTAGACATGATAGAAACTCCTCGCTCACCTTGCTTGCACTGAAGCTCTTGACCTGAGTTAATATCAGAACAAGCCCCAGAAGCCAAAAGGAGCCCAAGTGCTGGGGACACAACGAAAACATTTTCTATATGTAATTATTTTTCTAAAGGGGGTTAAAATGATGGATGGGGGGCGGGGGGGGGGGGGGTGTCAATTACATCACTGGTCAAACTGTTTGGTTTTTTCATTCCCAATCAGAATGTTTCAGGATTTAACGCTGCATTGCTTTTTGCATGTGTCGCCCAGGGAAGGGGGTACGCTGTCCCAGGCGGTTGCAAACGGGAATGTCACTTTGGTGGCCATTTCCTGGCCCCGTGTCCTGGATACACTTAATAAAAGAGGGAGTATTTATAGGGGATAATAGAATTAATGTTTGTGACGCCACCTGCGGGTTGCGGTTAAGAAGGGAGAATCGGCGCTGCTCAACGTGGGTATTCCCAGGGATGGTGGTAGTGGCAGCTATGGTGGTAGGCCCTCCGCAGGTAGGGCTGTGCCTGGGAGATGTATGGTGTATAATGATGGAGACCACACCAGGTTAACTTTAACAGTCTCTACTCACATGGACCCTCGGCTTGCTGGTTCCCGTCCCAGGAGTATCAGTGCCAATGTAGTGACCCAGGTTGCTCTATCCCCGGCACTCTCTGTAGATGGAGTCCCCGTAGCGTGGAGCGTTTGGGAACCCCGACTGTCCCTTTTGGGGTACAGTCTCCTTCTCCGTACGGCGGGCAGTGCAGACCCTGTGGGGAGGTAAGTGTCTGAACCCTGATCCTAATTTACTGCTGATGTCCCCAGATTATTTGGTTCTATGAAGTCCGTGAAGGGGTCCTCACCGGGCAGGTATTTATCAAACAGTTTGAAACTTGCCATTTGACCTAGGGCCCTGTGCCCCGTGCGTGCTCCGGTCCCACCGGTATCTCGGTACCCATCCTGGCGACCTCTCTCCTGCGCCACCTGGGTCACTGTTATACGGACCCAGCTGAGGCATGTCCGCACCTCTCTCCTATGTGCTTCACTCTCCTCTGACTGCTTCTGACTCCCTGACCCATCCCACCATTTTTCACAATCCCTTAGACTTGTATTGGCCCTTGTAATCCATGCTGTCGGAAAAAAAAAAAAAAAAAAAGTCTTTATATTCATTTTTGGTGTGCCAAGTTTTCTTGTATGCAAAAAAGACAGCAAAATGACAAATTAAGTATTTTACTACACACGTAAAATAAAAAAAAAATAAAAATAAATAATAAACAAACACCCCTTACATGGTACTTTAACCCCTTAAGGACGAAGCCAGTTTTGTACTTAATGACCAGGCCATTTTTTGCAATTCTGACCAGTGTCACTTTATGAGGTCATAACTCTGGAACGCTTCAACGGATCCCGGTGATTCTGACATTGTTTTTTCGTGACATATTGTACTTCATGATAGTTATAAATTTAGAACGATATTTTTTGCTTTTATTTGTGAAAAAATCGGAAATTTGATGAAAATTTTGAAAATTTTGCAATTTTCAAACTTTTAATTTTTATGCCCTTAACCCAGAGAGTTATGTCACACAAAACAGTTAATAAATAACATTTCCCACATGTCTACTTTACATTAGCGCAATTTCTGAAACAAAATGTTTTGGGGTTAGGAAGTTAGAAGGGGTCAAAGTTCATCAGCAATTTCCCATTTTTTCAACAAAATTCACAAAACCATTTTTTTAGGGACCACATCACATTTGAAGTGACTTTGAGAGGCCTAAGTGACAGAAAATACCTAAAAGTGACACCATTCTCAAAACAGCACGCCTCAAAGTACTCAAAACCACATCCAAGAAGTTTATTAACTCTTCAGGTGCTTCACAGGAACTAAAGCAAAGTGGAATGAAAAAAAGCAAAAAATAAAATTTTACCTAAAATGTTGCTCTACCCCAAATTTATTCACTTTTAGAAGAAATAACACAACAAAATGAACCCCAAAACTTGTTACCCACTTTCTTATGAACGCGCCAATACCCCACATGTGGTCAGAAACCTTTGTTTGGACAAATGGGAGGGCTCGGAACAGAAGGAGCAATATTTGAATTTTGGATAGCAAATTTGGCTGAAATAGATGGCGGGCACCATGTTGCATTTACATGTCCGCCAAGGTACCTAAACAGCAGAAACCCCTTACAAGTGACACCATTTTGGAAACTAGACCCCTTAAGGCTTCTATCTAGGGGTATAGTGAGCATTTTGGATACACAGGTACTTCACAGATTTTGATAACGTTACGTTGTCACATTGAAAATTTTCATTTTTTTCTCAAAAATGTTGCTTTAGCATCAATTTTTTCACTTTTTCAAGAGGTAATTCCAAAAATGTGACCCCAATGTTTGTTACCCACTTTTTTATGAGCGCGGTGATACCTCACTTGTGGTCTGAAACCTTTGTTTGGAGAAATGGGAGGGCTTGGAACGGAAGGAGCAATATTTGAATTTTGGAAAGGAAATTTGGCTGAAAAAGATTGCGGGCACCATGTCGCATTTGGAGGACCCCTAAGGTACGTAAACAGCAAAAAAACACCACAAGTGACCCCATATTGGAAACTAGGCCCCTCAAGGAATTTATCTTGATGTTTGGTGAGTACCCTGAACCCCCAGGTGCTTTACAGAAGTTTATAACGTTGAGCCATGAAAATAAAAAAATAAAATTTTACCACAAAATTGTTACTTCAACCAGGTAGCTTTTTTTTTCACAAGGGTAACAGGAAAAAAATCACCATAAAATTTATTGCGCAATTTCTCCTGAGTTTGTTGATATCTTGTATGTGGTGAAAATCAACTGTTTGGGCACACTACAGGGCTCAGAAGAGAAGGAGTGCAATTTGACTGCAAAATTGGCTGGAATCAATAGCGGACGCCATGTTGCATTAGGAGAACCCCTGAGGTGCCTAAGCAGTGGAGGTCCCCCACAAGTGACCCCATTCTGGAAATAAGACCCCTCAAGGCTTTAATCTAGGTGTATATTGAGCATTTTGAATACACGAATACTTCACAGAATTTGATAAGCTTAGGTTGCCATATTGAAATTTTCATTTTTTTCACAAAAATGTTGATTTAGCGACACATTTTTCACTTTTTCAAGAGGCAACAACAAAACGTGTACCCCACAGGTTGTTATCTAATTTCTTGTGAGCGCAGGGATACCACACATGTGGCCAAAAACCTTTGTTTGGATAAATGGGAGGGCTTGGAATGGAAGGAGCACCATTTGAATTTTGGAAAAGTTGAGATAAATTGCGCGCACCATGTCACATTAGCAGGGCCCCTTGGGCACCTATACATCAGAAACCCCCCACAAGTGACCTCATTTTGGAAACTGGACCCCTCAAGGATTTTATTCAGGAGTATAGTAAACATTTTGAATCCACAGGTACTTCACAAAACTGTTGCTGTAGCAAAAAATTTCTCACTGTTAAGGGGGCTTTACACGCTGCGACATCGCTAATGCGGAGTCGTTAGGGTCACGGAATTGGTGACGCACATCCGGCCGCATTAGCGATGTTGCTGCGTGTGACACCAATGAGCGATTTTGCATCGTTGCAAAAACGTGCAAAATCGCTCATCGGTGACATGGGGGTCCATTCTCGATTATCGTTACTGCAGCAGTAACGATGTAGTTCGTCGCTCCTGCGGCAGCACACATCGCTATGTGTGACGCCGCAGGAACGAGGAAGCTCCCCTTACCTGCCTCCCGGCCGCTATGAGGAAGGAAGGAGGTGGGCGGGATGTTCCGGCCACTCATCTCCGCCCCTCCGCTTCTATTGGGCGGCCGCTCAGTGACGTCACTGTGACGCCACACGGACCGCCCTCTTAGAAAGGAGGCGGTTTGCCGGTCACAGCGACGTCGCCGGGCAGGTAAGTATGTGTGACGCATGTGCGCGATGTTGTGCGGCATGGGCAGCGATTGCCCGTGTCGCACAACAGATGGGGGCGGGTACCCACGCTAGCGATATCGGGACCGATATCGCAGCGTGTAAAGTAGCCTTTAGGCTATGTGGCCATGATCCAGCGACACGGCGTCTAGTACCCAGTGTCAGCCTCCTGCAGAAATGTGAGTGTTGTCCACGGGAGAACGCAGCTGCCCATGCCCACGATTTGGGTTCAGGCTGCTGTGGACTTTAGTTCTATTCTACCTGCAAAGAACACTCATCTCCGCAGCATAAATTGACATCCTGAGGCTCGGGAAGCTGCGCCACAGGTCGATTTATGCTGCGGAGAAAAGAAACACAGTGGGCACGGGATTTCTAAAAATCCTGCCACTGTGCTTCTACTGCACAACGCAGCGTTATGGACGCAGGGAAAACACTCTGCGCCCAAAACGTTGCAAACCCTGATTGTGGGCACACAGCGTAAAATGCTACAATGGATGAATGGATAGATGTCAAACATATATAACGTCCCACCCCCCTGCATATTCTAAGCTGGCGCCCTTTAGTGCCTTTCATGTGACACTAAAGGATGCCTAGCCTTGTATTTAGCCCAAAAAAAAAAAAAAAGAATTAAAATAAATGACGTGGGGTCCCCCCTATTTTTGATAGCCAGCTAGGGTAAAGCAGACAGCTGTAGCCTGCAAACCACAGCTGACAGCTTCATCTTGTCTGGTGATCAATTTGGAGGGCTCCCCAAGCTGTTTTTTTTTTTTTAATTATTTATAAATAAATAATTAAAAAAAAAAAACAAACGTGAGGTCCCCCCAAATTAGATCACCAGCCAAGGTGAAGCTGACAGCTGGGGTCTGGTATTCTCAGGATGGGAAGAGCCACGGTTATTGGACTCTTCCCAGCCTAAAAATAGCAGGCCGCAGCCGCCCCAGAAGTGGCGCATCCATTAGATGCGCCAATTCTGGCGCTTCGCCCCAGCTCATCCCGCGCCCTGGTGCGTTGGCTAACGGGGTAATGAATGGGGTTGATACCAGGTGTGTAATGTCACCTGGCATCAAGCCCAGCAATTAGTTATGTCACGGCGTCTATCAGATACCCGACATAACTAATTGACAGTAATAAAAAAAAAATTGACAACAAAAAAAATTTATTTGAAAAAACACTCCCCAAAACATTCCCTGATTGACCAATTTATTGAAAAGAAAAAAAAAAAATCCACAATAATCCATTTGGATGTCCCACGTCGCCTCTGGACCTTCTAGAATATGGGGGACACGTTCAGGGAACGTATCCCCCATTTTCTAGGAGGGCAGACCCTCCATTTGAGGAGAGTGGGTGCAAAAATCTGCACCCACCCTCCCCGGGTCACAGCTGCAGACTCTGTGCAGCAGCAGCAGCCAGCGTCCTGAACACAGGAAGCTGTCATCTGCTCGGCACATGTGACCGGAGTCTGCAGAGAAGGAGCCGGAGGAGGGGGCCGCGGGGGATCAGCGCTCCGGTATGTATGACACCGGGGGACACCGGGGGACACCAGGGGGGGGTAGGGGGGGACCCGGCAGGGCCTGGGGAGCAGGTTTCTGTCGTATGTGTTATGGCACATACGACAGAAACCATAGGAACAGTGGAAATGCGGCCGGCGCGCTGCTGTGATCGCCGGTGCGCGCGGCCATCTTGGATTTTCGGGAGGGGGTTGGGGGTCGGGGGGGGCACTTTGGGGACACCGGGGGACCGGAGGGAACCGGGAAAAAGATTTATCTCCCATCTGGCATGTTTGAACATGCCAGATGGGAGATAAATCATTTTTTACCGGCGCGGTCATTTACTATAACTTGATGATCGGTATACGGTGTATACCGGTCATCAGGTGAGCGGGGACCGGAAAAACCGGCCCGAATCATGATCTCCAGGGTCTCAGCTACCCCCGGCAGCTAAGACCCCGGAAATTTTCTGACTCTGGGGGGCGCTAGACCCTTTTTTCCGACCGCCGTTAAAAAGCGGCGGATCGGAAAAAAGTACCCTTATTTACCGCCGTTAAAAGGCGTATCGGCGGTCGTAAAGGGGTTAAGGGTGTGTGTATAGCCCCTATGACTTATATCCAGCAGTATGGAGCTCTATCAGACAGAGAGCTCAGGAGCTTCTTGTGCAAACTCCCCAATACAGGTTATAGCTAATGACATTTCCCACATGTATCAGCATGGCTCCAGTGCAACTCAAGGAGATCAACGCAGTCTACTACTGACCCTTCTTCTGATGGCCAACTGCAGTGGGGCCCCAGTTCAAAATGTGCAAGAAAACCTTATATTACACTGGGACCATTGGGCATATTCAGGCAGTGGTGGCCAGGAGTGACAGCTGTGCCCTCACTGACGGGTGGTCAAAGCCTCAATCTCTTCTTTTGTGGAGTAGAAATAAGTAAGGAGTCCTGTGGGGCAAAGGTTTGCAACAACTATCGTGCCAGAAAATTGCAGCCTCGTGATACTTGTCAGCACTCCTAGAACATCTGGGAGGCTCCTGGAAAACCTCTTGTACTCCTAGAAGAGTTGTAAAATCTCCAGGCACCAGAGACGCCTCAGATGACCTCCCAGAACGTAGTGTTCCCCCAACATTTACTATTGCCATGATGCCAATCCCTGGCATCTAGAGCGGTTTTTCTCCATTCCAGTCCTCAAGGCCCACCAACAAATCATGTTTTCAGGAGTTTCACAGGTGATGGGTTTTCAGGATTTCCTCAATATTGCACAGGGAATAAGTCCATCACCGGTGAAATACTAGAAAACCTGATCTGTTGCTGGGCCTTGAGGACTGGAATTCAGAAACACTGATCTAAGGGAACAATCGGGATGGAGCAGGGCATAGCTTTGTGCACAGCAATTCCTTCTCTCCCAAAAAACTATTTTGAAGAATTGTAAAGTTTGGATTTCTTACACCCCCCCCCCCCCCAATTATCTGGATGTGCGGTTCCTATGCTAATTAGGCCTCTGACTAGTCAAAGAGGTGTGTTGTTTTTTTTTTTTTTTTTTTTTTTTTTTACAGACTATTCTGCCTCTTTTCCATGTCATCATGTCCCTGAGGGTGTGATAACATGATTTCCACAAGGCGGCATCACTGCAGCTCCTGGAAGTCTTGCGCATGCGCGAGGCTCATTTTGACATTGTCAGTGCGGCTCTAATGTACACTTCCCAGAGTGGTGCACTGCGCATGACCAGAAGTACAGAAGTTGTTTTTCTGATCGTGCCCAGTACTCCTCTCTGTAGCCAGGAAGTGTACATGTGACACCCTGGACCCCAGGGGTCACAGGTAACACCCTACCACATTACACTTGTGACGCCCTGGGCAAGCCAGGGGTCACAGGTCACAACACCACACGCGCCCCACATTCCCTGCAGGTACACACTAGGTCAGAACAAAAATCCTTGTTGCCTTCCTCCAGGGGCTGATGTCCACACCAGGGGGTGGGCCAGGCGGTTGGCTCCACCCACCGAGGAGTTCACAGCTCTGGAGGCGGGAAAACCAGGCAGTCCAGCTAGGGCAGTGAAAGTGAAAGGAAGTGAAGTGAAGCTGGTGAAGTGGTAAAGGAGGAAAGTGAGAGTAGTGACAGAGAAAGTGACAGCAAGAAGCCTGAAGTTAGTCCGGGTGTGTGCCCCGAACTGAGACAGCAAGGTTGGCAGACGGCGGTGACCGTCTGCAGGCGAGACTGATTGGAGGTTGCCGAAAGGACCGTGGACGGGTGGTGACCCGGCGGTACCGGAGCGGTATACGAAGATTAGTCAGCACCAGGGCAGGGGCCTTTCGGATCCCGGCAAGGCTTGGAGTCGCCGAATTTGCCAAATCCGTCAGTGAAGGGGGACGACTGTCTCCCAACAACCAAGTCCCGTTTGAAGGCAACAGTCCGACCGTTAAGGGGAGACACCGCCACCGCCAAGGCACCAGTTTCCCAGGGCCAGCGCCTGCGGGCAAGAGTGGAGCTCCTCCGGCTCACATCTAAGCTGAGGAGCGGGTTACCAGTGGGAACCCATCGCTACCAAACAACAACACATAGGTGCAGGGAAGAGACCGTCACCGTCAACTGCAGGGGATATCAGCAGCGCAACCGTCTGAGGGACCCGTCCAACCAGCCGTTTGTTTACCGAGAACTGTGTCGTGTTTACTGGCTGAGTGAGTACTTCCGTGCGGCACAACGCTGCCCCTGCGCCCCTGCACCTCCACAGGCCCCATAGCCCGCCTGTCCACCATCCAACAACCCCATCACTGGGCCCCGGGATCACCAACCCCTACCCACGGAGGGGGCAACACAACAACTGGCTGCTCCATACCATCACTCCCGGGATCCCCAGCCAGAGCAGCGGTGATGTACACCTAATCACCACAACCGTGGGTGGCGTCACGGACAATAAACTAACCCCATACCCAAAATCCCCTTTTCACTCACGGGCGAGGAGCGCCGCTCGAGTCCCCGGGATCCGGCCCATCGCTCGAGCCACCGAGCAGCAGCAGCAGTGCCAGCCGGACCTGAGCAGTGGGAGAGCGCGGCGTCCCCTCCTCCGCCCGCGACACACTCACACCCCCATCCCTTGTGAGGACACACCAGTCACCCGAAAGGGAGACCTGATGCCTTCCTCAGGGCCAGTAGGGCACACCAGGTAGGCAGAGTCAGGCGGAAAGGCACGCCCCCTGAGGAGACTACTGTCCTGAAGCAGGAAATACAAGGAGTCTAAGTTTGGAGAGAGAGTCGACAGGAGGTGTATAGGAGCAGAACTGTCAGGGACCGGGGTTGGAGCCTGGGATCCCCGCAACGTCAGGCAGGCAGACTGTGGTGGCCGCCTGCAGGAGTACCGGTACAGCAACCGGCGGAACCGTAGGGACCGGGCCAGGGTTGGAGCCCGCCGGCCCTGAACCGGGGAGTCAACCGTTTACCGGAGCACCAGAAACCGGGTACTCAGACCCCGTCCTAGCTTAGAAGCCACTGAGTACAGGAAAATTAACTGATTGCAGTCTGGACCTCACGGGTCCATCCTCACCCAAAGTCCCGAAAGAAGGCAAAAGCCCACCGATACCGGGTGAGAGCCACCGCCAAGGGCAGGACATCCGACGGGCCAACGCCTGCGGGCAACCGAGGGCTCCTCCGGCAGCCAAAACGCCGGGGAGCGGGCTACAACTGTCCAGGCAGGGGAGCCAAGAGTTAAACAAGAGGTGCAAGGGAAAGGGGCCACCATCAGCCTCACAAGGGACAAACAGCCGGCTGCGGGAACCGACCAGACCCGAACTTTGGTTTACCAGTGACTCGGAGTGTGAATTAATCGTGAGTACACCAGTGCCATCCGGGCACGACACTGCACCGCAGCACAGCGCCCTACACCCCGACAACAACATAGTCGCCGGTCCCTCCTCACCGGGCCCCGGGACACACCGCCCCTACCCACGGAGGGGATAACATCTAGGTTGCGGCCACAACACCAATCCCGGGAATACCCTCCACTCCAGCCGCAGCGGTGGTGCATCCCGTCACCACGACCCGTGGGTGGTGTCACGACCCGTACGACGACAACACGGCTCCCCCGGGCTGCGAACCTTGTCCCACACCACCCCACTGCCTCCCCTTAACAGAGCGACGTGGCCGCCGGTCCGGAGGCGCTCATGCCACCAACAACCCGAGCTCGGACCTCGAGCGGCTCGGCCCTCTCAGGGCGGTACATACACCCGGCTTCCGAGGCGCACCAACACTGCTGAAATGAGCTGCGCGCATGTGCAAGATTTCCAGGAGCTGCAGAAATGCTGGCTCGCTGAAATAATGTTATCACACCCACAGGGGCATGATCACATGGAAAGAGGGCAGACTAGTGAGGGGAAACAAACGCCCCCATGACTTGTCAGAGGGACTGCGCAGTTTAAACAGAAAAACATTTATTTTAGTAAATAGCATTACACAGTGCTGATTTGGCAGGGAATTTTGGCATACACATGTGAGTGCTTCTGGGGTGGAGGGAAGAGGGGACCTGACAGGTTCCTTTAGATATTTTTGATTTGTTCTTTTTGGCTGCTAAAAATTCCACTTTTTTTTTTTTTTTTTTTAAAACTACACACCTTTTTGGACACCATGGATAAAACCAATATGGTTTGCATGATATGTATCAAAAAGACTTGGCTTTTTCAGACTTTTGAATGGCAAATCTGTATGGCTGCAGAATGAGGAATCACTATCCAAGACTCTACGAATAGTGAGTGGTAGCCATATAGATTATTACAGGGAACCTGTCAGGTGCAATATGCACCCAGACCCACAAGCAGTTCTGGCTGCATATTGCTAATCACTGCATCTAGTAGCACAGATAAAGAGATCTTTAGAAGAAGTATTTCTAAAGATCCTTTATGATATGCTAATGAGCGCAGGGACTAGTCCCAAGAGCATTACATCTCCTGACTAGTCCGCCCTCTTAGCATGGTAGTACGCCCACAGGGACATACTAACATTATATTCAATGCCCATTGCCCAGCGACATCATCGGTGGTGACATGCGTACCTGTGCTCCGCCTAGGTTAAGGGTTAGTGCGCATGGATCAGAAGTCACTGCACTTCCAATCATGCGCACTAGATCTCTCTGAAGTCAGGCTTCATAGTGCGCATGATCGGAAGTGCAGTGACTTCTGATCCATGCGCACTGCCCAGCGTTCTGATGCGGTGCCAACGGACACAAGTATGTGCGACATAGTTGATGACGCTAGGCAGTGGGCATTTAATAGCATGTTAGCACGCCCCTGTGGGTGTACTAACATGCTAAGAGGGCGGAATAAGTGCAGAAATTAATGCCCTTGCAACTAGTCCCTGCGCTCATTAGCATATCAAAGGATCTTTAGAAATACTTTCCATAGATCTCTATCTATGCTAGTATATACAGGCACAGTTAGGCAGTATTAGCAACATAAAACCAGAACTGCTCGTGGTTTTGGGTACATATTGGACCGGACAGGTTCACTTTAAAGCAAATCTGTCACCAGGTTTTTGCTCCCCCATCTGAGAGCAGCATAATGTAGGGCCAGAGACCCTAATTCCAGCTATGTGTCACTTAATAAGCTGTTTGCTGTCTTTTTGATAAAAAAATCAATGTTTTCTCTGCTGCAGATCTAGCAGTTATACAGAGCTCATGAATTTGCTGGACTACCTGCAGCATGGCAAGTAGTCCTCTAATGATAATCTACTGCTGATTAAACAGTGATTTTATCAAAACTACACCAAGCATCCCAGTAAGTTACACATCGCTGGAATCAGGATCTCTGCCCCTACGTTATATGTGGCAAAAACCTGGTGACAGATTCCCTTTAACTGGCTTACTTACAAAATCATCTATGTGATGACATTAAAACGTGAACTATTTATTTAGGTAAATTTGTAATAAAACTAGCATCATGCACTATATCCCACGCCAAGAAGTAGAATAGAAGTATGCATCAGTGAGCGCAGAGCACACAGGAGGAGGAAGACTGCAGTGACTGCAAACATCCGATGGCATCCACGTGAGTGCTCTTGTCCCAACATTTAGAGGGCATCAGGAACAGCAGAGCAAAAATCAAGATGGCAGTTGTGTTCGGATCCTATGTATAGATCTACTTTGAGTGAATCTGCAATGTTCTGCAGTAGCACACAGCGAGGAGGCAGGGAGAGGAGTGGTGCCCGGTGTCAGCGTGCCAGGCTTTGTAAGCACATTTCTGTGTGGATAGGAAGATGCAGCATTAAAACAATTTTCCGTGCCCTGCGTCAGTCGCTGGAGGTCACCTCCTCTCTTGACTTTGCCATTCTGCACGCTTCAAGGGTTTTTTTTTTTTTCTTACTTCTTTTTTTAATGCTGTGCGTGCAGCGGTTCTGCTGATGCTAGAGGTACGCCCACTGTATAAGGGATTAGTGGATTTACAAAAAGACTAGATATGCCCTACACAATGCCAGACTGCAATATCGAGAGCCACTCCTGCTGTACCACCTGCATACGGGCACTATATAGGGACCGAGCGCCACTCCTGCTGTACCACCTGCATACGGGTGCTATATAGGGACCGAGCGCCACTCCTGCTGTACCACCTGCATACGGGCGCTATATAGGGACCAAGCACCACTCCTACTGTACCACCTGCATACAGGCGCTATATAGAGACCAAGTGCCACTCCTGCTGTACCACCTGCATACGGGCACTATATAGGGACCAAGCGCCACTCCTGCTGTACCACCTGCATACGGGCACTATATAGGGACCGAGCGCCACTCCTACTGTACCACCTGCATACAGGCGCTATATAGAGACCAAGTGCCACTCCTGCTGTACCACCTGCATACAGGCGCTATATAGAGACCAAGTGCCACTCCTGCTGTACCACCTGCATACGTGCACTATATAGGGACCGAGCGCCACTCCTGCTGTACCACCTGCATACGGACACTATATAGGGACCAAGCGCCACTCCTACTGTACCACCTGCATACAGGCGCTATATAGAGACCAAGTGCCACTCCTGCTGTACCACCTGCATATGGGCGCTATATAGGGACCGAGCGCCACTCCTGCTGTACCACCTGCATATGGGCGCTATATAGGGACCGAGCGCCACTCCTGCTGTACCACCTGCATACGGGCACTATATAGGGACCGAGCGCCACTCCTGCTGTACCACCTGCATACGGGCACTATATAGGGACCGAGCGCCACTCCTGCTGTACCACCTGCATACGAGCACTATATAGGGACCGAGCGCCACTCCTGCTGTACCACCTGCATACGGGCACTATATAGGGACCGAGCGCCACTCCTGCTGTACCACCTGCATACGGGCGCTATATAGGGACCGAGCGCCACTCCTGCTGTACCACCTGCATACGGGCACTATATAGGGACCGAGCGCCACTCCTGCTGTACCACCTGCATACGGGCGCTATATAGGGACCGAGCGCCACTCCTGCTGTACCACCTGCATACGGACACTATATAGGGACCAAGCGCCACTCCTACTGTACCACCTGCATACAGGCGCTATATAGAGACCAAGTGCCACTCCTGCTGTACCACCTGCATACGGGCACTATATAGGGACCAAGTGCCACCTGCATAAGAGCACTATATAGGGACCAAGTGCCACTACTGCTGTACCACCTGTATACGGGCACTATATAGGGACCAAGCGCCACTCCTGCTGTACCACCTGCATACGGGCGCTATATAGGGACCAAGTGCCACTCCTACTGTACCACCTGCACATGGGCACTATATAGGGACCGAGTGCCACTCCTGCTGTACCACCTGCATACGGGCACTATATAGGGACCAAGCACCACTACTGCTGTACCACCTGCATATGGGCACTATATAGGGACCAAGCACCACTACTGCTGTACCACCTGCATATGGGCACTATATAGGGACCGAGTGCCACTCCTGCTGTACCACCTGCATATGGGCACTATATAGGGACCGAGTGCCACTCCTGCTGTACCACCTGCATATGGGCAGTATATAGGGACCAAGCGCCACTCCTGCTGTACCACCTGCATACGGGCGCTATATAGGGACCAAGTGCCACTCCTACTGTACCACCTGCACATGGGCACTATATAGGGACCGAGTGCCACTCCTGCTGTACCACCTGCATACGGGCACTATATAGGGACCAAGCACCACTACTGCTGTACCACCTGCATATGGGCACTATATAGGGACCGAGTGCCACTCCTGCTGTACCACCTGCATATGGGCACTATATACGGACCGAGTGCCACTCCTGCTGTACCACCTGCATATGGGCACTATATAGGGACCAAGCACCACTACTGCTGTACCACCTGCATATGGGCACTATATAGGGACCAAGTGCCAGTCCTGCTGTACCACCTGCATACGGGCACTATATAGGGACCAAGCACCACTACTGCTGTACCACCTGCATACGGGCACTATATAGGGACCAAGAGCCACTCCTGCTGTACCACCTGCATACGGGCGCTATATAGGGACCAAGTGCCAGTCCTGCTGTACCACCTGCATAAGGGCACTCCTTATGCAGGTGGTACAGGTACTATAAGGGACCACTAATTGCTTTAGTGGTAAGAAATACTTTTCTTTCTTTGCCACAATGTGCTGAAAGATTAGATGAACTCAGGCCGGGTTTACATGGGACGACTTCCCCCTTAATTAGGGGTCTGGATACTTAAAAGTCTGCGTTCTACATTCCCATAGTCAACAATTAATTAATTTCACAATATTTACCTATCGTTCATCCTTGGAGGATTTAAACTTAGATGCATTATATCGATCATTGAAGGGAGTAGAAACAAATCCAGCACTGATGTCCATAAAAAAAATATTTTTCTTTAGTTAAAATGCATCATAAAAGTTAGAATGGGTCAATCCTTCCAAAAGTCCTGATTACGCCTTACGCATTTCAGAGAAAAAACACCTTAATCATAGGCATTACCGTAAAGGTGACCAGTGATATTGAGCAACATAGTATATAGCAACTGAAGATGAGCAGATCAATATAGTTTTGTGGGAAACTATTCAAAATTACTTAGATTTTAGTCATTTAAAGGGGACCTATCACCAGATCAAAAGGGTACAGTTTTTGCTCTTATTTTATTCCTACTGCTCCTCCTCAGCATTCTGTTTTTTGTTTTTTCTAAATCAGTCATAGGGTTCCAGAGATATGGGTCTTTTCAACTATTGTTAATGGGATTTACAAAGGGGGCGTGGCTCACACCATCCTGTGGGGGCGTGGCTCACAGCATCCTGAGGGGGCGTGGCTCACAGCATCCTGAGGGGGCGTGGCTCACAGCATCCTGAGGGGGCGTGGCTCACAGCATCCTGAGGGGGCGTGGCTCACAGCATCCTGAGGGGGCGTGGCTCACAGCATCCTGAGGGGGCGTGGCTCACAGCATCCTGAGGGGGCGTGGCTCACAGCATCCTGAGGGGGCGTGGCTCACAGCATCCTGTGGGGGCGTGGCTCACAGCATCCTGTGGGGGCGTGTATTTAAGCTGCTCTGCAGCCACACCCCCTTGCTCAAGACTAAAAAAAATTTGCACTAGATAAAAACGGTCAATATCTCTGAAACCGTATGGCGAATTTACAAAAAACAAAAACTGGAATACTCAGGAGAGTGGCGTGAATAAGATAAGAGCAAAAAATGCTACTTTTAACTTTGTGATATTTTCATTAAAAGGGAATATGCCACCAGGTTTTTGCTACCCCATCTGAGAGCAGCATAACGTAGAGACCCTGATTTCAGTGGTGAGTCACTTACTGGGCTGCAAAATGAGGATTCATTATCCAGGACTCTTGAAATAGTGAGTGGTAGTCATATAGATTATTAAAGGGAAATCTGTCACCAGGTTTTTGCTCCCCCATCTGAGAGCAGCTTAATATAGAGACAGAGCCCCTGATTCCAGAAATGTGTCACTTATTGAGCTGGTTGTTCTCATTTTTGATAAAATCAATGTTTTCTCTGCTGCAGATCTAGAGGTTATACAGAGCTGATGAATATGCTGGACTACCTGCAGCACACCAAGTAGTCCTATAATGATAATCTACTGCTGATTAAACAGTGATTTTATCAAAACTACACTAAGCAGCCCAGTAAGTGACACATTGCTGGAATCAGGGTCCCTGCCCCTACAGTACGCTGCTCCCAGATTAGGTGGCAAAAACCTGGTAATAGATTCCCTTTAATTCCTTGGTATGTTGATGCTTACATGTCCAATGAGCAGGTATACTCAATGTCTATATGCAAAAAAAAAAAAAAAAAAAAAAAAAAATCACTAAATCACACCACCCACGTGACTCCTAAGCACAGAAATAGGTATGTAACAAAATGAAAGATATACCAAATAGTTCCCACAAAACTATATATTACTTCCTTCGGTATGACTTAATTCTGCCTGTGGATGAGACCTGAAAAGTCACAGGTTCCCTTTAAATTGTAAGCCTATTGCACAAGGTAATACTGTACTACTGTTGCATAAAACAAAAAGTTAATTGGGAATAGGCTCAGAATATTGTGATTTGGTGGGGGATCACGCCTGGTCAATGACTGCTCCTCACAATCTGAGGGGCACAAAAACTTTACAGACTTTTTAAAATATTACCTAGTCAATAAAAAATGTAAAACAATATGGAAAAACCACTTCAATTTTTTTTTAACCCCTTTTATACTAGTGATACACACATAAGGACCAATGCCCTGTCTGGACTGACCACACAGGCTCTTCCTTTCCATCAATGTCTATCTGCAGACTAAACTACAAGACTGGGTGTGCCAGGCATCAACATATAGATCATAAATTGGTGTGAGCTCAGTCGTAGATGACACCATAGGGTTTTTCGTCATAGAATTTTAATAAAATCAGAGCTGATCATAAAATAATATTAAAATATATATATTTAAATAAACAATAAAAAATTGTATAGTTTCTATTAATATTTTTTTTATATTATATTTTTTAACTTTAATAATAATAAATAATAATAATATTTATTTTTTATATTCATATTTTTACTTTAAAAAAAATATATTATTCTTTATTATAGTAAAAAATTATAAAATAATAAAATGTAATAATTTTATTGTTAATATAAATTATATATATATATATATAAAATAAAAAATTAAAAAATAATTTGAATTATTTATTTTCTTTATTATATTTTTTTACTTTAATAAGAAGAATAATAAGATTTTTTTATTATTATTATTATTATTATATTATAATAAAAGTAAAAAAATAAAATATAAAAGAAAATTATTAATAATAATAATAATAATAATAAATAAAATATTCACAAAGTGCAGCAATTAAAAGGGCCGGATCACCAGGTGGTATTCTCCAACATATGTAGCTTTTAACTCTTCAGCCTAAACACGTCCATAGTTATCATATCAATTATTAATTAGGATGCGCTCACAGCCACAAGCATGCAGCAAATGTTCTCCATGTTATTAATTAGTTGTGACATGACAAGGCACTCAGGATTTTCACAGTGACAATTACTTAAACCAATTAGCACCAATCCACATGTAAAACAAGGGGAGATAAGCAGTAATCTCTCAACTTGAAATGCAGATTTCCCATGCTCCAGGGTAAAAAGTCACAAGAATGCAAAAAAAAAAAAATTAAAAAAAAAATGGTTTTTTTTTCTCTTTTAAACTTCACAGGTTCAAATCCCGACTGTCACTGAGTGACTGCAGCAAATACATATTAACTAAATGATAAAGAAGTCTCAGGAAGGAGGAAATTCCCACCAGCATGGTCATATTATATAGCATTCCTATCATCCACAGGCCACTGTGCCTTTTATGATGTGTGCTCTGAAGTTAACACATTCCACCTGAAAGCAGGTGGAAGGCAAATAGATTAAGAAGCCTTTTAAGGCTGAACAGACCTTTAAAAAGAAAGGAAAAAAAAAAAAACCCTGGCATTAGGTGACTTTTTTTTTTTATACAATCTAAAGCAGTATATTTGTACTAGGATTGAATATTAACATTGCACCAAGAAGGGAAACTCAGCTAATTACACTACAATCAGACATAATGAGGAAAGATGGATCATTTTCTTGTAGATCCCCATTAGTTGGAATAATTGTCACCAAGAACACAACATCTACTAGTGGCCTAAAATATCCCAGAAAAAAAAAAAAAGTCTAGCCATAGATCAAATGTGTTAAAAAAAAAAAAGTTTAAAAAAAAATTAAAGCTTGAATCACACCCACTTTTCCAAATAGGGTACAATTAATGACAACCGTTATGCGTATAGGTGCCAACGCTTTTAACAACGAACTACATTTTGCATAATAATGTCAGCTACTACATGTGACAATATGATGGGTCACAAATAGCTGAACAGCCACTGTTCTTGGATTTTAAGTAAAAGAAAAAAAAAATTATTATATAAAAAAATAATATATATATATATATATATATATATATATATATATATATATATATATATATATACAGACATACATACTTTTTTTTTTTTTTTTTTAAGTCTATGATCAATTTATGCTTCCCCCCCAATGTACACATACATACATACTTTTTTTTTTTTTTTTAAGTCTATGATCAATTTATGCTCCCCCCCCAATGAATAAATAATTATGTGATAGATCGATCCATCCATCTATCGAAAAGTAGGTGCCCATTGGAGGGGGGAGGGGGTCTATGTTTGGGTTTGTGGCTTATTGGAGGATGACCCAGACAGGCAGGATTAAGGGAACTAAACCAGTCCAGTGCCACTGCAAGGGATGATGTTTCAAGTTCTGGTGATTTAGGACCATTTTCCTTTTTTGATGGAACAGTCACAGGCGTTAAGTATCTCGAAATTCTAATGAATTAAGTTCCATGCACCTACCCTTATATATATATATATAAAAAATTTTGATTTTTTAACACATATACATATGTTAAAAAAATCAAAAATTTTTATATATATATATATATATATATATATATATATATATATATATATATATATATATATATATATATATATATATATATATATATATATATATATATATATATATATATATACACACACACACACACACACACGTGTATTACACAACATCCTTATTCGCCTTCATGGTAACTCCTGTGTCTGTAGTTTTCCTCCTTACATCTCAGTAGTTCCCGGAGACGAACATGTTAATAAGAGGTCCTGTCAATTCCAAGCAGTGGGAAATTGAGCGACTTCCGTAATGCCTGTAGTAGCGCCGCAGCTGCGCTCTCTCCCCTCTGCGGGCTTCCCCACGTGCCGGAGCAGCCGGCGGTGTGTAGGACCCGGCGGCCGCATGGCACACACATACACACAGTAGACACCTGCTGGAGGCGTGGAGCCGGCAGTCCGCGCAGTGGACCGGGGGCTGCACACACCTCACTGCATCATGCCTGAGCCTAATGGGGAGGGACAGCTGCATGCATGGTGGGTCACCTATGGGGAGATCTGCTGCCGCAAGGGAAAAGTCAGTCATGGGTTCTGTGCCGGCCCGGACCCATCACACAGGAGGGCACTCCAGTACAGCACCAAGTAGTTTCCAAGTGCAGCCAGTGCTGCAGTGAAGGCCCCCCACCCTCCATCACCCCCCGCAGACACTACCCCCAGCATCACTCCGCAGAGGGCAGTGAGAGCCCGGATCCGCACATGGCACTGATGGGGCTGAATGGGACTCTGCACAGGCAAAGCAGCTGCAACATTTCTGAAACTTGTAGCAATGCAGATCAATGTCCCAGCAGCCTCTCAGGGGTTAATACAAGGAGGGGGGGTATCGCTCTGCGCCCTCCAGTCTCCAGCTACTAATGCTGAGTCACAAATAGCCCCCTATAGAAGTCCCAGCCCAGGGGTCTGCCCTGTAAATGGAGTATGGATTTATCCCTGGATCCAGCAGATTGGCAGCACTGCGATCACAGAGGAATTTGGGGGGGGGGGGGGGAGCAAATGGCCACAGACAGTTGTGCCTTCTATATTATCACCCTGCACCACACCTCTCTAAATAGAACTGATCAATAATAGCAGGAGGGGGGAGGAGGGGCACGGTGGGCTATAGAACTGCACAAGCAGCAATAATCAGGGGGGTCCTGACATGTATAACAGCAGGGTCCAGGCTGCAGGATAGGGCTTGGTGCCTCCCAAAATTGTGGGGTCCTGTCAACTATTTAGGATAATGACCCCCACATACCATAACATCACAGTCCAGGATGCAGAAGAGCTTGCTGCCTCTAATTTGGGGGGGTCCTCACAACTACAGAGAACATGAACAGCAAGGACCAGGCTGCAGGATAGGGTTTGGTGCCCCCCAATCTGGAGGTCCTGACAACTAATTAAAATAAAAAAGGCAAACCATAATAGAAGGGTCCAGGCTGCAGGATAGGGCTTGGTGCCCCCCAATTTTCGGCTTCTAACAACTATTTAGCATAACCCCCATACACCATAACATCAGAGTCCAGGATGCAGAAGAGCTTGGTGCCTCCAATTTAGGGGTCCTGAGAACTACTGAGAATATGTACAACAGCAAGGTCCAGGCTGCTGGATAGGGCTTGGTGCCCCCCCTAATCTGGAGGTCCTGACCACTATTTAGAATAGTAGAGAGGTCCAGGATAGGGCTTGATGCCCCCCAATCTGGAAGTCATGACCACTATTTAGAATAGTAGAGAGGTCCAGGATAGGGCTTGATGCCCCCCAATCTGGAGGTCCTGATCACTATTTAGAATAATAGAGAGATCCAGGATGCAGAATAGGGCTTGGTGCCCCCCAATCTGGAGGTCCTGATCACTATTTAGAATAATAACTGATGCATAGCATCTATTGAAGGGTCCAGGCTGCAGGATAGGGCTTGGTGCCCCCAATTTGAGGGTCCTGACAACTACTTAGAATAACACATACCAGTGCAAAATCCAGGCATTCACAATAGAACTTGCTGTTCCCCCCCAAAAAAACTTAATGCAACAGTAATGAGCATCAGTTACCTGCAGATTAATTGTACCCTCTGGAGTCACCTACCAAATCTGTTGTGGTCCTGCCTTGTCCCTTGGATAGTCCCATTAGGAAAAATCTCTAAATGGAATCCAGTCCTGCAGTAGAGCTGCCTCCTCCTGAGAATCCCCTTTAAGTGTTCCAGGTCCGTGACTGCAGAGCCCCGGGGCAGCCCCCCAGCCTCCGCCGGGCTCAGGTGGTCACTTAACAACATGGGGTTATCCGCGGGCAGAACAGGTACATTTCCAAAAGACACCGCATCCTGCACTGCGAAATAGTTGCCAACTTCACCCAGGGGAGCCATGAGCCTTGTGGGCGCCGCGCGGTGCGGAGAAGCCGGGCAGGTGTATATATATGTATACTGTCACTGTGTGACTCAGTGAGGGAGGGGGGATGGGGCCGCGCTCCTCAATCCATCAATAATACCAGATTGTGGGGCTGAGAGGTTCAAGGTCAAATGGAAGGAAGCGGCTGTGTGCGCTCACCCACGGGTGACATAGCGTCCACGCATCTCAGCAGGCGCGCAGGGCTCCGTGATCAGCCCCTGCAGTGACGATCAGGGGGGGAAGGTGGAGTCCCTCCATTGGGTAGCAGACCAGCAGGGCTCATGCCAACTTCCAGCAGCCTGATCTGTGCGAGGATGTCCAGGCTACGTCAGAGTGTGCGGCTCCTGACTCCGGGGAGCGTGCACTGCACACATCAGGAGACACGCAGGGAAACTTTTCAGGTGGCAGCCCCTTACCCCTGGGGGGCTGGAGGAGGGGGCATGGGCTGCAGCCTGGGAACAGGTGTCTGTGCCGGGCGCACCAGTGCTGCTGCTCCCCCCAGTGCTGCTGCTCCCCCCAGTGCTGCTGCTCCCCAGCTCTGCTCAGGCTGCTGCTCCCCACAGCTCTGCTGCTCCCCAGCTCTGCTCAGGCTGCTGCTCCCCACAGCTCTGCTGCTCCCCAGCTCTGCTCAGGCTGCTGCTCCCCACAGCTCTGCTGCTCCCCAGCTCTGCTCAGGCTGCTGCTCCCCACAGCTCTGCTGCTCCCCAGCTCTGCTCAGGCTGCTGCTGTGGCTTTTCCATCCAGCTCGCAGAGTGGCGCAGCAGCAGGCATTGGGCTGGGTTTAAGGTAGCCTTACTGCCTTCCTGCCAAGCCGCGTCCTCCCGGGTCCTACCGCCCGCTGCATAGCCCCGGCACACATCCTCCGCTCTGCGGCAGTGTCTGCAGCAGTCAGTGTGCGGTGCCGCAGCCCGGGCAGGACGGTGTTGTGTGTCCGGCTCGGGTGGATCCTCAGCGCCGGCTTGTGGAAATATGTGTTGTTTTGTTAAACGTTCTATGTTTGAGGTTTTCTCCACTTTGTGCAGATGATACACTATAATATAACAGTGCACTGACTAGATACAATGTATCATCTGCACCTAAACCAATGTGCAGGGACCACATAAAAAATGTATCCAAAAAGTATAAACAATCCACACTGATATATTATAATATAACAGTGCACTGACTAGATACAATGTATCCTCTACACCTAAACCAATGTGGAGGGACCACATAAAAAATGTATCCAAAAAGTATAAACCATCCACACTGATACATTGTAGTCAGTGCACTGTTATATTATAATGTATCAATGTGGATGGTTTATACTTTTTGGATACATTTTTGTGGTCCCCACACATTGTTTTAGGTGTAGATGATACATTCTTTCTAGTCAGTGCACTGTTATATTATAATGTATCAATGTGGATGGTTTATACTTTTTGGATACATTTTTGTGGTCCCCACACATTGTTTTAGGTGTAGATGATATATTGTCACAGTCCAGGTATTAGGCTCTATGACATGACATAAGTGTGTTCTAGGATTACTATCTATTACAATTACTAAACAGATTATATTTTTTGCTCTTTTTTTGTTATCATAGACTTTGTTTTTGTCTTTTGTTTGTTTTTTCTTTTTTGGTTGTGGGGTGTTTGTTTTTTGTTGTTTGGGCACAGACAGGCGGACGTATAACTCAGACAACAATCGCATCACAATGCCCAGATTGACCACCGGGCAGTGAGGGGCGAGCACTAAGATTATCGGTACTCGAAACAAGCAGGTCGGACACTCGGATTGGCATGACTCAAGTATCTGAGTATAATGAAAGTCAGTGGGAAACTCAAGCTTTACCGGTTTTTGCCGTCAGGCACAATCCTGCAAAAAAAACTGATGCGACGGATCCGTCGAAAACATGTATCCATTGCATCAGTTTTTTCCATCAGTTCCTTCAGTTTTTGGACGGATCCGTTGTACTACTGAGCATGTGCAGTAGAAAAAAACGCAATCCGTTGCTGTAATGCATTTTTTCCGCATTATCGCGGATCGGGCACCCTTAGGCTTTCATTGTACATGGCGCCGGATGCGGCGAGGTCCGTTTTTTTTCTGCAGCCAAAAAACGTTGCATGCTGCGTCCTTTCCAGCAGCTGGACACAGAAATTTCGCCGCATCCGGCGCACGACGGATGCAACGCAAGGGCATCAGGCACAATCCAATTCAATGAGGAAAAAACGCATCCAGCGACAGATCCGTTTTATCCGTTTTTCGCCGGATTGTGCCTGTCGGCAAAAACTGGATGTGTGAAAGCAGCTTTACTGACTCTTATTATATTCTCTACATGAGTCGCATCCGAGTGTCCAACCTGCTTGTTTCGAGTAACCAGCATCTTAGTGCTCGCTCATCACTAGCCACCGGCTCTCCTGACCCAAGTGTGCCAGTGTGTATTTCTATGCAGTGGTCACGCTCAGATCAGGAGAGCCGCCGGCCAGTCTGGGCACTGTGATCTGATCGTCATCCGAGTTATACGGTCATCTGTCTGCACCCTTAGGGTTATTCCCATCCTTTTAAGTTATCACCTATCCAAAAAAATTAGATGATAAACTGCTGATCACTGGAGGGTCTTGGCCCTTGATCTCCCACCGATGTTGAGAAAAGGGCTCTGAAACTCCCTTTGTGAATGTAGCAATAACCGGACAGGCGTACCACCGCTCCATTCACTCTCTATGAAAAATCCAGAAAAAGCCCGGAGCTGTACGCCGCAATATCCATCAGTCCCATAGAGAATAAATGGAGCAGTGGTGCGCATGACCACTCCATTCAGGTAGTCCATCTCAGAGGCCTGTTCTCTGAAGCATAAGGGGTCTCAGAGGTGGGACCCTCATGGATTGGCACATTACCGCCTAATCATGGGAGAGGGGATAACTACTGATGTAAAACAACCCTTTTATGTAACCTTTTACCAGAATACAGTGAAAACCTGTGAGGTGACTATTCCAACATCTCTTAGAAAAGAAGGAGGGTGGTCTTCTCAAGTAAGGTGTCCTGCATGTGTAACATATGGTGGGACTGAAAATCTGTTACCGGAAATGTGGCCTGGCTAAAGGGGTGGTGTGGTCTTCTTCTTATAGCTGGGGTCTCACTGTATGTATCTGTAGATATAAGGACAACCTAACAAGTGATCAATCGATTTGTCTTTACGGTTCATGCCTTATCCCACCAAGGACAACATCTGCAATGAGTTTGTATGTTCTCCCCATGTTTGCTTGGGTTTCCTCCCACACTCCGATGACATAGTGATAGAGATTTAGATTGTGAGCCCCAATGGGGACAGTGATGATGATGATGTATGTAAAATGCTATGGAATTAATGGCGCTATGTGAATAAGTAATAATATTGTCAAATTGCAAGGAATAATTAGAAAAAAGTGCAAAAAGCATACGTATTGTTCTTTTTCTCTTTTTTTTTTGTTGTCTTTTGGTGTTGGGATGTAAGGTTTATGTGTCCATATTGGTCTATGTTTACGACACCATTACATCTATGCACAGTTGAGTAAAGAGATTGTATGAGAATCAGAAAAAAAATGCATATCTTTTTTATTTTTTCATAAATGGCGCCCCTCTTACCGATAGGCTGTACCTGGTACTGCAGTTCGATCACTTCACTACAATGTAAACATGGTGCACTGTTCTTGGACGATAGACTGCATTATTCCTTATTTCTTCTACCTCTGTATTCCATTCATCATCTGGTAAGTTTTGTGTGTCCCAGCACCAGCACTGTCTCATGTCCTTCTCACCCCAGAGAACCCCCAGATGAGAACTTATATACTGATTTTTCGATGTGACTGAAGCCGGGGATCACACCCGAAAAGTATCTCTGATTTCTCATTCTAAACCCCATCCCATTTTAGTGATGTGGAGGGTGTCCTGCATCTGTCTTCTAAATATATACTTTAAGAAAGTGGTCACTTCTCGGATAATTGAAGAATTAGGACAGGTAAGGAGGATGCAGAAGATGTTTTACAATGACAAGGAATATAAATGTCCTCAATATCAGGAGAAACAGTGCCCCTAGTGGGCTATTTAGTGCATTGCACCTCCTGACTTTCTTTCTGTAAGGTTGAAACTTTTTTTTTTCTTTACTTTATCTTCTTTATCTTTGTCATATTCAGATTGAAAATCTGGGATCACTTATATCACAGAGAATGGGGATACTTTGTATCCAAGAAGTGAATATTCGCTTGTAAAGACGTGAAAAATAGAAAAACATTTTTTTCTTTTCAGTTATTAACGTCTATTTCTAAGAAATATATGTGACACCCCCCCCCCCTCTAGAGCTTTCTAGGTCTCCTGAAGAATAATTGCAGAGTTCTATAAGTGGGTTATGCGCTGCTTCATAGGACTCCACGAGGGGTAAGAAATATCCAGGGCATTATCCCCTACCGGGTTATTACTGAGATTTCCTAGGGTCACATCTATTTGATGGCTATAGTTTTTTTATTTTATTTATTTTTTAATGATCCACTCACAGCTGATCTTTGTTGATCCCAGTGATCAAATTTTAATTTGTTGGGGGGTTTGTCATCAAGTGTTTGATTTCCCTGCAGCACCTCCTCTGGACAATCGAAGTATTACACAATACTCAATTAAGTCAATGGGGTTTTAATGTAAGATGCGGCTCATCTGGGTTCTCCAGTGCGAGAAATACTATTTGTAGGTTTTTCTTTCCCAGAAAAGGGACCTCCATATAAAAGAAGGTCCAGAATAGGGACCCCCACATAAAAGAAGGTCCAGAATAGGGCCCCCCACATAAAAGAAGGTCCAGAATAGGGACCCCCACATAAAAGAAGATTGAGAACAGGGACCCCCACATAAAAAAAGGTCCAGAACAGTGACCCCTACATAAAAGAAGATTGAGAACAGGGACCCCCACATAGAAGAAGGTCCAGAGCAGGCACCCGCACATAGCAGAAGGTCCAGAGCAGGGTCCCCCACATAGAAGAAGGTCCAGAATAGGGACCTCCACCTAGAAGAAGGTCCAGATCAGGGACCTCCACCTAGAAGAAGGTCAACAACAGGGACCTCCACCTAGAAGAAGGTCCAGAACAGAGACCATCACCTAGAAGAAGGTCCAGAACAGGGACCTCCACATAAACGAAGGTCCAGAACACGGACCTCCATTTATAGAAGAAGGTCCAGAACAGGGACCTCCACATAGAAGAAGGTCCCGAACAGGGACCTCCACATAGAAGAAGGTCCCGAACAGGGTCCTCCACATAGAAGAAGGTCCAGAACAGGGACCTACACATAGAAGAAGGTCCAGAACAGGGACCTGCACATAGAAGAAGGTCCAGAACAGGGACCTCCACATAGAAGAAGGTCCAGAACAGGGACCTCCACATAGAAGAAGGTCCAGAACAGGGACCTGCACATAGAAGAAGGTCCAGAACAGGGACCTCCACATAGAAGAAGGTCCAGAACAGGGACCTCCACATAGAAGAAGGTCCAGAACAGGGACCTCCACATAGAAGAAGGTCCAGAACACGGACCATCACATAGAAGGTTCAGAACAGAGACCTCCACATAAAAGAAGGTCCAAACCAAGGACCTCCACATAGAAGAAAGTCCAGAACAGGGACCTCCACATACAAGAAGGTCCAAAGCAGGGGCCCCAACATAGGTGAAGGTCCAGAACAGGGACCCTTACACACTTTTATTAAGTCCAAATTCCATAGTAGTATATATGATGATGATGAAGGGGGGGGGTGTTTGTTTTTTGTTTTTTTTTCTTATAAATACCAGAAAACCCCTTTCCTAGTCTGTCATGGGATATAAGTGAGACATTTTGCAGAAATATAGCAATATTACATGAGCACTGTCTGAAACAGCTGTTCTGATCCACAGTCGAGACTTCACCCTCATTTGCGATATATCATCCGGTTTAGAAGTGAATTTGCCTTCAAGCATTATTTGATTGTGAGTCAGGTTTACCAATAAGATTAAAGAACGTTTTTCCAGAAACCATGTCTGATTATGGGGGTAGTCAGCCACTCCCTAGCCTGAAATGGCTGATAACAGAGGGCAACATATTACATTCAAGTACATTACAAATTTCCAGGAAGGACTTTAGGATTATTATACTTTCATACCTAGACACTTGACCTAAGACCTTGCAACCTATATCCTTAGCTTTTCTATCAAAGATTTATTTTTTATTATTTTTAGTCTTGTAATTCACGCTTTCTGCTTTGTGTAATCATATCAAACGGCCACAATGTAATAAAGCATCCTCGGGAGATAATAAATACTTCTGTACCATTCACATGAGCTGCCAGCATTATGTATACAGTTGTTGTAGAGGACATTATGCTAAAGGATTTTCTCTTTTACTGCATAGCACAGCAAGGCTTAGGGAGAATCTGCCATAAAATATGAAAGCGTTATTTGCTATTCTGCATTCTGTGACCCGGAAATCTAATCTGTTTCTAAATGTGAAATGTAACTTTATGGAATGCGCAGAGTTGATCCTTCGCTTATCTTCTGCGCTGCCGACTATAGCCAGTGTTGTCATCCAATCACTTAAAGGGGAAAACCAACCAAAAGTGATTTTTTTTTTCACCTAGAACAATATTGAGCCAGTAATCAGGAATGAGCGATCTCAGGAACCCTTTTTTCCAACTATTGGTGTGTGTAAAGTGGCCGGCAATCGCCCTGATAAATAAACTAAACGCTCATTTGGCGAGTGCAAAAAAAGTGATCATCAGCAGTAGATGTACTGCCAATATCATGGCATTCTACGGCACAGGATGATCGTATTTGAGATTGTTCTGTGCACATTGAATGTTGCCTTGCGTACAGCTGATTGGTAGTTGATAATGGCCTGGATCAGCTGTGCTAAAGGGGGCATTTTACATTATTTAATTTGCTCCTTTTTATGTTATTAATATTATATATATATATATATATATATATATATATATATTTATTTAATTTTATTTTTAATTTTTTGCTGATTGATCATTTGCAAGTTTTCCCAATGTCACAATTTATGATCTATCCCATAACAAAATACAACAGAGTGTGTGTGTGTGTGTGTGTGTGTGTGTATAAATATTAATTATATATTATACTGTACATATACAGGGTGGTGCAAAAGTAGGTGGACAGTATGTGTAATATGGTTATGACGGGGAGATTTATCAAACATGGTGTAAAGTGAAACTGATTCTTGCCCTCAGCAACCAATCAGATTTCACTTTACATTCTTCACAGACTCTTTGGAAAATGAAAAGTGGAATCTGATTGGTTGCTAAGGGCAACTGAGTTAGTTTCACTTTACACCATGTTTGATAACCCTGGTACACATACTGTCCATCTACTTTTGGACCACCCTATATGTATGTACATATAAATACATGTGTGTGTGTGTGTATATGTGGCGCCCTGGACAAGCCAGGGGCCACCGAGCACAACACCCACACACCCCACACTCCTGGTCAGGCACACCGAAGTCAGACACAAAACCCTTGTTGCCTTCCTCCAGGGGCTGATGTCCACACCAGGGGGTGGGCCAGGCGGTTGGCCCCGCCCACCGAGGAGTTCACAGTCCTGGAGGCGGGAAAACCAGACAGATTAGTTTTGGAGGTGAAAGTGAGAGGGAGGCGAGTGGTAGTCGAGCAATCTGAAGTTGGTCCGGGTGTTTGGCCCGGACAGATCAGCAAGGTTGGCAGACAGTGGTGACCGTCTGCAGGAGTGGCCTATCGGAGTCTGCCGTAAGGACCGTGGACGGGCGGTGGCCCGGCGGTACCGGACCGGTACACAAAGAGAAGCCAGCACCATCTGGCAGGGGCTTACGGACCCCGGCAAGACTAGGAGTCGCCGTGAATTTGCCAAATTCGTTAGTGAAGGGAACCTCCTGGGTTTCCCAGCAGCCAAGTCCCGACAGAAGACAACAGTCCAACCAAGAGAGGGAGACACCGCCACCGCCAAGGCAACCGTTTCTCAGGGCCAGAGCCTGCGGGCAAAAGGGGCTCCTCCAGCCCATATCCAAGCTGGGGAGCGGGTTACTGGTGGGAACCCATTGGAACCATCTACCGTATATAGGTGCAGGGAAAGGCAGTCACCATCAACTTGCCGGGAGCAGAAACCACCGCAGCCGTCAGTGGGACCCGTCCATCCAGCCGTGTTTTACCGAGAACTGTGTCTTCATCATTGGCTGAGTGAGTACCACCGTGCCGTGCGGCACAGCGCTGCCCCTGCGACCCTGCACCTCACCAGGCCCTGTAACCCGCCTGCCATCCACCCCTACCCCCATCACCGGGCCCCGGGACAACTAACCCCCTACTCACGGAGGGGAGAACTAACAACAAGGCTGCTCCCTGTCACCGCTCCCGGGATCCCCGTCTAGAGCAGCGGTGGTGTCACCAATATCACCACAACCGTGGGTGGCGTCACGGACAATAACCAAAACCCCCACAATCAAAATCCCCTTTTCACTCACGGGCGAGGAGCGCCGCTCGAGTCCCCGGGATCCGGCCCACCGCTCGAGCCACCACCGAGCAGCGGCACCAGCAGCAGCCGGACCCGAGCAGTGGGAGAGCGCAGCGTCCCCTCCTCCGCCCGCGACATATATATATCTATATATATATATATATATATATATAGCTATATATATCTCTGAGTGTATGTATGTATGTACGTATGTCCGCTAAAGGAATCTGCACTGTCGCATTTACAAACACCAAATTTTGCACAGACACCCCATTCGACTCAGGGGACGTCATAGACTGTTTTGAGGGGAAAATTTAACCTGCGCTTTAGTTATTCACCAGAAAACCTGCTTACATTAAAGTCAATGGAGCTGGGAGCTACAGGTCATTAATAAGAGCTGTGATTGGTTGCTATAGGAACAAAGGACATTCTTAGTATAAGAAGCTTATGTGTGAGGTAATATGATGTCTGTGGAGAGACACGGAGAAAAACAGAGAGCCGAGAGAGACAGGGAGAGAAAAAGAGACAGGGACAGAGAGGCAGATAGGGAAAGAGACAGAGAGATACACACACAGAGACAGACAGGGAGACAGAGATAAAGAGGCAGACAGAGAGAAGACACATAGACAGACAAAGAGATGGATATAGAGAGAGACAGAGAGAAAAAAACAGAGAGGCAGAGAGTGAGAAAGAGACAGAGCTAGAGAGACAGAGAGAAACAGTGAGACAGACAGAAATAGAAGGACAGACAGAGAGAGACAGAGGGAGAGTGGGAGAGAGACAGACAGTTACTCTCCAGGTACTACAGCTAGTATATATATAATTATTTTTTTGTGCATCCATTTTCAGCAATTTGGCACAAAATCCACCAATGCATGAAGATGTTAAACAAAATTGACAAATTATGAATTAGGGCCATAGTGTATTTGTAAACAAACATTTTAAAAACTTTGAAAAAATAGCCTGTAAAAAACTAATGGTAATATCCATGTGTCTTGTTTTACCGAAATGGGGAATAAGTTCCTGAAGTTATTTTTCCAGTGAAGGGTTTGCCAGAAAATGATTGGAGGAACGGCTCCTTCCACAATGATTTCATCGCTTGCAATCTTATATTACACTCCTTTACCTGACACTAGCTGCTGATCTATGGCAGTGCCAGAGGTGGGTATGTCCTATACACCGATACATTTTTACATCCGATATTCCCACTCTGAGGTGACATTCAGTGTAAGTATCTGGGTATAAGTTGGTATGGTACAATAATGTGAACTAAATGTGTCTTCTATCATCTTTTGGGTCACACATCTTGTTTGTAATAAGACTCTCTATTCCGCCCGTCCAGAGTTCTGTGAGCTCAGAGCCCCTGTCTGCTCAGCAGTGATCATTGTGGCTCTCAGGACCTGGAACATCACTGATTTGCAGTACCTGCAATGAAAATAAAACCTCAATTAAATATTTTAAAAAAAATTGTGCTTATGAACACTAGAAGTCCCAGAAATTTCGAGCTCCCCCCTGAAGTCCCGAAAGAGGGTCAAATAACCCTTAGTCCAAACTGAATAGAACTAAGGGGCACTTCTCACATAGCGAGATCGCTGCTGAGTCACAGATTTTGTGACGTACCAGTGACCTCATCAGCGATCTCTCTGTGTGTGACACTAAGCAGCGACCTGGCCCCTGCTGTGAAATCGCTGATCGTTACACACAGTGCTGGTTAATTTTTTGGTCTTTGCTCTCCCGCTGTGAAGCACACATCGCTGTGTTTGACAGCGAGAGAGCAACGATCTGAATGCACAGGGAGCAGGGAGCCGGCGTCTGGAAGCTGCGGACGCTGGTAGCCAAGGTACACATCGGGTAACCAAGCGAAGTGCTTTGCTTGGTTACCCGATATTTACCTTGGTTACCAGCGTACGCCGCTCTCAGGCTGCCAGTGCTGGCTCCCTGCACACGTAGCCAGAGTACACATCTGGTAACTAAGCGAAGCGCTTTGCTTAGTAACCCGATGTGTACCCTGGCTACGAGTGCAGGGAGCCAGCGCTAAGTGGTGTGTGCTGGTAACCAGGGTAAATATCGGGTAACCAAGCAAAGCATTTTGCTTAGTTACCAGATATTTACCTTGGTTACCAAGCGCAGCATCGTTTCCACGAGTCGCTGGTGGCTGGTCACTGGTCGCTGGTGAGACCTGCCTGATTGACAGCTCACCAGCGACCATGTAGCAATGCACCAACGATCCTGACCAGGTCATATCGTGCTCGGAATCGCTGGTACATCGTTTAGTGAGATGGTACCCTAACTAGAAACTAAATGGCTAAACTCAATGCAAAACAACAACCTCCTGTGGTGCGACAGCAATGGCCTTAATTACAGAACAAAAGACGGTGATTATAGGATGTTAGCTAAATCCTTCAGGTCATTTGACCCGTCTCTGGGTTCCAAAGGTAGAAATGTTAAATGACCCCTCTCTGGGACTTCTAGTGTTCAGGGCCATTTAGATTAAAATCGGTCAATAGATTACATAGGATGACTTGTGCTTCTTGATGGATCTATTCCCAAGGTCCAACCAAACTGTATGGGGATAGAATAATGATTAAAGGAAATCTGTCAGCAGGTTTTAATTATGTAATCTGTAGACAGCAGGATATAGGTGCTGAGACACAGATTTTAATGATGTGTCACTTTTTAGGCTGTGTGCTGTTTTTTGCTTACAATGATTGTTTTATCACCAGGAGATTCACTGCCTGGACTATAGCTCATGTGCCTCTTGGCCCAACCCCACCCCCAGCATGATTAGCAGATTACTGTCACTATACAATACACACAGAGAGCTCTGGTGTGGGCGCGGTCAGGTTTCTGAGCACTGCTCCTGTCATTCTAGCTATGGGAAAGTACCAAGCAAATGGCGAAAGGGAAGGGTAGGGAAAACATGTGTCTAGGGAAGGGGAAGATGACCAAAGCTACCGCTGGTCCCTGGGGTACCTCACCACAATAGATAGGTTCCGCTCCTATGCACCGAGCTGGATACCTGACCCTAGGTATCTCTAGTGCTGGATCCTAAATAGGAAAAAGATGGGATGAGCTCTCCATCAACCCCACTAAAGGAAGACGCAAGGAGGATACACAGGGGGGAAATGCATGAACTACTTATCTACAGATGACACAAGTAGAAGTTCAGCAAAGTTTTCCGCAATGATACCAAAGAGCAGTGCAAGCCCCCTGCTTCAATCAAGGCTTTAATGAACTGAAAAATATCACCAGTTCAAGGAAGGAAGGGGTATTTAAGCACCAATATAATGCTGGTGATCAGCAGCTGGGTGGAAGGCGAGCTCCTGCTGGGTCCAAAAAGGGAGAGATGAATCCAGCAGTAAAGCTACCTATACCAATGAATACTGACAGCAAGCACAATGGAAAGTCAGGGAGCATTCTGTGCAGCCAAACGATGTGACCTTCAATCGCCAGAAACCACATGACTATCTGTCACCCGTGACATACCCATAACAGCTACATATAAAATCTCTGTGTCACAACTGCTGCACCAGTAAACTAAGTGATACATCATTGGAATCAGAGTCTCTTTTCCTACACTGCTCTCAGTTTAAGTAGCCAAAATCTGCCGACAGATTCCCTTTAGTACACGGTTTGTGTCCATGATGCATGTATGGTATCTGCAGCACATCCCCGGTTTCCTTCAGACGATGTACAGCCAATAATGGATTCTTAATGCACTTTTAAAGTCCACATCCTTTCCCTGTGATCTCCATTCTATAGCGTCTTAGCTCCATCCTACAGAAATATGTGATGGTCACTTATGGAGCTTAATAGATGATTGCATTATTCCGTACATCCACCTGTAAGTAAAATGTGTGGATCCGTGCGACTATTGAACTGGAGACCAGTAATAGGGACATGGCCGACAGCCGTAAATGGAAGAAACTTGGACAAATGTCAGCTTTAGCCAGTGCAGTTGTGTACAACACCGCAATGAATGTCACATAAAAGTAAGGGCCAAGGGCTTGTTAACTCTAGGAGCAATTAGGAGGCACAAGTTAAACATTCAGGCTGGAAGGTAATTAGGAGGCTGAGCACGTGGAGGGTGATTTGATGTAACCCCATGAAACTTTAGAAATTACAGGATGTTCCAAAGAGGCTCAACCTTGAGGTCAAAGGTACAGCTGCCAATGATTGTCCTGCACACTGTTTTTACTACTGGTTCTTTATTTTGTACATTCTATGTCCTTGCCCAAATCGTTGGAGTTTATGAAAGGAGGACATTGTCAGAGTCACTCCTTGAGAAGACCATCCGTGGTGTAGATCAAATTTTTTTCTGCTATTTGTTTTTCTTCCCTTCCTTTTATATTGGTTCTCTTGTATAAGACGAAAGTTCCTGAAAAAACTTTTTTGCTGCCCTATTAGGAGAAAGTTCATGCGACCGTATAGCGGTGGTCACGCACTTGGGTGGGGACCCACTGCGCCGCGGACAAGGCTTATCCTGGAGGGGCGTGAGTAAGTGCCTTTTGGGTGTTCACCAGAGCCACTGATGGTGAGGTTTGATTTGGCAGCCGGTAGACAACAGGTACCACTCCAGGGCAGTCCTCAATGCTGCAGCAGCTGACCCCAAGGGTCAGAGAAGCAGGAACAGGGACAGATAAGCAGGCGATGTAGGTGATTGACAAGACAGGTTCTGGTACAGACAGGACGGGTTCCGGTATAGACAGGAAGGGTTCCGGTACAGACAGGAAGGGTTCTGGTACAGACAGGACTGTTTTCTAGTACAGACAGGATGGTTTTCTGGTACAGACAGAACAAGTTCTGGTATAGACAGGATGGGTTCTGGTACAGATAGGACAAGTTCTAGTACTGGCAGGACAAGTTCTGGTACAGACAGAATGGGTATGGGTTCTGGTACAGACAGGTATGGGTTCTGGTACAGACAGGTATGGGTTCTGGTACAGACAGGCCAAGTTCTGGTATAGACAGGACGAGTTCTGGTACAGACAGGACGGTTTTCTGGTTCAGGCAGGATGGGTTCTGGTACAGACAGGTATTGGTTCTGGTAAAGACAGGTATGGGTTCTGGTACAGAGAGGACGAGTTCATGTACTGGCAGGACGACTTCTGGTATAGATAGGACGTGTATGGGTTCTGGTACATCCAGGACAGGTTCTGGTACAGACAGGATAGGTTCTAGTACAGCAAGACGGATTCAGCTCTTGGGACAGGCAGGGTCACAGAATAGGTTCAGGTACACAGGCAGGTTCAGGACGGCACAGGTTTGGGTACTGGCAGAATACAGGATGGGTACAGGTTCGGGTACTGGCAGAGTTCAGGACGGGCACAGATTCAGGGTGCCTTAAATACCTAGTGCTTCCCAGCCATAGGCTGGGGACACTTCTGGCGTACGGTCATAGAAAAAAAGTGAAAAACAAGATGTTTATTCCCCTCATTTTTCCACCAATATCACCTGGTATCAGAAAAAAAGAGAATATGACAGGGATCTAAAAATGAAGCCCCCATGTATCGAACCAAGATGGAAAAATTAAAACCACATGTATGAAAAAAAATCCACCAATGTGCGCTGTCAGGAAAGAGGGTCTTGAACTGGTTATAGGGGAGTCTTATTAGTCAGATCACAAAGCCAAAAAAGTGCAGCGCTTGCCGTGGACCGGGACCATCCATGTATCACATGATTGACTTTATTCTTGGAGTCTATAAAGATAATGCAAAGGAAAAATCAGCAGAGTGACACCGACCAAACCGGCAAATTCAACCCTATCTTATCAGTGTCCCTGGAAATAGATGAAGAATTAACTAAAATAGTTATTGCAGAGGATTTCCTGAGATATGATGCTGCGTGATCATTCTGACAGCCATGATCTAATCGCATCTTTGGTGCCCGGCTACAATGCATTAACCTAACAGATATCCAGCGGACGTAAACTCTGCAGATCTGATTGACGTAGGTGTAATAATGTGATAACGCTATTATGATGCCAGATTGCAAGGCTTTTATGAGTCAATAGGAATCAATGTGGAACGTAAACTATAAAAGGTGTTTGTGATTCACGGTGAAATCCTATTAAATGGAAGCTATGATGCTCTACACCAGATACAGATATCATTTTGAGGATTAATAAGGATGTACAGGATTAGAAACATGTGGCCACTTTTTTCCCTAAATGGTGCCACACCTGTCCATAAGTGATGTATGGTATTACAGCTCAGCCCCATTCACGTCAATACATTTTGGATATGTTCCGAATCAGTGTACCTGGCAAAGAAGCAAAGGAAAAACCAACAACCATGGGGATAATTAGTTTATTATTTTTTTAAATGCACAATTTATTAATTCATTTAAAATATATTAAAAACAGTACAGACACTCATGGTGCCGGCTGACGCATTTCGGACTCAAAATATATGATCCTTGTTCATAGGCAGGAAACCTAGTCCGAAACGCATCAGCATTTTAACAAAGAAAAAAATAAATATCTAATTTTGTAATGCGGTATTCCAGGTTTTTCTTTTTCTTCTATTCCCTTTTTTTTCTAATGAATTCTTAACAACTTAAAAACAAAACCCAGAAAACAATAACACATTTTTTTTGTCTTTTTTTTCTATTTTAACTCATTCGTATTTTTTTTTTTGTTCCCCCAAGTTTTCATACACTATAAAGTAACGCGAATGATGTCTTTCAAAACTACAATTAATCAGGTAAAAAAAAACAAGCCCTCATATAGCTAGGTAGATGTAAAAATAAAGTTATGGCTATTTGAAGAATTGATGGAAAGAATGAAAAGACAAAAATGATAATGGAATGCCTCCTGAAAGGGTTAAGTCAACGGTGCCTTAAGCAACTCTGGTTCTCTGAGAGTTCCGTGGATAGATCGCAGTAACTTTGGACACTTAATGGGGTATTCCCATCTCTAAGATCCTATCCCAATATGTAGGAGGTGTAATAATAATAATATTAGCAAAGACCTCCAATTAGAGATGTAGTATAGTTCTCCTGATTAGCTTTGTCGTTTACCTCATATTCACGGCATTGCAGGACCTTAGGTATCAATGGTTACGACCACCTATATAGTCACAGTTATGCGGGCGTCACACAGTACGATATATCTGGCGATATGTCATCAGGGTCACGTCGTTAGTGACGCACATCCGGCATCGTCAGAGATATCGTACCGTGTGACACCTATGAACGAGCAGAAATACTCACCTTATCGTTGCTCGTTAACACGTCGTTCATTTTCATAATCTCGTTCCTCCTTCTGTGCGTCCCGCCGGATATGCGGAAGGAAGGAGGTGGGCGGGATGTTTACGTCCCGCTCATCTCCTCCCCTCCGCTTCTATTGGCCGGCTGCCGCGTGACGTCGCTGTGACGCCGACCATCCCTCCCCCTTCAGGAAGGGGATGTTCGCCGCCCACAGCGAATGTCGCCCGGGAGGTAAGTGCGAGTGACGGGGGGTTAACGACTTTCTGCGCCACAGGCAACTAATTGCCCGTGACGCACAAACGACAGGGGCAGGTGCGATCTCTTATATGATCGCACGATTTATCGTCCCGTGTGACGCCCACATTAGTTAGTTAGTTTGTTGCTCGTGGTCGTAACCATGGATACCTAAGGTCCTGTAATGCCCTCAACATGAGGTAGGCGACATAGTGAATCAGAAGAACTGTATACTACATTTCTAATTGGAGGTATTTGCTAATATTATTATTATTATTACACCTAATACATATTGGGAAAGGATCTTGGATATTGGAATACCCCTTTAAAGCCACTTTAACATTCACAACATGCACCGTACATGTACAACTCCGCAGGTCTCTGACAGTAGACCATCCCTGCATGTTAACCCAAAAATTAGAAGAAAATACCAAAATATATTTCTGTTCAGAAAATTGCTAGTATATTATACCACAGATATTTACCAAACTCGATATCCCAATAAATACTCCATACCTCATCAAATCATGATTCTTTATTGATGACAGATTAAAAGCATAAATCACAAAAGACAAAAATAAAAAATTATTATTAAAAACACTGGGCATGGAGAGCAGGTCATACTCCAATTTTCCATAGTTATATTTAAATATACATAAGGGGGTTATAACTACTTAAAAATGGTGGTCATCAATATAACACTAACAATATTACTATATAAATCACCAATGATGCATTCAAATCCTTTATATCATAACATTTTATGCATAGCATCGTTGTGAAACGCGCGTTGGAGTGTGTGGCGGGGGAGCAGTGTCCTACTCTGTATACCATGGCATCAGGTTTGTCTATGTAATGTTATTAATGGGGTGATTTTACTGATGATGCTATGCATAAAATATTATGATATAAAGGATTTGAATGCATCATTGGTGATTCATATGGTAATATTGCTAAAGTGTTATATTGATTACCATCATTTTTAAATAGTTATAACCCCCTTATGTATATTTAAGTACATGCCTGCATGTTGCCTAAAAGTGCTGTATCGTATCCCTCCCCCTCACATTGGTGGTTGCTGTGATTGGCTGGCCAGAATTGACCAGCCAATCACAGCATTTTTTATATAGTTGTAAAAAAAATGTGGCTGGTGTGTCTGAGGCAGCACCCATCACAACACTCAAAGTGGATGGGGTGATCGCGACGTCACAGATGTTTGTTAACCCTTTTGGTGCCGATTGGTCATTAACCATTGATCAGCCAATCAGTGCCTAAAGGGTTGATATAAAATGATGATCTCTGCTCTCCATGTCTTACTTCAATCTGGTGTGCGGGGTGGTTGTATAGACCCTCTATGAGCTGAGAGAGAAAAATCGCTGGTGGCCAGTGTGATCCCGCTGGTACTTCTGTGCTCATCTGTGCTGTGCTGTCTTCTGTCTGAGTGACCAATCCTTGATCACAAGCATTGCCAAATCCCTGTTCCAGTTCAGCACCTCCCCCAATTCAACTACTTCCCAATGGCATTCTTGACATACTTTTTTTGAAGTCTTTTACATGTCCACAACCCAATTTCATTTTCCGCTGAGCAGTTTTTTTTGCAAAACTAACGTGTGCGCTTCCTTCGGTTGCAGTACTCTGGTACTGCTATAAAGTAGAGTAGCAGACACCACAATGCTAGTGACATCTGATTTTTTTTTATAGAAAAAAAAATAATAGCAGTTAGTACTGAGTAGCTTTATAGGTAGGGAGGAAGCCCATTAGTGAAGTAGATGTCGCACTGTTCGTGACGTCTGTTTTCTCTTGTAGAAAAATAATAGCGCCCAATAGCTTCCTAGGTAGCACATTAGTGCAGTGAATGCCACTGAAAGGGTTTCTTCTAAATTTTTAACTTTTTTTATCTTTACCTTTTTCCTCCTCTACTGTATTCTTTCTTCCTTTTTCTCCACTTTTTTTTCCCTACTACCCATAACACTTTTTTTCCTCTACTATGGGGTCGGTGGGGTCAAATTGAAAGTGACGCACATCCGGCATTGCATGCGATATCGTAGTGTGTAAAGCCTTGATGATACGATTAACGAACGCAAAATCGTTGTAATCGTATCATCGTTGCAGCGTCGGCGTAATTCATAATTACGGTGACGCGACGGTCCGATGTTGTTCCTTGCTCCTGCGGCAGCACACATCTCTGTGTGTGAAGCCGCAGGAGCGAGGAACATCTCCTACCGGCGTCACTGCGGCTTCCGTAGGATTTTCGGAAGGAAGGAGCTGGGCAGGATGTTTACATCCTGCTCATCTCCGCCCCTCCGCTCCTATTGGCCGCCTGCCGTGTGACGTCGCTGTGACGCCGCACGACCCACCCCCTTAGGAAGGAGGCGGGTCGCCGGACAGAGCGACGGTCGCAGGGCAGGTGAGTGCGTGTGAGCCAGCTATCACACGATATCGTACCTGCGACGGGGGCGGGCACTATCGCGTGCGACATCGCAGCATCGGCCTGCGATGTCGCAACGTGCAAAGCCCGCCTTACACACACACACCCCACACAATACTCAAGAAGGCTGAGAGGAGACATAATAGCGGTCTACAAATACCTGAAATGTGGTCACAGAGCAGAGGGAACTACCCTATTCTCATTAGCACAAGGAAATATAAGAAGCAATGGGATGAAACTTAAAGGAAGTAGATTCAGATTAGACATTAGGAAACACTTTTTAAGGTTGGAAACACATCTATGTGAGTAAAATCTGTCCGACTGGGCTGAAAAAAACTCGGCTGATTTTAGTTCACGTTAGGTCCGAGTGCAACGCAAGTGCGATGCTTTTTCTGAATAAATTAATACCAGCCAGATAAAGCCATACGGCTGAAGGCTGGTATTCTCAGGATGGGGAGCTCCACGTTATGGGGAGCCCCCCAGCCTAACAATATCAGTCAGCAGCCACCCAGAATTGCCGCATACATTAGATGCGACAGTTCTGGGACTGTACCCGGCTCTTCCCGATTTACCCTGGTGCGTTGGCAAATCGGGGTAATAAGGAGTTAATGGCAGCCTATAGCTACCACTAAATCCTAGATTAATCATGTCAGGCGTCTATGAGACACCCTCCATGATTAATCTGTAAGTGACAGTAAATAAACACACACACACATGAAAAAATCATTTATTAGAAATAAAAAACACAAACAAATTCCCTCATTACCAATTTAATAAGCCCCAAAAAGCCCTCCATGTCCGGCGTAATCCACGGACCTCCAGCGTCGCTTCCAGCATGAAGGTGACAGGAGCTGCAGCAGACACCGCCGCTCCTGTCACCTCCACGCAGCAACTGAGGTGAGTAGTGCGATCAGCTGAGCTGTCACTGAGGTTACCCAGTGGCCGCCACTGGATCCAGCGGTGGCCGCGATTAACCTCAGTGACACCTCAGCTGATCACGCTACTCACCTCAGTTGCTGCGTGGAGGTGACAGGAGCGGCGGTGTCTGCTGCAGCTCCGGTCACCTCCATGCAGCAAAGCTGGATGCGACGCTGGAGGTCCGTGGATTACGCCGGACATGGAGGGCTTTTTGGGGCTTATTAAATTGGTAATGAGGGAATTTGTTTGTGTTTTTTATTTCTAATAAATGATTTTTTCATGTGTGTGTGTGTTTATTTACAGTAACTTACAGATTAATCATGGAGGGTGTCTCATAGACGCCTGACATGATTAATCTAGGATTTAGTGGCAGCTATGGGCTGCCATTAACTCCTTATTACCCCGATTTGCCAACGCACCAGGGTAAATCGGGAAGAGCCGGGTACAGTCCCAGAACTGTCGCGTATAATGTATGCGGCAATTCTGAGCGGCTGCTGACTGATATTGTTAGGCTGGGGGGCTCCCCATAACGTGGAGCTCCCCATCCTGAGAATACCAGCCTTCAGCCGTATGGCTTTATCTGGCTGGTATTAAAATTGGGGGGGACCGCATGCCATTTTTTAAAATTATTTATTTATTTATTTCACTGCACAGTATAGACCCGCCCACCGGCTGCTGTGATTGGGTGCAGTGAGACACCTGTCACTCAGCGTGGAGGCGTGTCTCACTGCAACCAATCATAGGCGCCTGTGGGCGGGGAAAGCAGGGAATACGAGATTGTTTAATGAGCGGCCGGCTTTTTCACAATAGTGAAAGCCGCTGCAGCAGTGAGAAAGCCGTGCAGCGCCACGCCGGGTATCGGGGAACGGTGAGTATGAGAGAGGAGGGGAAAATGACCGACAGACTGTGAGAGAGGGACAGAGATAGTGACGGACCGACAGAGAGAGAATAGAGACCGAGAGGGAGAGACCGACTGACAGAGAATAGTGATTGACAGATATTGTGAGACATCGCTCGTTTCCAGTGTTTTAGGAAACATGCGAGAAATGTGTTTAGAAAATCGGATGTCACTAGGATGGTGAGTGCCGTCCCGTGACATCCGATTATTTACACGCTCCCATAGACTTGCATTGGAGAGACTCGCAGTAGAAACTCGCAAAAAAGCAGCATGCTGCGATTTTTTTCTCAGTCCGATCTGGACTGAGAAAAAAATCGCAGATGAGAGCTGAATCATTCACTAACATGTGTCTGATTCCAATGCGAGATTTTCTCGCATTGCTCTACTGCGAGAAACTCGCAAGTGAGAAGCAGCCCTAATAGTGAGGGCAGTCAGAGAGTGGAACAGTTGACCACGGGAGGTAGTGAGGGCGATCAGAGAGTGGAAAAGGCTACCGCAGGAGGTAGTGAGGGCAATCAGAGTGGATCAGGCTACCGAGGGAGGTAGTGAGCTCTCCATCAATGGAAATCTTCAAGTGGAAATTGAATGAACATATAGCTAAAATGATTTTAGAATTCCTGCACACTCGCAGGGGGTTAGACCCGATGGTCCTTGAGGTCCCTTCCAACTCTACCATTCTATGATTCTCATGTAAAAGCATCACTTACACACACATCCCCATTGGTTAGAAGAATAATATAAACATGGCCCATTCATCAAGAAGACATTATTCAGAAGAGGAGGCATACACTTTCTTTGCCTCCGACACAGATTTGGGCAGAGAGGAAGATCCTACATTCCTCTATTTTTCTCTTTCCTCCTCCTTATCGAGTAAGGAGGTACCCCCAGCAAGGAGTCCTAGAACCAAAGCAACCCCTTCAGCAATTGATCCCATATGGACTTGTGACGCCCTGGCCAGGCTAGGTAGTCACAAATAGGGCCCCGCATTACACCTGTCCCTCATAGGTAAAATACAGCCAAACATTAAAACCCTAGTCACCACCTCAGGGATTGATGGACACACCAGGTGGCGGAGCCAGGCGGTTGGAAGACGCCCACCGAGGAGTCTCAGATAGCCTGGGGCGGGAAAATAACCAGATAAGGTTTAGAGTTCAAGTTGGAGAGGTGTGTGGGCTGGAGCTGTGTGCAGCTCCAGCAGAGGAGTGAAACCAATTTGAGCAGGTGCCGGGGTAGGAGCTCTGGTACCTTTGGCTAGGAGGCAGACGGCGATCTCTGTCTGCAGGAGCCGGGAAGACGGCTCGGTGGAACCTAGGTGGACCGGGACAGGGTTGTAGCCCGCCGGTACCGACCCGGGGAACCGACTCGGAACGCGGAGCACAAAGGGGGTACTCAGACCCTGAAGCTAGGTCCAGAAGCTACTGGGGGCTAGCTAATTAACTGATTGCAGACAGGACTAGAGGTCCTGTCCCACCCAAAGTCCCGACTGAAGGCAACAGCCCAACGAGGGGGATAAACGGCCACCGCCACGGCTCAGAGATCCCACGGGCCAGCGTCTGCGGGCAAAGGGCTCCTTAGGCAACAACAAGCCAGGAGCGGGCTCCTGAAGTTGCAAGCATAGGCAGTCCACCATCCAACACAGGTGCGGTTGAAAGACAGAGACCTCCAGCCGGGTGGGGGACCAGACCGCAGCTGGCTGCGGGCACCGACTACCATCACCTTGGTTTACCAGAGACTCGTGTGTACTGTGAGTACATCAGCACCCTCCGGTCGCCCATCTCCCTGCACCTCCAAAAATCCCCCTCAACGGGTCCCGGGGCCACCATCTCTGCCCACGGAGGGGTTAACAACTTGCTGCGCAACATCTCCCCCGGGTGCCCCGTAACTGCAGCGGTGGTGTCCACCTTCACCACATCCCGTGGGTGGCGTCACGAACTCAACACGGCTCCGGCCGTACATCTACGTCCCCAAACCACAACCCCCCTATTAGTTGAAGTGACGGCGAGACCCCCGGGTCCGGAGACCCTCGAGCCACCCACTGAAGGTCCGTCTCCGAGTGGCTCGGCTGCTGAGCACGGGGCGGTACAGACTCTATCCCAAAAAAATTATAACGCTGTTATTACAGAATTCATGTATAATCACCAGCAGCGTATAGCCTGGTGATTACATGGTGGCATGGGCCCCATGACAGTATGTTTATAGGCGTTTCAAGTTTAAGTTGTGGCATTGAGCGGTGCCAAATTCAGTATGGGGAATGAAGGGTTAATTCCCTTCATGTGGTAACACGAGCAGGCTGCTGTGATTGGTCAGCCTGCTGCGTGGTGGTAATGGAAGTTGTTATGATGGGAATTTATGGGGTTAATCTGCCCCCTGTGAGTAACGCGAGCAGGCTGTGTGATTGGTCAGCCTGCTGCGCGCCAATTTTAAAGTCTGTCATTGGTGGACAGAGGTAAATATGCAGGAGACTTGCCTTTATAAGGAGCCAGCTGTGAGCCAGCTGTGTCAGTTTCCAGCTGTGAAGAAAGAAGAATCCAGATGGAGTCCCTCCTGGAGAAGATGATGGCTCGGGTCGGCGCAGCGGACGGCGAGGAGTGGCTGAAGAGGTGTCTGGCGCCGGTGAACGAAGCCGCCGAAGTGGTCCTGGATCCAGCTTCAGATCTCGCCGGCGTTCCTGCGCGGAGGGAAGAACTTCTGCGGCCCGGAGAAGGAGAAGACGTCCGGAGATCCCTGCGGAAGAAGAGGAAGAAGAGCGACGTCTACTCACCGCCTGCATCATGTTCTCAGCGGTCCGGCGGAGGGAGGAAGAGGTCGGCATCTGCTCGCGGTCGGCGCGGCGATGGGAGGAAGACGCCGGAGACATCGCGAGAGGCGGGAGTTCCGGCGAGAGGAGGGTCCGGAGCATCGCGAGACCGCCCAAGAAGCCGACGAGATTTGGCCGCGTCATCAGGGCGCGACTCCCAGAAGGCTCGGCGGGCGATTATCCCGGAAGTCGCCGTCGGGAGTTCCGCTCCGGCTGTTGTGGCCGGGTATAGCGGAGATCCTGGGTCGCTCACGGGCCTGTACGCGCCGCCAGCCCCATTGCAAAAGAGCTCAGCTGGGGCTTTGGCGGCGGCGACGCAGGTCTGGAGCTCGACAGAAGAATCCGAAGAGGACGTCGCAGCGAGCGGAGGTCGTCAACCCCAGTACAGCGCGTTGGATGGACCCGGGAGCGGAGGACATGGTGAGAGCCCCCTTGCTGGAGCACCCAATGTTAATTGTGTAAAGGACATGGTCATTAGGACTTTGTCTGAACTGCTTGGGGGCCATGTAGTGCTACCCCAGGCACCTGTTGCTGAAGTTTCTATTCAGGACAGGTTCCCTGGGGTGGCAGAGTCTCATTTAAAGGAAGCACTGACATGTGATGTTTCCCCTTTGGGTTTTCATCTCAGTGCTTCCCTTAAGGAAAAGATTTGGAGACAAGAATATGTAGAGATCTTTTCTCTGTTACCGGTTGCTAGGGAACTGCAGCATAAAGTGGAGAAACCGGATGGAAAACAAGAGGTTGAGTCAGAACGAAAGAAAAATTTTAAATCATTTTATTCATGGTTACAGGCTTTCTCCATTTATGCTGCAGTTCTTGGGGAGAAGTTTCCTAAATTGTGTAGTGGTTTGTTTCAGCACCAAGATTGTATTCTGGAGGCTTATCGTAATTTCGGTGGCTTAGCGTGGCTGAATTACGATGAGTCTTTCAGACAGAAATTGGCGGTTCACCCTGCTGTCAAGTGGGGTGTTAAGGATGTCGGGTTATGGCTGAATTTAATGCTGCCTCAGCGACAGAACCCTCACAGACAGCAGGTGAATGTCAATTCAAAAAGGGGGGTGTGCTTTGCATTCAATGAGTCCTCGTGCAAGTGGCAGGGTACCTGTCGCTTTCGCCATGAGTGCTCGTTTTGTGGCGGGGCTCACCCCTTGTTTAAATGTTTTAAAAAGCATGGTCAGTCCACGGTACAGCCATCTGGTGTTAGGGAGCAGTTTTTCAAAGGCTCAGACTCCAGTGAGCCTGGAAGGAATGCTCCCGTGGCTAGACCGTTTTCCAGACAGGCCGAAGGCAGCTCTGGTTCGTAGTGGGTTTCAGGCAGGTTTTCCTGTACCTTCTTTTGAAGGTATAGGTTGTAATGTAACTAGGAATTTACAATCAGTTGATAGCCATAAGGAGGTAGTCAGGGCACATATTGAAAAAGAGCTGTTGTTAGGCAGGGTGTCTGGTCCTTTTGAATTTCCTCCGTTTACAAATTTTAGGATATCACCTTTGGGGGTTGTCCCCAAGAAGGAGGTTAATTCTTTTAGGATCATACATCACCTGTCTTATCCAGCAGGTAGCTCACTGAATGATGCTATTGATCCTAATGCATCTTCGGTGAGTTACACATCCTTTGATGAGGCTGTGGATTTGCTACGGAAGTTTGGCCCGGATTGTTTCCTGGCCAAATCTGATATCAAGTCTGCCTTCCGGCTTCTGCCAATTAACCCCTTGGGTTTTAATTCTTTGGGTTTTTGTTTTGAGGGCTCTTTTTATTTTGACAGATGCCTCCCTATGGGTTTTTCTTTATCATGTTATTATTTTGAGTCCTTTTCCACGTTTTTGCATTGGTCAGTTCAAGAGGGGTTTCCAGAGGGGGGTATGTTACATTATTTGGACGATTTCCTTTTTGTTGGTAGGTCAGGACGTTGTTTGCAATTGCTAAATAAATTTTTGGGTTTGATGAAGTTTTTTGGGGTGCCGTTAGCTCAGGATAAAACAGTTTTCCCTTGTACGGAGCTTGAGTTTTTAGGGATTGTTCTGGATTCACAAAAAATGGAATTGAGGCTCCCTGGCCAGAAGATTACGAAGTTAAAAGGCTGTATTGCGAGTTTTTTAGTGAAGAAAAAGTGTACCCTGCGAGAGCTCCAATCTCTGCTGGGGAGTTTGCACTTTGCATTAAGAATTTTACCAATGGGGAGAGTGTTTTCCAGACGTTTGTATGATGCAACTAAGGGTGTTAGGTGTTCAGGTTCACACATTAGAATTTCGTGTGAGATGAGGAAGGATTTAAGAATTTGGTATGAATTTTTAGAAAGTTTCAACGGGATTAGCTGCGTTCAACAGGATTTTATGTTGTCTCAGGATCTCCTTTGGTTTACAGGGGTGTCTAAGGAAGTGGGGTTCGGTACGATTTTTCGTACACACTGGTGCTTTTCTTCATGGCCTTCATCTTGGTTGTCGGAAGGTTTGCTGGAGAAGCAGGTGTTATTGGAGCTTTTTCCGGTTTTTGTTTCAGTGCATATTTGGGGTAAGGAACTAGCGAATAGGAGGATTATACTCATATCGCATTGTCAAGGTTTGGTTTTTGCTTTGAACACCTTGGTGGTGAAGTGTAGGTTTCTGGGTGGTGTGTTGCGCAGATTGGTTCTATTGTGTCTGAAGTGGAATATTTGGTTGAAGGCTCGTTTTGCTCCTGAGTGCAATAATGCTTCCGTTTTTTACCTCTCTTCTCAGCGGTTAGAGGAATTCAGGAAGAGTTCAGGAAAGATGGATCCCCTTTTGACTGCATGCCCGTCCCAGTTGTGGGAGGCAATTTTGGATTAGTAGCAGATTCCATTAAAAATTCTATTGCACCAGGGACTTGGAAGGCATACTCGGCTGCTTGGTTGGCATGGAATCAATTTTGTGATTCCAGGAATCTGGTTCCCTGCAAGTGTGATGTGTCGACAGCACTTGGTTTTTTGAATTTTTATGTTGGTTTAGGTTATCGTTATAATTTTTTGTATAAAACATTTTGTGGAATTTCTTTTTTCTTAAAATTATATGGTGAGGAGTCTCTATTAAGCTTATTTGTGGTTCGGCAGGCGCTAAAGGGTTGTAAAAAAGGTTGTGTTGTGCCTGATCGCCGCAGGCCTATATCCGTGAATCTCTTAGAAAGATTATGGTTTATGTTGAGTGAAGTTTGTTTTAACAATTTTGAGTTATGTTTATTTCGTGCAGCTTTTGTGCTTTGTTTCTTCGCAGCACTCAGAATTAGTGAGTTGTTGTCCCATAGTCGGTACAACACCTCGGGTTTATATAGAAAGGATGTTTATGTATCTGACTCTTGTGCGGTGTTATTTATTAGTAGGTCCAAAATGGATCAACTTGGTAAAGGGTGTTCTGTGAAGTTGCGTCCTTTATGGGATTCATGTATATGCCCCGTCACCAATTTATGTAAATGGCTTACTGTACGGGGGGATACTCCGGGTTTGTTGTTTTTACATGTAGACGGTTCGCCTGCCACTAAGTTTCAATTTAATGCAATATTAAAAAAATGTATGGTTAAGTTGCAGCTAGATAGCTCCAACTTCTCATCACATTCTTTTCGGATCGGGGCGGCAACCGAGGCAGCAAGAGCTGGCCTCTCGGGAAAAAGAATTGGTAAAATTGGCAGATGGGCGTCAAAACGCTATCAGTTGTATATACGCCCGAATTTATTATAATTAATTTATTCTGTCTCTCTCAAATTCTAGGCCCAATGGTGATTTGGCTTGTAGGCCATTCGTTTATACACTGGGCGCAGAGGAGAGCGGCTTGTAGAAGTTACACAGAAAACTTATCTTTTCAGTATGAACTGATAAATGTTTTTTGGTACGGTATAAGGGGTCTGAAATTTTCTAATTTACTTGGCACCTTAAAAGGTATGCTGTTAACTCATCCGTATCCTGACCTTATAATTTTACACATTGGAGGGAATGACTTGGGTAAAATAAAGACTTTGGACTTGTTATCTAATTTCCGCAGAGATTTTGCGTTATTAAAGAATCTTTTTCCTTATTCAGCATTGATTTTTTCTGAAATTGTTCCGAGACTGGTTTGGAATGGCCAGCTTGCCTTTTTGGAAAAAATAAGGAAACGTGTCAATCGCGACATGGCAAAATTTTTTGTTAGTTTGGGCGACTTCTCATATCGCCATAGTGATCTGGAAGGTTTTACGGTTGGCCTGTACAGGTCTGATGGGGTACATCTCTCTGACGTTGGTCTGGACATTTTTAATGTGGGTATCCAGAATATGATAGAAAAATGGCTGCGGTGTTTGGGGGGGGCCTCGTATTGTTAATACTCGGCCGTTTGGGAAAAAATCGCCCAACTATGTTGGGTGGATTGTGGTTTTATAAGTGGTTAATGGTACTTTATGGTGGTATTTATGGAATTTTATGGTTATTGAATTTCAATAATATGGTGAATTTAATTTATCAAGTTACCAATAATAAAACACCACGGCCATTTTTATCCAAATGTCATGTGTCTGAGTATTTATTCTTTATTAATGGTAAGTTAATTGGTTATAGTGGGCTTTATGCTACCATGTATAATCACCAGCAGCGTATAGCCTGGTGATTACATGGTGGCATGGGCCCCATGACAGTATGTTTATAGGCGTTTCAAGTTTAAGTTGTGGCATTGAGCGGTGCCAAATTCAGTATGGGGAATGAAGGGTTAATTCCCTTCATGTGGTAACACGAGCAGGCTGCTGTGATTGGTCAGCCTGCTGCGTGGTGGTAATGGAAGTTGTTATGATGGGAATTTATGGGGTTAATCTGCCCCCTGTGAGTAACGCGAGCAGGCTGTGTGATTGGTCAGCCTGCTGCGCGCCAATTTTAAAGTCTGTCATTGGTGGACAGAGGTAAATATGCAGGAGACTTGCCTTTATAAGGAGCCAGCTGTGAGCCAGCTGTGTCAGTTTCCAGCTGTGAAGAAAGAAGAATCCCCCGCCCGCCCTCCCAGTGTAAAGTCATGGTTTTTAACTGTTTATTATTTTTGTCGTGATGTTTTATTAGTTGGGAAAAAATCGCCCAACTATGTTGGGTGGATTGTGGTTTTATAAGTGGTTAATGGTACTTTATGGTGGTATTTATGGAATTTTATGGTTATTGAATTTCAATAATATGGTGAATTTAATTTATCAAGTTACCAATAATAAAACACCACGGCCATTTTTATCCAAATGTCATGTGTCTGAGTATTTATTCTTTATTAATGGTAAGTTAATTGGTTATAGTGGGCTTTATGCTACCATGACCAGCTCAGAAATCCAGTTTGACATTATAGGTCTCACTGAAATTAACTTTTGCAAATTCTTTTTTCAGTAAGGATATAATAAATCTTATGGTAGCACAGACAAATCTGTATGCCCATTAATTTTTCACACAAAATCCCACATCGTCATATGCCAGATGGACCCCTGTATATGCAACAGAAATGATGACATTTGGGGGCATTGTGCTGCATTTGGCATAGAGAAAAAAACATAGCTTCAAAACCAGAGGCAATACAGGAGGCGTACTGATATACTCTTCGGCACACCAGTATTCTGTATGGCCATGACAAGGATACGATTTGAAGCAATCCAAAAATTTTTACATTTTAGTGATAATGCAAAGTGTCCTCCCTGAGATGATCCCAACTTTGTTGTCTATATAAAATTTAACCAGTAGTTGGACACGAGTATTTGGTGAGTTTGTTACCTCAGTATTTGTAAGGGCACATGCACTTATTGAGTATTTGGTGAGTTTTTTACCTCAGTAACTGTAAGGCCACGTGCACATATTGAGTATTTGGTAACTTTTTTACCTCAGCATTGGTGAGGCTATGTGCACAGGTTGAATATTTTGTGAGTTTTTACCTCAGTATTGGTAAATCCATGGTCACGTTGAGTATTTGATGAGTTTTTTACCTCAGTATTTCTAAGGCCACGTGCACACGTTGAGTATTTGGTGAGGTTTTCACCTCAGAATTGGTAAGATCACATGCACACATTGAGTATTTGGTAAGTTTTTTTTACCCCAGTATTTGTAGCCAAAACCAGGAGTGGAACAATCCGAGGAAAAGTATAATAGAATCACGAGCACCACTTCTTTATTTTTCAGCGTCTCCTGGTTTTGTCTTACAAACACTGAGGTAAAAACTCACCAAATACTCACTGTGTGAATGTGGCCTGAGGGGGCAAGGTACAGAATGAAACCCTCAGATTTAGGGTTTTTGAAGGGAGGGACACTAGAATTGACCCACCTAAATGCCGGCTGTCCTGGGGATGAGTGGGAAGATTGTATGGGAATAGGTGCAATCACTGCTGGATAAGAGTTATCACGTCTACGTAGATAACTTTTACATCAGCATCTCACTTTTTCAGATACCTGTCTGTCAAAGGTACAGTTGCATACAGCACTATGCAAAAAAAGAGACGTCCCTAAGCCACTAATTGGGCAATTGATGCCAAGGGAGACAGCAGAGCCCAATGCAGCGACAACACGCTGGAGGTCAAGTATAAAAATAAGAGGGATGTCAATATCTTGCCCACAATACACTGTGACAACAGTTCCCTTCCTTGTCACCGTCCGAGGTACCACAACAAAAGTGCCAAAGCCAGATTGTATCTTGGATTGTAATAAATTCATGGGGGGTGTAGATCTCGCAGATCAGGTCCTCAAACCATACAGTGCCATGGGAAAAACAAAAGTATGGTAGAAAAAGTTGATCATACACATTGTACAGATGGCACTGTACAATACTTTGTGGTGTTTCGATATGCAGTGATCTTTCAGTTTCAGGAGGTAGTCATCAAGGGCCTAATATTTGGCAGTATGGGAGGTGAGGGTCCCAATACTTCTGAAACTGATGGTGCTCTTATTGTACCAGGTTAACATTTTCCCTATGAGGTTCCGCAAACTTCAAGGAAGAAAGAACGCAAAAAAGGTACACCAAGTACTCAAAAAGAGGAATACGAAAGGACTCAATTTACAATTGTGAAACCTGCTCTGAGAAATCTGGCTTTTGCATTAAGGATTGCTTTAAAGCGTACCACACGTCCTTAAATTGATAAAATGTCATTTTACCCCGTTGTCACCATAGTCTGATGTACTCCGCACAACTTACACATACCACCACATTATTAATTTGTGCACCAGTAAAACCAAAAGTACTATTATCATTACTATAACTATGCTCTAGATAATTTCTTGAGGGGTGTAATTTCCGAAGCGGGGTCACTTGTGACGGTTTTCACTGTTTCGGCACATCCAGGGCTTTCCAAACGTGACATAGTGACCACAGACCATTCTATTTGTCTGTGCTCCAAAAACGTCACTCCATCTTGGAGCTCGGCAGAAACAGTAGTTTCCCACCACATACTGGGTATCAACGTACTCAGGAGAAATTGCATAAAAAAATTGTACTGTGGATTTTCTCCTGCTATTCTTGTGAAAGTAAAGGATTTGTGGCTAAAGCAACATTTTTGTGGGCAAAATGTGTTTTGTTTTTCACAGCTCATTTTAAAACTCTGTGAAGCCCCTGAGGATTCAAGGTGCTCATAACAGATAAATTCCTTGAGGGTTGCAGTTTCTAAAATGGGGTCTCTTTGTGGGGGGGGGTTTCACTATTTAGATAATCCTAGAGGAAAAACTCCAGCAATGTATCATTAAAAATCACACTATGAAGAACAAGACATGGATCGCACATCCCAAAAAATACAATGATCTAAAGCCGCTAGGCAAAAAATTAAATAGAACATGAGGTTCTGGGTTACCATTCTGATCAGATTGTATTAAGCCCACTGCCACGTCACGGCGAACCTCTTGAGTGGGTCCCTATTCTAAACCTTGTAGTGCGGCACTGTGCACTAACCACCGCTGCAGCGACAAAGCGCCAGCAGGGCAGGCGACCTGATGCCTCACAGCACCCATGCTGCAAGGCAAAGCCCTAGAGGCTCCAGGCCGCACTGCTCCACTGTCACGACACCACCACAACAGCGGCCACCACACAGCACCAGCACACAGTGAGAGAAGCTGCGCACTCACCTCCCACTGACTCCCATATGTGAACTGGGAGCAAAAAAAGGCTGATTTTCTTCATAGTGTGTTATCATTAAAAATCAATATAGTAGCATGACATGATCGGAAAGCAAAAAAAAAAATAAAATTATAAACCAACGTGTTTCGGCAAATCCTTATTCCTGATTGTATGTGGAGCACCACCATGTTACCTTCAATCCTTGACTTCTTGAACCCTGATTGATTCCTCCTCAGCTGGGAAGATCCCCCTCAGATCATACAACCATTACACTCAGACTTGTCATCCATATGGACAACAATTTATCAATGGGGGTCTAATGATTTTGGAGTTCTCTGTCTTGAAAACGTTTGGGAACCAGTAATTTAAATAGTAAACTACTATATAGGTTTCTTCAACAAAGATAGTTTATTACATATCTACAGCATGTGGCCTTCTCTAACACTGCCAGGAATGAAGAGTTGTGAATCCACTTTTGTCAAAGTTCAGAAAATAGACAAGCACTAAAGGAGTACATAGACATCCCGGTCCCCATTGTAAAGGTCCAAGTTGTGGTCCTGCGACTGACACTCAGCACTATCATGTTTGCACAATCTCACTGTAATGGGTCAGTGACCGCTTAAATGTCATGGTTGGTATTCACCACGACAAAGGGGTTAAACAGCTGCAATCAGACCTGTCTTGAACAGCAGCAACTACTAGCAGGTGTGTGCTGTGTAAAACAGCAGGAACCCCCAAGGTATGGAATTGGATAAGAGCCACTCAAGTCGTCGTGACCTCTGCTGTACATTGGCGGATGTCAGAAGAAGTAGACTGACAAGACACCAACCATGAAGTTGGGAGCTCCCCCATAGCTGACTAGGCACCATGGCCATCACGTGGCCTTCTGCCATGCGGTGTTTAGGTCCACACTCGCAGGGTGCCGAGTCAGCGTCGGACTTTGTTCACATTGCAGAGTCCGGCAGGCAACCTGAGATCTCCTAGTTGCTCAGCCTCAGCTGGGCGTTGGCTGAGCCTTTTCCACTGCTTTACAATCCTGCAGGAGTTAATTCCTGTGGAATAGTCTGGGGCTATTAGAGACTTAGGTTGCTAATCCCTATTCAGCTGTCTCCTCCCTATTTAAGGCTGGGGAGTTTGTTTGTTTGTTGCCGATAATAGCTGTAGCTTAGGCTCTTGCGAATCCAGTCTTTGTGGCAAACCTATTCTTGGTGACCTGTAGTTTGCTGTTTGAATGGTGTGGAAATTTTTCCATTGTGCGTTTACTTCCTTCTTCATATTTTATTCCCTCCTGTACACGTATTGTCTCTCCTTTGTGTTTGTGTGGAGTGTGGACAAGTTTTGGGGTTTTTTTTCTATCCGTGTTACTTGTGGGGTTTGTTACAGTATGTCCAGCCCGCCCCTAGAGTGGGGGAGAAGGGAGTATGATAATGGCTCAGACAGGAGTTAGGGTCACTCTGGAGGCTCCGACCTGGCTACCTTCAAGCCTACCTCTATGATAAGGGACAGTGCTGTGACCCCAATCTAAGGGCCAGTATGGGTGTCCCTATTTAGTCATTTTATACCCAGTGATACCTTCTTCCATTATGGAGAACACTTGCTTCAGCTCTATTCATAGCTTTCATAGAAGTCAAGGAAGAGAGCCAATACATTGGCTAACTAGGTTTCTACTGATAGACAAGACCCTACTCTCACATTAAGTGCAGGACCCACATCCGGGACCAGTACTTATCAGAGAGATATGTCCTGTGGATAAGTTCTAATTGTCAAACCTAGAAATACCTCTTTAATGAAGAAGTAATAACCACCTAAACTTTGTAGGTATTGTGTACACCCACCTGCAAGATGGTGACTCATTGTGAACTTACAAGCACCAATATATTTGACCAAAGGTTACTAGATCTGTCCCTGTCAAGCCTTTGATCCATTACTTCCCAATATTTTCCCTGGCACTTAGGTCGTCCCTTGTGACATTATTAGGAAACACAATCCCAAGTGGGACAGTCTGCTGTGAAATTCTCCACTCTTGTTGACGTCTTCTGCATTGCTCTGCTCCTCACTGTTCACCAGGAACAGCAGTGATTTATTAGCTTTGGGAAATCTCAGTTTTCAAGGTAAATTGCTCTTTATCAAGCCAGCAGATGTAACATGGATAACTCAAGGTGACAGGGAAGTGTCCTCGCGATTTAACCCTTGCATGACTCTGTATAACTGCAGAGAAATATCATTACATAATTAAAACAAATGGGTTTTTTTTCATAACAAGGAATGTAGGATATAAACACTGAACCAAATGACCAGTCTATAAGATTTACTATAGATACCAGCTAGATTTATGAGATATAACTGTTCTTAAGCACATATTTGCTTTGCCCTACATAGTAGAACATGGATACAATTTTTCATCTTTGTCTAGCATAAGAACGATTGTAGCCATACAGATACACTGTCATTTAGACTGTAATGCTAAATTTAAGGCCCAAGGAGGCGGTGTATGTGTGACGCCCTGGGCAAGCCAGGGGTCACAGGTAATGACATCACCACACCCTACACCCCGGTTAGGTACACCTAAGCTAGACCAGAAATCCTTGTTGCCTTCCTCCAGGGGCTGATGTCCACACCAGGGGGTGGGCCAGGCGGTTGGCTCCGCCCACCGAGGAGTTCACAGTCCTGGAGGCGGGAAAACCAGGCAGATGAGTTTAGGAGTTGAGTGGTAAAGGAGCAAGTGTGAGGAGGAAAGTGACAGAAGTAGAGCCTGAAGTTAGTCCGGGTGTGTGCCCCGGACTGAGACAGCAAGGTTAGCAGACGGCGGTGAACGTCTGCAGTGGAGGCTGATCGGAGGTTGCCGAAAGGACCATGGACGGGTGGTGGCCTGGCGGTACCGGACCGGTATACAAAGAGAAGCCAGCACCATTGGCAGGGGCCTTTTGGATCCCGGCAAGGCTAGGAGTCGCCGTGAATTTGCCAAATCCGTCAGTGAAGGGGACCTCCGGGTCTCCAAACAACTAAGTCCCGATTGAAGGCAACAGTCCAACCGTATGAGAGAGACACCGCCACCGCCAAGGCACCAGTTTCTCAGGGCCAGCGCCTGCGGGCAAAGAGGGGCTCCTCCGGCCCAGATCCAAGTCGGGGAGCGGGTTACCGGTGGGAATCCATCGCTACCAAAATTTCACAAGGTGCAGGGAAAGAGACAGTCACCGTTAACTACCGGGGAAAAGCAACAGCAGCCGTCCGTGGGAACCGTCTTTCCAGCCGTGTGTTTTACCGAGAACTGTGTCAACGTCTCAGGCTGAGTGAGTACCACCGTGCCGTACGGCACAGCACTGCCCCCGCGACCCTGCACCTCACCAGGCCCCGCACCTGGCCTGCCATCCGTCATCCTCCACCCCATCACTGGGCCCCGGGACAACCAACCCCTACCCTCGGAGGGGAGAACTAACAACTCTGCTGCTCCCTGTCACCGCTCCCGGGATCCCCATACAGAGCAGCGGTGGTGTCCACACAATCACCACAACCGTGGGTGGGGTCACGGACAATAAATCCCCAAAACCAAACCCCTTTTCACTCACGGGCGAGGAGTGCCGCTCGAGTCCCCGGGATCCGGCCCATCGCTCGAGCCACCGAGCAGCAGCGGCCGCAGCAGCAGCGGCAGCCGGACCCGAGCAGTGGGAGAGCGCAGCGTCCCCTCCTCCGCCCGCGACATATGACACATTAAAAAGAGCTTTTTGCACCTCCTCCTCACTCACTGCATTGGAAACAATGCATGCTGGAATGTGAGGAAAATTGAATTCCAGCACCTATAGTGCTGGCAGAATGCCGGTAAAGAGAAACTGCCAGCTCAAAAAGAATGGATTAAAAGTGAAAGAGCATGAAAATTGGAACATTTCCTGGACAGGTTAGAGTCAATGTGTGTGTAATTAGGGATACAGGAGAGATAACTTTTAGCTGTCAGTCAAATATGTGCTTGGCTATCTAAAATGCATGAAGATCTTTCAAATGGTCACTTTCATTTCATCAAACTATGCATGAATCATTAGTACAAGAAAACACCAGAATTATTATGTACAGTGATGGCTAAAAGTGTTGGCACCCTTGAAATTGTTCCCGAAAATGATTTTCGCCCTGACAATTGTTGCAATAACATGTTATACATGTTTATTTCCTGTGTGTATTGGAACAACACAAAAAAAGAAAAAAAAAAGGAGAAAAAATGACAAATTGGACATAATTTCATACAAAACTACTAAAATGGGCCGGACAAAATTGATAGCACCCTCAACTTAATATTTGGTTGCATAGCCTTGAAAATAAATAACTGAAATCAGTCGCTTTCTATAACCATCATCAAGCTTCTTATACCTCTCACCTGGAATTTTGGACTCTTCTTTTGCAAACACCTCCAGGTCTCTCATATTTGAAGGCTCCTTCTCCCAACAGCAATTTTAAGATCTCTCCACAGGTGTCAATGGGATTTAGATCCAGACTCATTGCTGCCACTTCAGAACTCTCCAGCGCTTTGTTTCCATCTATTTCTGGGAACTTCTTCAAGTTTGTTTTGGGTCATTGTCCTGCTGGAAGACTTCATGCCCAAGGATACAAACTCACAAACTCAGCTTTCTGACACTGGGCACTTCATTGTGACCCAAAATCCTTTGGTAATCTTCAGATTGTACCATGCCTTGCACACAGTCAAAACACCCAGTGCCAAAGGCAGCAAAACAACCCCAAATCATTTTTGGCCCTCCACTATATTTGACTGTAGGTAATGTGTTCTTTTCTTTGTAGCTCTCATTCTGTTTTGGCAAATCGTAGAATGATGTGCTTTACCAAAAAACAATATTTTACTCTTATTTGTCCAGAAGGATTTTGGCTTACTCACATACATTTTGGCAAACTGCAGCCTAGCTTTTTAAATGTGTCAGCAGTGAAGTCACCCTGGGTCTCCTGCCATAGCGCTTCATTACATTCAAATGTTGACTGCTAGTTTGCGCTGACACTGATGCACGCTGACCCTGCAGGACAGTTTGAATTTCTGTTCATCTTGATTTAGGCTGACTGTCCACTATCTGGACTATCCTGCATTGCAACCTTTCATCAATTTTCTTCTGCATTCTACATCCATGGAGATTAGCTACAGTGCCATGTTTTGTAAATTTCTTGATTTATGTTGCGAATCATGGACAAACGAACATCAAAATCTCTGGAGATAGATAATTTTGGTCCTCAGATAGGTCTCTTCTCCTCTTTCTCCTCTTCAAGCTGTGTGACATACACAGACACACAATGCAAAGAGAGTCAAATTTTCCCCTTTTTATCTGGTTTCAAGTCTGATTTTCATATTGCCTACACAAGTTACTTATCAAGTAGGTGAGTTTGTATGAGCATCACATGCTTAAAAAAAAAAATGTTTACCCACAATTTGGAAAGTTGACAATTTGCCCATTTTTGGGGTTGTGTGTGAAATTTTGTCCAAGTTGCCTTTTTTTTCCTTATTTTTTTCTGTTATTCCAATTACCACAAAGGCAATAAACATGTATAACAAAACATGTGTAATTGCAATAATTTTTTGGGATAAATACTTCACTTTCTGGAACAATTTCAAGGGTGCTGTAAGATGGTGACTGATATATGTAGTACTACAAAACTCATTAGGGCATGTCTGGCTATCCACATACCTCCACCCATGGGTGTGTCTCACATATTATAACGGTGTCTGTTTGTTTGACACATGATCATTGTGTGGAGGTTATTATACCTCCAGAAGAAACCTCTGAGAGAGAGAAAAAGAAAGGGCTTGCTTGACCTGACTGGGCAAGGTTAATGTGTGGAGACTGTTACATCTCCACTGGGATGCTTCTGGGGGGAGTTTTATCTGAACATGTACGGGTGTAGCGCACATGATACTGACTGTAAAACTGTGTTTATGTTCTTTGACGCCTGAGGAGGACATTTTATGTTTGATTGAAATAAGTATGTGGGACTTTTTTAAGTGACAGTGCTCCTGTCAGAATTCCTCTTTGAGTAGAAAGCTGCGTGAGTAACCCCATCGCAGTGCCAACACTTTCAGCTATGATTGTATGTATCTTGAGACAGAAATATACTTCTTTCTCCACTTATGGGCCACTTCTTCACCTTCTCCTTGCCCTTGCTTCCTGAACACATCATCCTAAATTAAAGACTGCCCTATCCTTAAAATGATCTTGCTGAAGGCAATTTGGCATGAAAAACCAATCGAGTGGCTCTGATCAGGGGTGGGATTCAAATTTTTAACAACAGGTTCTCTGTAAACTCCGCCCATTTGAAAACCACACCCATTCTGTAACCACACCCATTTTGTTAGCCACACCTATTTTCACTCACTTTCCTCAACTAAAAACTACAAGTAATTTAAAGTATAATCTCTTACCTCTTCTTCCCCTCCTATACGGTCACTCTCCTGTCCAGTACCTGTTGTTCCAGTCACTGTCACTCTTATTGTATTAAACGGTTTTTCTACAGTTTTTAAAAATTATTACTAAAGGAGCCCTGCTAAAATTGGAATGGGTGACCTTCCCCATACAGATCCCATCCGATGTGGCTCCTTTCCCTCTACAGATCTCATCCCATGTGGTCTCTTGTCTCCTGCAGATTCCATCCCATGTGGTCTCTCCCCCCCTGCAGATCCCATCCCATTATGGCCCCTTTCCCCCTGCAGATCCCATCCCATTATGGCCCCTTTCCCCCTGCAGATCCCATCCCATTATGGCCCCTTTCCCCCTGCAGATCCCATCCCATTATGGCCCCTTTCCCTCTGCAGATCCCATCCCATTATGGCCCCTTTCCCCCTGCAGATCCCATCCCATTATGGCCCCTTTCCCCCTGCAAATCCCATCCCATTATGGCCCCTTTCCCCATGCAAATACCATCCTATTATGGCCTCCTCTCCTCATATAGCCACATATAGCTCCCCTCTTATCTGGCCTTCTCTCCCCATATAGCCACATATAGCTCCCCTCTTATGTGGCCTCCTCTCCCCATATAGCCACATATAGCTCCCCTCTTATGTGGCCTCCTCTCCCCATATAGCCACATATAGTGCCCCGCTTATGTGGCTCCTCTACCCATATAGCTCCCCTCTTATGTGGCTCCTTTCCCCATATAGCGCTTTCCTCTTCTGTGGCTCCTCTCCCCATATAGCGCTCCCCTCTTATGTGGCCCCTCTCCCCATATAGCGCTCCCCTCTTATGTGGCCCCTCTCCCCTTATAGCCACATATAGCTCCCCTCTTATGTGGCTCCTCTCCCCATATAGCGCTCCCCTCTTATGCAGCCCCTCTCCCCATATAGCAATCCCCTCTTATGTGGCCCCTCTCCCCATATAGCCACATATAGCTCCCCTCTTATGCGGCTCTTCTCCCCATATAGCTGCCATGTTATGCGGCCCCTCTCCCTGCATCTTCGGCCCACTGAGCGCTTACCTGCATTGGCGGCCTCTCCTGTGTCTCCCGTCCTCCTCCACGGCTCTCTTCACGCTGACGCTGACAGATGGCAGTAGGAGGACCTACCTCCTCTCACTGCCGTCACCTCTTCAGCGTCAGCGCGTCGCTGCACGCCAGGTCAGGGAACCAACAGGCTGCACTGAACCAGGAAGTGCGGTGCGGAGATACGTTGATTCATTTGTGTTAGAGTCTTAAAGAGACACTAGCACAAATTAATACAGAGAACCGGATCGCCGTAGCTGTTTCTTGCCGGTTCTGGGAACCGGCTGCTATTTTAACAACCGGTTCTCCAGAACTGGACAGAACCGGCTTAATCCCACCCCTGGCTCTGATATTCCCATCGGGTACCCATACAAGTCTATGGGTGCACGTGAAACATTTGGACTGTCATCCAAGTGCAGTTCGATAAACGCAGAGATAGACAATAGAGAAGATGGAGAAATAAAGCTCTCCATGTTCTCCTCACCTGTGCCCTGATTTTCACATGCAAGAGAATCAGTCACACTTGCAGCACAGATTGAGCAGAGTGTCATTTCTATGCTATGTAGCATCTAAGGATTTTCTTGCCAGTGTGACTCCGAGTTTAGAAAGTGAAGCAGAGAGACACTCAGATGGTGCTGCTACTACTCCCAGCCAGTAAGAGTTTTATCTCACCTCAGTATTAGACTCGGTTACACTGCTCGGTACTGCTGTACAATGTTCTAGATCCAGCTGTCTTCATAAACATGCTACAAAGAGGTAAGGAAGCCGGAATTCCTTATGTCTCAGTCTACTATGAGTAAGTGACATCATGGCAGCTTGTCTTCACCCACTAACACAGAGACAACTGAAAATTATAAATACTATGTGTCCACCCATATCCTGTCCACCGCCATTAACATGAGAACGGCAGCAACTATAGGCATAGAAGTGGTGTCTAGATATAGTAAAGTAGCCAAGTGTTACGCAATGAAACCACCTATAGTGCCACCTGGTGGAAAACAACGGAGTTAGCATTTTTATCTCGAAAACGGAACGAGATAGAGAAAAAAAGTGAATTATAAAGTTGTAGGGCATCATCAATTCAATACGAATCGACACCTTGCATACAGAAATGCTATGATTAGATTGTGTAAAACTAACAAGGCTGCGGTCGTGAAGCGATACCTCAAGGAGACCTTCCTACAAGTCATTGGGTATGGTGTCTACGTGCAGTGGCCTCCACGCTCACTTGTTCTGACCACATTGGACTTTTTTCTGTGAAGTCTCATCAAACAGCAGGTGTATGCGACCCCTCCACCAATATTGCAGGACCTACGACGACATATCACAGATGCTTGTGCAACCGTGTCACCTACCATATTGCACAACGTGCAGCAAGATACAGTATGCTGTCCAGAGTCCAGATGTGCATTGCAGCTGACGGTGGCCACTTTGAGCATCAAAGTTAAATGAGCGCCATATGCGTGACCAGCATTCAATATTTTTTTTGGGGGGGGGGTCATGGGTTTCATATCATAGCATTTCTGTATGCAAGGTGTCGATTCATATTGAATTGATGATGCCCTACAATTTTTTAATTCACTTTTTTTCTCTATCTCGTTCCGTTCTTGAGATAAAAATGCTAACTCCATTGTTTTCCACCAGATGGCGCTATAGGTGGTTTCATTGCGTAGTGCATGGCTACTTTACTATACCTAGACACCGCTTCTATGCCTATTGCTGCCAGCGTTCTCATGTTAATGGCGGTGGACAGGATATGGGTGAACACACTATATAACTTGTATAAGGAATAGTTTTGAAAATTATAGTATCCAAATCGTATAAGAGGGTTGTTTCTCATATATATATATATATATATATATACACACCCATCAACAACTTATTCTGAGATCTGATGCTACAGCTAGAAAAAAAACATATCTATCTTTAGCACCTTAGACCTGTTTCACAGGTCAGTGAAAACCACAGATAAAAATGCATATGTCCCTCTGTGTGCCGTGATCCACGGCACACATGGGCTGTCCATATGCAATCCGTGATATGTGATCCGTACTCCATGATTGCACATGGAGATAAACTCACCTGTCCCTTTCCTGCTATCCGTGGTGCTGAACTCCTCTGGCTCTGCTGCGTCCGGCCGCTGTGTCTCTCACCTCTGCAGCTACTTCTGGGTTGGCTGTGGCTGTGTGACGCCCTGGACAAGCCAGGTAGTCACAGATAGAGCCCCGCATAACACCAGTCCCCTCACTAGGTAACACCAGCCAACCACATAACACCCTAGTCAACTCGCTCAGGGCTGGATGGACACACCAGGGGGCGGATACAGGCGGTTGGCCACACCCGCCGAGGAGTTCAGAGAGCCTGAGGGAGGAAAAACACAGTTCAGTTCACAAAGAGTTGGTTTTGAGAGTTGAATGGAGGAGGACAGGCCTGTAGGTCAGGCCTGTGACAGACTGACAGGTGCCAGGGTTGGAGCCCGGGCACCTTTGGCAAGGAGGCATACGGAGGCCTCTGTCTGCAGGAGCCGGGAAGACGGCTCGGTGGAATCGTGGTGGACCGGGACAGGTTAGTGGCCCGCCGGTACCGACCCCGGGAAACCGACTCAGAAACTGGAGCATAAGAGGGGGTACTCAGACCCTGAAACGAGGTGTAGAAACTACTAGACTGAGTTAATTAACTGATTGTGGTCTGGACTTTAGGTCCTTTCCCACCCAAAGTCCCTCATAGAAGACAACAGCCCAACGAGAGGGATAGAAAGCCACCGCCAAGGCTCAGAGATCCCACAGGCCAGCGTCTGCGGGCAAACGGGGTATTCCGACATCCACAAGCTGGGGAGCGGACTCCTGACGCTGCAAGCGCAGGTATTCCAACAACTCAAACAGGTGCAGGAGAAAGGCACAGACCACTAACCGGGTGGGGGAACCCGACTGCAGCCGGCTGCGGGCACCGACCACCATCATCTTGGTTTACCAGAGACTCGAGTGTTTCATTCTAATAGTGAGTACACCAGTGCCCTCCAGCCACCCATTTCCCTGCACCGCCAAAACACCACCAACGGGTCCCGGGGCCACCATCCCTGCCCACGGAGGGGTTAACAACTTGCTGCATACCATCTCCCCCGGGTGCCCCATAATTGCAGGTGTGTCCACCTTCACCACATCTCGTGGGTGGCGTCACAAACTTAAAACACGGCTCCGGCCGTGCACCTACATCCCCAAACCGCCAACCCCTTTTTGGTCTGAGTGACCGCAGGAACCCTGGGTCCAGAGACCTTCGAGCCACCCATTGAAGATTCGGACCCGAGCGGCTCCGTTGCAGCCGAGCACGCGGTGGCACAGCTGCATACATGAATATGCATACCAGTAATGAGCCGGCCAGGAAGAAGCAGAGAGCAGCTGCTGAACACAGCATCGCTGGAGACAGGTGAGTTGAAAAAGCTTTTTCTGTTCAATGTCTGTGTTTTTATAGTATGTGTTTCACGGATCTCACCATAGTGTGGTCCGTGGGACATCAGTGATGCCAGAAAAAAAATGGACATGTCTCCGTGCGGCAATCATGGACATGCGTGTACACCGCACGGAGACACGGACAGTGAAAAATCGCTGATGTGTGCGTAGACCGATTGATTATAATGGGTCTGCGTATGTCCGTGATTCTGCTATGTATAAAAACTGTCACATACTTACCAGAATCACTGATATCTGAAACAGGTCTTAGGGAAAGTTTAATACAAATAAAGAATAGCTAGAGAAATTTGCATACAGCAAACAAATTTTGTTTCATCAATGCTGCAGTCTGATCTAGGCAAAATATCAATATGGGTCAAGTTACCGCCATCTTTAAGGTACTATTTAAAAAAAAAAAATACCCAACTGACCATTGGGCTGGATTCTGGAGACTGGTAGTGGGTCTCCTGACCTGAAATGTATAGCCTCATAGTCATTATTTATTATGCATTTCTTACATAGCACCAACTTATGCCACAGCACTTTATCTTGTTCCCACTGAGGCTCACAATCTAATTTCCCTGTCAGTAGGTCTTTGGAACGTGACCGGAAACCAGAGAACCGAGAAGAAACCAACGCAAAATACGGGGAGAACATACAGAGTCCTTGCAGATGTTGTATTTGACCCTATGACCCCAGTGCTGCAAAGCAACAATGCTAATCACACAGCCACTATGCTGCCCAACATGCATAATATGTTGAATTTCGGTCATGAACCATGTGGACAGTCCAGAAATCAGAGTCCGTACGTGGACTATGGAAAACAGACACGTGAAAGCAGGCTAAGATAGCACAGCGGGAGCCGAGTGTCATGCGAGGGACATTGCAACTGTGGTCTGATCATGCAATCAAGAGCACAGCTGGGGGGGGAGGGCCGTCGCTGAGGAGGGGGAGGGCCGGCGCTGAGAGGGGAGGGGGAATTTATCTCCCTCTCTCCTCCGTTGCCGGCAATTGCGATTCTCACACTGCACTCGCGTTACACCGGTTTAATGCGAGTGCAGTGCGCTGTTTCTTTCGCCTCACAGGCTCGTATTACACCCGCAGCATACTGCGACTGTTTTCTCGGTCCGATTAGGGCTGAGAAAATAATCACTCATGGGAGCAGGCCCATAGAAAAATATTGGTCCGAGTGGAATGTGATTTTTTTTTCTCACCATGTGTCCTAGGCCTTACATTTGGAATTCTCTCTCACACATTCTCTCATACTGGTCACTGGAACTTCAACATGGCACCTTAGCGCAAAAAATTCTCTGAAGATCTGAAAATAAGAAATTGTTTCTCTGTATAAAAAAATGGCCTAGGGTATAAGAAGATTGTCAACACTCTGACACTGAGCTGCGGCATGGTTTCCAAGACCATACAGCGATTTAACGAGACAGTTTATACTCAGAAGAGGCCTCGCTATAGTCAACCAAAGAAGTTGAGTGTGCGTGCGCAGCATCATATCCAGAAGTTGTCTAGTAAAATAGATGTATGAGTGCTGCCAGCATTGCTGCAAAGACTACAGGGGTGGGGGTCCGCCTGTCAGTGCTCAGACCATACGCCACACACTGCATCAGATTGATCTGCATGGCTGTCATCCCAAAAGGAAGCCTCTTCTAAAGATGATGTGTGGCACCCTGGACAAGCCAGGGGCCACAGAGAACAACACCTACACACCCCAAACTCCCGGTCAGGCACACCAAAGTCAGACAAAAACCCTTGTTGCCTTCCTCCAGGGGCTGATGTCCACACCAGGGGGTGGGCCAGGTGGTTGGCCCTGCCCACCGAGGAGTTCACAGTCCTGGAGGCGGGAAAAGTAGAGAGTTCTGTGAGGGAAGTGAAAGTGAGAGGAAGGAAAGTAGTAGTGGAGAAGCCTGAAGTTGGTCCGGGTGTGTGGCCCGGACGGATCAGCAAGGTTGGCAGACGGTGGTGACCGTCTGCAGGAGTGGCCTATCGGAGTCTACCGTAAGGACCGTGGACGGGCGGTGGCCCGGCGGTACCGGACCGGTACGCAAAGAGAAGCCAGCACCATCCGGCAGGGGCTTACGGACCCCGGCAAGGCTAGGAGTCGCCGTGAATTTGCCAAATCCGTTAACGAAGGGAACCTCCTGGGTTTCCCAGCAGCCAAGTCCCAACAGAAGGCAACCGAGAGAGGGAAACACAGTCACCGCCAAGGCTAGAGTTCCCAGGGCCAGAGCCTGTGGGCAAAAGGGGCTCTTCCAGCACCCATCCAAGCTGGGGAGCGGGTTACCGGTGGGAACCCATTGGAACCATTACACAACATAGGTGCAGGGAAAGGCAGTCACCATCAACCTGCCGGGAGAAACAACACCGCAGCAGTCTGTGGGACCCGTCCATCCAGCCGTGTGTTTTACCGAGAACTGTGTCCTCATCATTGGCTGAGTGAGTACCACCGTGCCGTGCGGCACAGCGCTGCCCCCGCGACCCTGCACCTCGCCAGGCCCCGTAACCCGCCTGCCATCCATCCCTACCCCATTACCGGGCCCCGGGACAACCAACCCCCCTACCCACGGAGGGGAGAACTAACATCCAGCTGCTCCCAGTCATCGCTCCCGGGATCCCCGTTCAGAGCAGCGGTGGTGTCACCAATATCACCACAACCGTGGGTGGCGTCACGGACAATAACCAAATCCCCACAATCCAATCCCCACCCTTTTCACTCACGGGCGAGGAGCGCCGCTCGAGTCCCCGTGATCCGACCCACCGCTCGAGCCACCACCGAGCAGCAGCAGCCGCAGCAGCGGCCAGACCCGAGCAGTGGGAGAGCGCAGCGTCCCCTCCTCCGCCCGCGACAACTTGGCGTCACGAACAGGATCCTACCGTTGTACCAACTGGTGGAAGTGCGCCTTGTGTAACCGCCGGAGGTGTCTGGCCGAAAAATTTGTGAAGCCGCCATCTTGGGCGCGAAGAATTCCTGCTCGAGCGTCTCCTCGAGTAGTGGAGGCGCGAAGGCCAAAACCCCGCCCCTGTAGAGGAGGAGCCGGAAAGAGACTAAGGGGGACTGATGGCGTCTGCCCGCATGTAGCCCGCGGCTATGAAAGCAGAGACGCCAGGACTCTGCGGCGATACTGGGTTCCTGGAAGACCTCATTGCCAAGATGCACAGTCCGACTACCAACGATGACGCTTCCACGCCCAGCACGGCGATGTGGCTGAGAGACCGGACCGCCCCGCTGAACAACCGTCTGCAAGCCCACATGCAACTCCTCCTGGAGGAGTGGGAGACCGACATGGCGGACGTGGTGGCTGCTATGCGGAGACGCGAGGTGGAAGAGGATTTGGAAGGGAGGGTGAGTGACCCACGCCCCTGTACCCCTAGTGGGTCGGTTATCGCGGCCGAGGCACCCGGTCCATCCCCGAGCGCCCTGCCTCCTCCCCCACTACCCGTGTTAGCTGCTGCTGCCCCGCCACTAGGCCCGCTACCCGTTCAACCGGTAGCGATACCCTGACAATCCGCCTCGGCGGACCGACTGGCTGCAGACACGCGGAGCCGGCCTGAATCACCCCTGTGGGAACCGCCAGGATCGCAGCCCCTTAGTGAAGACATATCAGAGGCCCCGGCCAGGATGGCACCAGGCGCTGTGCCTGAGCCCGGGATCGTGGAGTGGATGAAGGCCAGAATAATGGAGTTCAACCAACGCCAGCAGAACCAGATATGCCTTATGATGGAGCAGTGGACCAATGAGGTGGAGATGCTGATTGCGACTGCCCCGATGTATGGGATGGGAACAGATGTGACGGAGCCGACAGGTGACCCACGTCCCTGTGTCCTACCAGGACCGGCCACTGCGGCTGAGGGGCCCGGCCCAGTCTCGACCCACGCATCGCCCTTACCATTACTTATGTGGCGCCTCAGCGTGAACCCACCTGACCTACTGCCCCACACTACCGCAGAAGGATCTGATGTGCTGGATACTGGGAGCCAGGAGGCTGCGGCAGCTGGCGGCAACCCGCCTGATGCAGAGACAAGTGATAGTGACTCCAGCTCTGGTGTTGAGCCCACCCCTGGAAGTGAGGCGGCAAGCGAACGTCTCCGCTACGTGGGAGAACCGGTGGTTTATTACACCCCGTGCAATGGTGGAAATGGATTCCGGGCACCCCTTTCACAGCAGGCCTGTCACCACCAGAGTGCTATTTACGGTTCTATGAATGATAAGCCAATTAACAGAAAGAAAGTTACCAGATTGACTAACTGTGATTGAGACTGGTCGTTGCCGGCACCGTTGTCCCCGTGGGGACTGTCTACAAGTTTTGCATAAGGAACTCCTTATGGACAAGCCTGAGAACTAGCAAGGCAACCACGAACTTGTGGCTTGTAAATAAAAATGCTGTTTTATGGCCTTTACCGTTACCGCCTCCGGAGAGGCTGATTTGGAGGATGGGCCTGGAGGGAAGTGATGGCCCAGGCCCGCCACTACCGCAACCGGTGGCGATCCTTTGGGGGTTTCAGAGGGTTCCCCATGGATGTGGGTCCCCTGAAAAGGACAGAACCCGCTCGGGCAGCTTGTGCTGGACTGGGGTCAAGGAGTCCTGCCTGTTTGCTTAGGGGCAGCATCAGGGCCAGGTTGTTTGGGTGGGAGAGAGCGGAAGCCATAACCGTTTTGCAACGTTAAAGTAAGAGTACCTCCCGATGTGGGAAGATGTTATTTTAATTGTAATCTCTGTTTTACCGTTTATCTTTTCAGTTGTGAAAATAAAACCGGTGATGGACGGGCAGCCCGCGGACGGTCTGAATTTTACTAAGGGGGAATGTTGCGCCCTGGACAAGCCAGGGGCCACAGAGAACAACACCTACACACCCCACACTCCCGGTCAGGCACACCAAAGTCAGACAAAAACCCTTGTTGCCTTCCTCCAGGGGCTGATGTCCACACCAGGGAGTGGGCCAGGCGGTTGGCCCCGCCCACCGAGGAGTTCACAGTCCTGGAGGCGGGAAAAGTAGAGAGTTCTGTGAGGGAAGTGAGAGGAAGGAAAGTAGTAGTGGAGAAGCCTGAAGTTGGTCCGGGTGTGCGGCCCGGACGGATCAGCAAGGTTGGCAGACGGTGGTGACCGTCTGCAGGAGTGGCCTATCGGAGTCTACCGTAAGGACCGTGGACGGGCGGTGGCCCGGCGGTACCGGACCGGTACGCAAAGAGAAGCCAGCACCATCCGGCAGGGCCTTACGGACCCCGGCAAGGCTAGGAGTCGCCGTGAATTTGCCAAATCCGTTAGCGAAGGGAACCTCCTGGGTTTCCCAGCAGCCAAGTCCCGACAGAAGGCAACCGTCCAACCGAGAGAGGGAAACACAGTCACCGCCAAGGCTAGAGTTCCCAGGGCCAGAGCCTGCGGGCAAAAGGGGCTCTTCCAGCACCCATCCAAGCTGGGGAGCGGGTTACCGGTGGGAACCCTTTGGAACCGTTACACTACATAGGTGCAGGGAAAGGCAGTCACCATCAACCTGCCGGGAGAAACAACACCGCAGCCGTCTGTGGGACCCGTCCATCCAACCGTGTGTTTTACCGAGAACTGTGTCCTCATCATTGGCTGAGTGAGTACCACCGTGCCGTGCGGCACAGCGCTGCCCCCGCGACCCTGCACCTCGCCAGGCCCCGTAACCCGCCTGCCATCCATCCCTACCCCATCACCGGGCCCCGGGACAACCAACCCCCCTACCCACGGAGGGGAGAACTTACTTCCAGGCTGCTCCCAGTCATCGCTCCCGGGATCCCCGTCCAGAGCAGCGGTGGTGTCACCAATATCACCACAACCGTGGGTGGCGTCACGGACAATAACCAAATCCCCACAATCCAATCCCCACCCTTTTCACTCACGGGCGAGGAGCGCCGCTCGAGTCCCCGGGATCCGGCCCACCGCTCGAGCCACCACCGAGCAGCAGCAGCCGCAGCAGCAGAGGCCGGACCCGAGCAGTGGGAGAGCACAGCGTCCCCTCCTCCGCCCGCGACAGATGCATAAGAAAGCATGCAATCAGTTTGCCAAAGAGAAAGGACATGAATTACCTGAACTATTTCCTATGGTCTGATGAAAAAATTCGAAACTTTTTTTGTTCAGATGGTGTCACTCATGTGTGGCGGTATGCAGGTGAGGAAAACAAATACAAGTGTGTACTGCCTACAGTGAAGAATCGTGATAGGAGTGTCATGGTTTAGAGCTGCATGAGTGCTGCTGGCTGTGAGGGAACAATGAAGGCCAACATGTACTGTGACATACTGAAGCAGAGCATGATCGCCTCTCTCTGGAAACTTGGCCGCAGAGCAGTTTTCCAATATGAAAATTACTCCATACACACCTCCAAGACTACCACTACCTTAGTAAAGAAACTGAGAGTATATGTGCTGGATTGTCCAAGTGTCTCCAGACCTAAACCCTATTGAGCATCTGCGAGACCTCCTCAAACGGAAGCTGGAGGAGCGCAAGGTGTCTAACATCCACCAGCTCCGTGATGTTGTCATGGAGGATGGAAAAGGATCCAGCAGCTTTTGTGAAGCTCTAGTGACCTCCATGTCCAAGAGAATTAAGGCAATGCCTGAAAATAATGGTGGCCACATAAAATATTGACACTTTGAGCATAATTTGGCCATTGTCACTTAAGGGTTTACTCTCACTTTTGTTGCCAGCGGTTTAGACATTAATGGCTGTGTGTTGAGTTATTTAGAGGACACCAAATGTGCCCTGTTATACAAGCTGCACACTGACTACTGTGCACTGTATCAAAGTATTAGATCTTCAGTGAAGAGTGTACTCACTTTTGTGATATACTATACCATTGATGGAAATTTTCCCTATTGGTTAGAACATTAGAACATTGATTGATTATGTAGGGCAGTGTTTAACCCCCTCATGACCAATGACGTACCGGTACGTCATTGATCATGTCGCAGTATTCACCACCAGCTGCTGCGGTGAGCTGACAGTGATCCACACATATGTCTGCTGATTTGATCCCAGATATGTGGAGCTAACGGACGCGGGTGGATCTGTGATCCACCCGCACCTGCTTGCCACTTAGATTGCGCTGTCAAAATGTGACAGCGCAATCTAAATGGTCGCTGTGGGGTTCATACCGTTACACGCCACCATTGGAGGCCTCATGATCGGGGAGTCGATGGTCATTTGATGACCTCTGATACTACCATGACGGAACGCTGCATTTATGCTGATCAGAGCTGAGTTCAGAAGTGCCCGATCTACTGAAATATAAAATCAATTATTCTGATTGGTACATGGTGTGGCGAGAAAGAAGCTTCAAAGTTACGTTTTTTGGATGCCGCAAAAAGATTTTAAAATGCAATAACAAGCGATCAAAAAGTAGCAGCTGCACAAAAATGAAATAATTAACTAAATCAGCTCAAGATGCAAAACAATAAGCCGTCACTGAGCCCCAGATCCCGAAAAATGAGAACGCTACAGGTCTCAAAAAAAGTGCTACTCTTTTTTTTTTTAACCCCTTAGATATAACTAAAAGTATACATGTTTGGTGTCTACGAACTTGGGAGGAATCATACTGACGTTAGTTTTACCAAATAGTGAACACGGTGAATAAAATATGCCAAAACAAAAACAATTGTTCAATTGCATTTTTTTTTTGCAAATGTCGCCGCACTTTGAATTTTTTTCCCGTTTTCCAGTACATTATATGGTAAAACTTATGGTTTCATTCAAAAGTACAACTCGTCCCACAAAAACTAAGCGCTCATATGGCAAGATTGATGGAAAAATAAAAAAAGTTAGGGCTCTCAAAAGAAGGGGAGCAGAAAATGGAAACGGAAAATCGCCCGGGGGTGAAGAGGTTAATGCTTTTTTCCCCTAAGTGCTTCACTACTCTTAAAATTTTGACCTCCCACCATAATTTACACAGCATAGCCAAAATCAAATTGTGCCCTCTATTATTAGATACTGGGTTTTACCACCCACAACAGACGGTCTTGGTGTTTCCTTCTTGAATCCTTTACATGACTCTTGGCCAATTCAGCACCATATTGACTACCAAGGCTAAATTCACATTTCTGTTTACAAATTTTGATTGTCTTTTCCATTTAGAGAAACGGACAAAGAGGCTTCATGTGCCAACCAGATTCATTACATTTGTGACGCCCTGGCAACACCAAGTAGTCACAAATAGGCCCCCACATTACACCGTTCCATCACTAGGAAACACACAGCCAACCAAAAACCCTAGTCACCCCCCTTTAGGGAAAGATAGACACACCAGTGGGCATGACCAGGCGGTTGGGACACACCCACCCAGGGGTCTACAGAGCCCGGGGTGGGAAAACAAGCAGATTAGTTTGTGGTTCAGTTTGAAGAGGAGTGTGGGCTGGAGCTAAGTGTAGCTCCATCAGGAAAGTTCAAGTTGAATGGTGCCAGGGTTGGAGCCCTGGTGCCACTGGCTAGGAGGCAGAAGGTGGTCTCCGTCAGCAGGAGACAGGAAGACTGCTCGGCAGAACCGAGGTGGACCGGGACAGGGTTGTAGCTCACCGGTACCGACACGGGGAACCGACCCGGAAACCGGAGCACAAAGGGGGGTACTCGGACCCTGAAGCCAGGACCGCAACCAAGTGGAACTCGTTAATTAACCGATTGAGGTCAGGACTAGAGGTCCTGTCCCACCCAAAGTCCCTCATAGAAGACAAAAGCCCACTGATAGGGATAATAAGTCACCGCCAGGGCCCATAGATCCCACGGTCCAGCGTCTGCGGGCACGGCTCCTTAGGCCACATCCAGCCGGGAGCAGACTCCTGAGTTTCCCACTAGGAAAGTCCACCTTACACAAACAGTGCAGAGAAAAAGGACAGAGACCACCAGCCGGGTGGGTGGGGGAACCCGAATGCAACCGGGGTGGGTGGGGGAACCCGAATGCAACCGGCCGCGGCACCGGCCACCATTACCTTGGTTTACCAGAGACTTGTGTGGTTCATTAACAGTGAGTACACCAGCACTCCATGCGGTCTCAATCCCCTGCACTGAGTCACCGATCCCTGGGCCACCATCCCTGCCCACAGAGGGGTTAACAACTTGCTGCACATCTCCCCCGCGTGCGCCATAACAGCAGCGGTGGTGTCCCACCTCACCACACACCGTGGGTGGCGTCACGAGCTTACTACGGCCTAGCCCGTACATCTACGCCCCCCCCTCCATTTATTCGGCGTGTCCGCGAGACCCCCGGGTCCGGAGACCCTCGAGCCACCCACCGGAAGGTCCGGGCCCGAGCAGCGCCGGCTGCTGGCACGGGGGCGGCACACATTCCTGATACAAATGGAAGAAGAACACAGTTGATTATTATGGAATCTGTCTGGGTTCGACTTTGTGACCATCAGTTTTTTAGAATGCCAGAAAAAGTGCAGCATGCACAATGAGCCGATTATTTTGGGGTCAATTTGGGTTTTGTTTTCTCTCCTTTTTTTAGAGTGAAATCAAAAATTCTGCATCGTGCACTTTTTATTCCATTCCAAAAAGTGAGTCATAAAATCGAGTCCAGACAGACTCCATAGCGATCAATTGTGTTCTTCTGCATCAGTAATGCAATGGATCCATTTTGCACTTAAATTCCGTTGGTCTGTTTCTCTAAATAGAATGTATAAATGGAAATGTTTTAATGGCCTATCATAGTTCTTCCCGAGTAGAATGCTGCAACAGTTGAACCGTGACCAATTCGCAAAAGGTCCAACCATCACTGGCCCACTCTCTTCACGGGACGCATAACAGCCAGATCGTCTGCCTTTATTGTCACGGCACGGATTGGGGAAGGTCTGTCGTGAGACCAAATATACAACTAAACAAGAGTGACACCATGACAAACAAGGGGTACACTCGGGACACTTTAACAACGGTGGGCCCTAGAGCTAGTGAGAGGGAATATGGACACCTCCTTCACCTACGTACCACTGAACCATGCACTCCCTATACAGGTTCCTCCCCTGTTGCCGAGCAGGAACCTGATGCGCTGACTAACCTTACAATAGCCCTGGCTAGGGTGTGTGTTGGTAGGGATCACTAGTCCCACCGCTGCACTGAAACAACAGAACAGAAAAGAAAGACAGACAGGGGGAACCAACAACAAACTTCTTCAGTTGGATTCACCACAGCAACTTCAAGAGAGGGCTCCTTTCAAATCCAGGCCAAGCATCCAAATGAAGGAGTCAGAGAATCAACATGGATTTATGAAGGATCGCTCCTGTCAAACTAACCTGATCAGCTTCTATGAGGATGTAAGCTCTCACATGGACCGAGGAGAATCATTGGATGTCATTTATCTCGACTTCGGTAAAGCATTTGACACTGTCCCACATAAAAGACTGCTAAGTAAAATGAGAAAGCTTGGGCTCGGGGAAAATGTGTGTAGATGGGTAGGTAGCTGGCTTAGTGGTAGAAAACAAAGAGTGGTTATTAATGGTGCATACTCAGATTGGGCCAGGGTTACTAGTGGGGTGCCACATGGGTCTGTATTGGGCCCCCTACTATTTAATATATTTATTAATGATCTGGTGGATGGTTTACAGAGTAAAATATCAGTATTTGCAGATGATACAAAACTATGTAAGGTAGTTAACACAAAGGAGGACAGTTTGCAACTACAGATGGATTTGAGTAAATTGGAGAATTGGGCTGAAAAATGGCAAATGAGGTTTAACACAGATAAGTGTAAGGTTATGCACATGGGAAGGAGAAACAGATGCTACGATTACTTACTAAATGGGAAACTGCTGGGGAAATCAGACATGGAAAAAGACTTAGGCATCTTAGTGAATAAGAATCTAAATTGGAGTGCCCAGTGTCAGGCAGCAGCCACCAAAGCAAATAGGGTGATGGGATGCATTAGAAGAGGTCTGGGGGCACGAGATGAAAACATCATTCTCCCTCTGTACAAATCACTAGTCAGACCACACTTGGAGTATTGTGTGCAATTTTGGGCGCCGGTGCTGAAGAAAGACATTACTGAACTTGAAAGGGTTCAGAGGCGGGCTACTAAAATAATAAATGGAGTGGGTGCATTACAATACACGGAAAGGTTATCAAAATTAGGTCTATTTACTCTAGAAAAGAGAAGACTTAGGGGAGACCTAATAAATATGTACAAATATATCAGAGGGCCATATAGAGATCTCTCCCATGATCTGTTTGTACCAAGGACTATGACAAGAACAAGGGGGCATTCTTTTCGATTGGAGGAAAGAAAATTCCTACATCAGCATAGAAGAGGGTTCTTCACGGTAAGAGCAGTGAGGCTCTGGAACTCTCTTCCTGAGGAAGTGGTGATGGCCAACTCACTGAATGAATTTAAGAGAGGAATGGATGCATTTCTTGTTAGCAAAAGTATAGAAGGTTATAAATAGCATAATCTTACAGGTAGATAGAAGAGCGACCTAGATTATTAGAGGAATGGGGTGGGCTGCAATACCAAGACAGGTTATTAAACTTGGGGTTAGTTAGTTAGGAAAAACAAAGGCTTAGGGGGATCTAATCACAATGTATAAACATATGAGGGGACAGTACAGAGACCTTTCCAAAGATCTCTTTACACCTAGGCCTGCGACTGGAACACGGGGGCATCCGCTACGTCTTGAGGAAAGAATGTTTATTCATAATCACAGATGAGGATTCTTTACTGTACGAGCAGTGAGACTATGGAGCTCTCTGCCGTATGATGTTGTAATGAGGGATTCACTAGTAAAATTTAAGCAGAGCCTGAACGCATTTCTTGAAAAATATAATATTACCAGTTATGTATATTAGATTTTATGACAGGGTGTTGATCCAGGGAACTAGTCTGATTGCCATATGTGGAGTCAGGAAGGAATTTTTTTTCCCCATTGGAGCTTATTTGACACATTGGGGTTTTTTTGCCTTCCTCTGGATCAACATGTTAGGCTACGGGTTGAACTAGATAGACTTAGAGTCTCCCTTCAACCTTAAAGACTATGAAACTATGAAACTATGAAGAATAACCAGCACCCTCTGCTGGTAGCAGAGGGTATATAAAAAGACTGAGCGTGGTCCCAAACCAGAAACATCTGAGATGGTAATGAGACTGCTAGCCTCATAAAGCAGAGAGACAGCCATGACATTTATGGGATGCACGTTATTCCTACAAGTGATAAAGCTCAGGATCCATACTTTGGGCAGATATTTCTTGTATGGCTTAAGGCTGCTTTACACGGTATGACCAATTGTGCAATTTCACAATCGATCGTACCTGCCCCCGTCCTTTTTGCGTCACGGGCAAATCGCTGCCCGTGGCGCACAAAGTCGGTAACCCCTGTCACACGTACTTACCTCTCGTGCGACCTCGCTGTGGGCGGCGAACGTCCACTTCCTGGAGTGGGAAGGACGTTCGGCGTCACAGCGACGTCCCACGGCCGCCGGCCAATGGAAGCGGAGGGACGGAGATGAGCGGGACGTAAACATCCCGCCCACCTCCTTCTTTCACATAGCCGGCGGCGGCCGCGTGACGCAGGTGAGCTGATGTTCATCGTTCCCGGGGTGTCACACGGAGCGGCGTGTGCTCCCCCGGAAACGATGAACAACTAAATTAAATGATATTATGAAACCTAGCAAGCAGTACCCGACTCACGATTTGTGAGCGATACTGCGTCGCTAAGATGTGTCACACAGGCCGGCATCGCCAGCGATGCCGGATGTGCGTCACAAAAACCGTGACCCCGACGTTCTGTCGCACGATAGATTGTCTGGTGTAAAGCAGCCTTTAGTGTTGAAGCTTTCTATACGTTTCAGTCATACCCTGGTTCTGTTTAAAGCATGTCTGACTGTTTCAATTCTATTCACTTAATGTGAGTGGCTGCGGACACATGTTGCGGAGCAGAACCTATAAATAGTTTGATTTTCGGATGTGTGGTTTCACTGTAAATATCCCCAATAAGATCGGGCTACGGGATTTTGTTTTTCTAACTGCTTCATTCGTGTTGCAAAACAATAAGACAACTGAAAACAAATATGGAAGTGATTGTATGTGTATATATTTCCAATCATATGATTGACTGTGCGGAAAATGAACTTGTATACGGGATCGCAGTGTTCTGCTTCCTGCACGTGCTGCTAATGGGACTGTTTTGTCTTCATATTGTTCACAGCGGTTAAACCAAAACCAGAGTTTCAAGTGGATCTTTCATCATAAATGTAATGATTTTTTTTTAATTTATATCTTCTGGTTTTCCTTTTTCTGTGTAACCAGCGTATATGTATTGTAGTAAACTGGGAAAGACTAATTAATTAGGCAGAGTTCACACATAGCACCGCGACATCTAAAAACAGCAAAAAAAAAACCCAGCATAAATACACAGATTTCCCAATTCGTCTCACTTTATTTATTTATTTTTTTTGCTACTATGATAAAACTATTTTAATGCTATAAACACATTTGTCTTTTTATATGAATTTTTAGAAAGTTTTCTGCAGAAACTGTTCAAAACTTTCCTGCAAAGGAAAATTCGTCCCATACATAGGAATAAAGTTGTTTCTGCAGCATGTGGAAGACTTTTTGCAAATCCCATTCAGGCCTAAAACACACTTCCGCAAAAAAAACGTCCGTGTGACACGGTCCGTTTTTCGGGTCCGTGTTCCGTTTTTTTGGGGCGTTTCTCCGGTACGTATGGCATCCGTGTGATGGCGTATGCGAGCCGTGTGTATGTGTAAAATGTCTGTGGTTGTGTGTAAAATGCCAGTGTATGTGTACGTGGAATGTCCGTGTGGAATGTCCGTGTGGAATGTCCGTTTGTGTGTTGCACAATGTCGTTGATACATGTCGCCTGACAGCAGACAGAGTTGCGCGATGAGAATGAACTCGGGTGAACTTCACCCGACTTCATTGTCATGCCGCGGCTCTGTCTGTGTGCCGCGTACTGATTAGCGGTCACCTGTGAAGGATTCACCAGTGACCACTAATCCCCCGAGTGACAGAAGTGAGCGGCCTTCTCTCATACTTACCGCTCCCTGATCACCAGCGCAGCGAGGAACAGCTGTGCAGAGAATACGTGGCAACAATTACTTTGAATATGCCGGACGCTCATTAATCAATCTCGTATTCTCTGCTTTCCCCACCCACAGACGCCTGTGATTGGTTGCAGTCAGACACGCCCCCTACGCTGAGTGACAGGTGTCTCACTGCACCCAATCACAGCAGCCGGTGGGCGTGTCTATACTGTGCAGTAAAATAAATAAATAAATAATTAAAAAAACTGGTGTGCGGTCCCCCCCAATTTTAATACCAGCCAGATAAAGCCATACGGCTGAAGGCTGGTATTCTCAGGATGGGGAGCCCCACGTTATGGGGAGCCCCCCAGCCTAACAATATCAGTCAGCACCCGCCCAGAATTGCCGCATACATTATATGCAACAGTTCTGGGACTGTACCCGGCTCTTCCCGATTTGCCCTGGTGCGTTGGCAAATCGGGGTAATAAGGAGTTTTTGGCAGCCCATAGCTGCCAATAAGTCCTAGATTAATCATGTCAGGCGTCTCCCCGAGATACCTTCCATGATTAATGCAGTGCAGGCACGGACCCATAGACTAAAGCGGGTAGAGACTGACTAAGAGCCATTGGGTTCGAAATGCATACTCTCTGACAGTTGTTTATACCCTGTTTGGACCTTTTTTTATATGGATTTTAATTTGATTTAATAAAATTTTTGGATTTTAATATCCCTTGAACTTTGTTGCTGGATTACCCTCTGTCTACAATCTGGATTGCCAGTATACCCTTTCCCTTGCACAAGTCCTGGATACAGTGACCCCTCCTTTGGCTACAGGTGAGCGGATACCAATCTTTCTTATTGTCCCTGATAAAGCGGGTCCGTGCCTGCGTGCTGCCCGCCAAAAACGGACATGTCGTCCGTGTAGAAAAGCGCACACACGTACTTACCACACGGTCACACGTTCCGTGTGATTTTATGTGTGTGTGCCATCTACCATTGAATAATATGGGTCTCCGTGTGTACGTGTCTCCGGTATGTGCAAATACGTACCGCACACGTACAAATTAAACGGATGTGTGCTGCGGGTCTCAGATACATAGGACAGTCAAATATATATCTGAAATAAATCTGCTTATATCCTTAAGGCCTGCGACACACATCTGTGCCGCCGGCACGTGTTTGTCATTTTTTACATGTACCGGCGGCACGGAGACACGTTAAGCAATGCTACCCTATTGTAGCAGGCACACACACGTAAAACCACACGGAACGTGTGTCCGTGTGCGTTTGTACGTGTGTGCGTTTTTCAAATGACGCTGCGCATTCATTAGCATGTTAGTACGCTAAGGGGGCCGACTAGCCAGGAGAAGTAACGCCCTTTGGACTAGTCCCTGCACTCATTAGCATTTCTTAAAGGATCTTTAGAAATACTTTTTCTAAAGATCTCTTTATCTATGCTCCTAGATACAGGGACAGTTAGGCAGGGATTAGCAATATGCACCCAGAACTGCTCGTGGTCCTGAGTGCATATTGCACCTGACAGGTCCACTTTAAGCCATTTTTAAGATGTATTTTTTTAGCTTTTAAACATTTTTTTGTTTCTTTACACAGAAAGGAAATCTGTAATTAGGATCAGCCCTCTTAAGCCGTCCATATGGACATGTAGGTCATAGGAAATAAATAAATAAAATGACACCTTAATATCTGAGATCTAATGTCTTGTTCCTGAGAAATCCACGTTTAAAATGAGCTGTTAAAATCTTTGGGCCGAACACTGATCTCCCTGAGAATCTGCCTCCAGAGATTATTGTAAATTAAAGGAGTCAATACCACTTACCAGTGTGAGACATATAGATAAAGAGAGCCGACTGTCAGTCGTTACATGTCTCACACTGGTAATGCCTCCTTTCATTTACAATAATCTCTGGAGGCAAATTCCCAGGGCACTGGCTCTTCCAAACTGCACTGTTTTGAGGGCAATCATAGTAATACTTTTAGGGTTGATGTCAGCTGTGAATTACCAGCTGGCATCAAACTCAGGGGTTAGTAATGGATAGGCGTTTATCAGATACCCCCATTACTAACCCGGCAAGTGAAGTGTTAAAACAAAGACAGACACGGGGAAAAAAAGTTTATTTGAATAAACCTTCATACATACTTGCTCATTCGCCAGTTTATTACTCCTCAATGTTCCAACATAATCCAATTTTTATTTAAAGACTCCCCCGTTCACCAATTTATTACTTCAAAATAAATTCTGGAAGTTCCGACGTAATCCAAAGAGTAATGTCCCTCTGTGTCCATCAACTCCTATGTAGCTGCGTTCTGAGAACTTTCTCAGAACAAGACAACATAGGTTACAGCTCGTAATTTCCCGTTACTGACGTTACCACATGTGAGAAATTCCAGGCTGCCACTGACCGGCAGGAACCTATGGAGCGTTGTTCTCAAGACGACGCCATATAGGAATCGATGGACATCGTGGGACATTACTATTTAGATTATGTTGGAACTTCCAGGATTTATTTTGAAATAATAAATTGGTGGACAAGTGAGTGTGGGGGAGTCTTTTTCCAAATAAACTATTTTTCCTCTGTGTTTTTTAACTTTACACTTGCAGGGTTAGTAATGGGGTGTCTGATAGATGCCTAGCCATTACTAACCCCTGGGCTTCATGCCAGCTGTCAGTTCACAGCTAACATTCATGCCAAAAGTGTTACCCCAATATCCACTGCACCAGTGTAATCAGGAAGAGCTTGGGTGCAGTGCCAGAATTAGAGCATCTAATGGATACACCACTTCTAAGGTGGCTAAGGGCTGCTATTTTTAGTCTGGGAAGGGCAAAATAACCATGGACCTACCCAGCCTGATAATACCAGCCCGCAACTGTCAGCTTTATCTTAGCTGGTTATCAAAAATAAGGTGGACCCCACGCCATTTTTTAAAATGATTTATTTCAATTATTTTTAAAAATGGCATGGGATCCCCTCTATTTCTGATAACCAGCCAAGGTAAAGCTGACAGCTGAGGGTTGAACCCCACAGTTGTCTGTTTTAACTGTGCTGGTTATCAAAAATAAGTGGGAACCCACATCATTTTTTTAATCTTCTTTGTTCACAGCAGCAGACAAACAATTTCTGCATCCAATAAAGCTTGTTAATTGGCTTCGCTGTAGCCTTTCAACAAACTTTATTAACATATGAACATTACTCAAACTTCTCAGTTTTTTTTTAGTCTGTTTTCAAGTCAGAGACCCGGACACTAGAGTTGAGCGGGAACGCAATAATCCGGGGCCGGCGGGTCGTTAACAGACTTAAAAATAAGTCCGATCCGCTCCAGAATCCGGTGCCCATATAAGTCAATTGTGACCGGAATCCGGAGGGTTAAAACGTTTGTGGAGGGGCTACAGGAATGGGAACGAGCGCGGCATACTCACCGAGGCGCTGTCATGGCGACACACTCCTTCCGGGTCACGCTGTTACCTTCCGGAGCCGACAATTCAATATTCATGGTTTTCCCCGCCCACCGGCGTGTGCTGGTTGAAGATAGACACGCCCCCATCCTGAGTCTCAGCTAACTGCAATCAATCACAGGCGCCAGGACGGCCAGTGGACGGGGAAAGCAGTGCACTGTCGGTCACGGTGGTAAACACACTCGGCAGCACAGTTATAGCACTCGGCTGCAGCCCCAGCCGTCGCGCAGTATCTGTGCTGTTTATCCAGTGCCCGGAGTCACACGTGCGAGGCTGCCGGGTGCTGCCAGAGCCCCTCGCACCTGTGATTCCGGTGAAAGTAAAAAAAAAAAAAAAAAAACGACGTGCGGTCCCCCTAATCTTCACATCCAGCCAAGATAACGCTGGCCGGGGGCTGGTATATCCTCAGCCCGCAGCCGTCCGGTATGTCATATCTGTTAGATGCAACATACCGGTGTGCGATACCGGCTCTTCCTGCTGGCGTGATGCGGTGCCAGTCGGGGTAATAGCATGGGTTAGCAGGGGCACATAGCTGATGCTAAACCCTAGGTTTGTGTGATGGCACAGGCGTCTATCAGATACCTGCATCACACAAACCTGTTAGTGATAGTAAATAAACACAGACACACAGAAAAATCCTTTATTTGAAATAAAATACAAAACACTCCTCCTTCACCACTTTATTAACCCCCAAACACCCTGCAGTTCCGACGTAATCCACAGGAGAAGTCCCACGCTGCTTCAGCTCTGCTACATGTTAGAGCGAGCAGCCATAGAGCACGACCGCCCGCTCTGAGTGCAGCGTAGTACTGACCGCGATAAGCGATGACTGCACGGCAGACACTGTCACAGGCTGGGGGGCAGGTCAGCCAGGAACCAATCACAGCTGAGAGGACGGCCGGTGGGCGGGGAAAACACGGAAAGCTGTGTGACAGCACAGGAAGTGAAAGCGCGACCCGGAAGCAAGTGTGCAGCCATGACAGAGCCCGGTAAGTATGAAACGCTATGTATTTATTGTTTTTTTTTTTCATTTTTTATTAAATGCCGGTTCCGGATCGTGCAGCCGGAAAGTTGTACATATCCCAAAATTGCACCAATATGTTGTCTGGCATCAAACGACCCCATTCATATTAGACCAATGTTGGCTGAACAAACTAATGGCGTGATTGGCTGAGAGTCTAATGTGTATTTAGGCTTCTGATTGTTCCTTGGCAGAGGAGAGAGACGGCTTCGATGTGTACGATTTCTACTGGTTGATCCCTTTGTTCTGTAGGAGATAAGTCACTGTTGGAGGAGACTGGCAGCATTGAGTTCAATTATGTATAGCGGAGTCAGGATAGAAAGTCGTCAACCTTCAAGCCACAGATCCAAGCCCATTCCACCTCCTGCAACTCAAAAATATTTCCCTGATCCATACATTTCTTGACTAAGAATCTGAAAAAACACTAGTGCATGCCCTTATTATCTCCCGGCTCGACTACTGCAACCTCCTCTTCTCTGGTTTCCCTTCTAACACTCTCATACCCCTACAATCTATCCTAAACTCTGCTGCCCAACTACCATAATTCCCCAGTCCCCTCACTCTACCCCAGCCTCTCCTCTCTGCCAATCTCTTCACTGGCTTCCCATTGCCCAAAGACTCTGTTTCAAAACACGAACCATGACATACAAAGTCATCCACAACCTGTCTCTTCCATACATCTGTGATCTAGTCTCCCGGTACCTACATGCATGCAACCTTCGATCCTCACAAGATCTCCTTCTCTACTCCCCTCGCATATCCTCTTCCCACAATTGCATACAAGATTTCTCCCGTGCCTCCCCCATACTCTGGAACACTCTACCACAACATATCAGACTCTCGCCTACCATGGAAACCTTTCAAAAGAACCACCTCTTCCGACAAACCTACAACCTGCAGTAATCCTCAGTCCACTGCAAAACTAGCTCTACCCTCACCTACTGTATCCTCACCCATCCCCTGTAGACTGTGAGCCCCCGTGGGCAGGGTCCTCTCTCTCCTGTAGCAGTCTGTGCCTAGTATTGTTTATGATTATTGTACTTGTCTATGCATGCCCCCCCTTTTCACATGTAAGGCGCCATGGAATGAATGGTGCTAATAGTAAAAAATAATACCTAAACGATGGGACAAACCATAATTCAACTAATAGTTGCCTATTGTGCATGGTGAGTTTACCTATAAATCTGCCCAAGAGTTTGATCATTCTAAAGAAACACATTGATCCCAGAACATCACTAGAGAGTCGCAATCTCCGACCTCCCCTCTTTCCTTCACCATTCACATTCCAAAAGGCTCTACTCCAGAAACGACTAGCTTGTTTTCCATACAAGGGGGTCCTCCAATCAACTGTAAACATTTTCTATAAAAAAAATTGTATCAGTCTCTTGAAACTCATAATTAGCCCGACTTCAGTCAGTTTTTTTTTTCTTTGGGTAAGTGTGCTATCCATTATTGTAATAGATGGACTGATTGTTCACAAAAACATCCTATATTCATCTGTGTTGAAGATCAAACTCACCAAAGTCAATGACTCAATGAAAATGGAATTTTACTGGTTAATAAGTAGAAGATACAGTAAGATTTTGTTATTCTCTTTTTTTAAAAAAAAAAAAAAGTGAAAAATGGATGCAACAAGGATAAGAAAACATAGACCATTTTTGATGCATGAAAAAAAAAATGTGTGAAACCGTCCTTAATTATATTTTCCTCCGCTTTGTTCTTGAAGCAGACATGACACAATGACACTTTTTTTCAGGATGGTTTGCTGAGGTGAGGATGATGAAGACGAGCATTTGTCCTTAGGAATAGTGCATTTCAAGGACTATTGAATAGTATCAATCACAGACACGAAATCTCAGATAAATCAATACAGTTCCATTGTCTTCTACAACATGTGCATTTTCAGCCTATATTTTCTGCATGATCTATGAAACCCTTTACTACATAGCGGCAGAGTCAATACAGCTGATTGAGTGTGTGTATGTACAACATATGTAATTTTATATATATATATATATATATATATTTACACACACACACATATATATATACATACATATGTACATATACATATATACACACACACACACACACACAGTATGTCACAAAAGGGAGTACACCTTCACATTTTGGTACATATTTTATTATATACTGCATATTCATGGGCCAATGTGTTGTCCAGGGGTCACAGGTCATTACACACACCACATACACCCCCACCCAAGTAAGGTACCACCAATCAACCAAAAGACCTGATTGCCTCCCTCAGAGTCAGACAGGCACACCAGGTGGGCGGAGTCAGGCGAATAGACACGCCCTCCGAGGAGTCTGCTGGCCTGAGGAAGGAAAACACAAGGAGAAAAGAGAAAAGAAAGGGAAGAAGAAGGAGGTTGAGGTTTGGAAGAGAGAGGAGCTCAGTTCTGCTTGGGGCCTGGGTTGGAGCCAAGGACCCCAGATCAGTCAGGCAGGCAGACGGTAGTGGCCGCCTGCAGGAGACCGGGAATACGACCGGTGGAACCGTAAGGGACCGGGAGAGGGTAGTGGCCCGCTGGAACCAAACCGGGGAGCCAACTGGATACCAGAGCACCAGGCAGGGTACTCAGACCCCGAACTAGGCTATAAGCCACCACCATAGTCAAATCAACTGATTGCGGTCTGGACCTCAGGGGTTCATTCCCACCTAAGTCCTGATTGAAGGCAACAGCCCAACCCGTCCGGATAGGAGCCACCGCCAGAGGCCAGAGATCCAAGGGGCCAGCGTCTGTGGGCAAACGGGCTCCTATGACACATATACGCCGGGGAGCGGGCTACCAGTGCCCAGGCACAGTAGCCAAGATCACATACAGGTGCAGGAGAAAGGCGGACATTACCAACCTATCTGGAGAAATTGCAGCCAGCTGCGGGCCCCGTTCGTCACCCCGTTTGGTTTACCAGCGCCTCCAGTGTCTTGTCTCAGAGTGAGTACACCAGTGCCCTCGGGCACTGCGCCGTGCTGCAACGCCACTTTGCGCCCTGCAACCCCGGCCCCTCGCCAATCGGGCCCCGGGACCAACATCCCCTACCCACGGAGGGGTCAACACCTAGCTGCGCCCCTACACCGCTCCCAGGAGTCCCCGTACCTTCATCGCAGCGGTGGTGTCCACCATCACCACAACCCATGGGTGGCGTCACGAACTTCACAACACAACTACCCCACCACCCCTGCGTGCACCGCCACTAAACCCTTACAGAGGGACGTGACCCCCAGGTCCGGAGGCGCTCGAGCCACCAACACATGAGCCCGGACCCAAGCGGCTCGGCGGTCACAGCCGAGGCCTTGGGGCGGTACACCAACACTGAAGATCTGACACTTTGATACAATGTAGTCAGTGTACAGCTTGTATAACAGTGTAAATTTGATACCCTCTAAATAACTCAACACACAGCCATTAATGTCAAAACCTCTTTCAACAAAATTGAGTAAACCCCTAAGTAAAAATGGCCTAATTGTGCCGAAAGTGTCAATATATTGTGTGGCCACCATTATTTTCAAGCACTACCTTAACTCCCTTGGGCATGGAGGTCACTGGAGGTTCAGAGGAGCCGCTGGATCCTCTTCCATCCTCCATGACAACATCATGGAGCTTTGTGGTATTAGAGACCTTGCGCTCCTCCATCTTCAGTTTGAGGAGGCCCCATAGATGCTCAATAGGGTTTAGATCTGGAGACATTTGGCCAGTCAAGCACCTTTACCCTCAGTTTCTTTAGCAAGACAGTGGTCTGCGTGTGATCATTATCATATTAGAATACAAAGTCAGGGGATCACGCTCTGATTCAGTATGTCAAAGTACATGTTGGCATTCGTGGTTCCATCAAGGAAAGGTAGCTCCCCACAGCCGACAGCACTTATGCAGCCCCAAACCATGACACACCCACCACCATGCTGGACTGTAGGAAGGACACACTGTCTTTGTACTCCTTACCTTGTTGCCGCCACACATGAGTGACAACATCTGAACCAAATAAGTTTATCTTGGTGTCATCAAACCACAACATGGCTCTAGTATTCTATGTCCTTAGTCTGCTTGTCTTTAGTAAACTGTTTGCAGGCTTTCTTGTGCATCATCTTTAGAAGAGGCTTCCTTCTAGACAGCCATGCAGACCAATTTGATGTAGTGTGCGGCGTATGGTTTGAACGCTGACAGACGGACCCCTCACCCCTGTAACCCCTGCAGCAATTTTGGTAGAACCCATATGCCTATTTTGAAAAGATAACCTCTGGATATGATACTGAGCATGTGCACTTAACTTTTTTGATCGACCAAGGAGAGGCTTGTTCTTAGTGGATCCTGTCTTGTTATACCGCTGCATGGTCTTGGCCACCGTGTTGCAGCTCAGTTTCAGGGTGTTGGCAATCTTGTTATAGCGTCGGCCATCTTTATGTAAAGCAACAATTCTTCTTTGATCATCCAGAGAATTCTTTGTTATGAGGAGCCATATTGAACGCCCAGTGACCAGTATGACAGAGTGTGTGAGCGATAACACCAAATGTAACACTCCTGCTCCCCATTCACACTTGAGACTCTGTAACACTAATGAGTCCCATGACATCAAGTAGGGAAAATGGGTAAAGGGGCACAATTTGGTAATTTTCACTTAGGGGGTGTACTCACTTTTGTTGCCAGCGGTTTAGACATTAATGGCTGTGTGTTGAGTTATTTAGGTGGCACCAAATGTACACATTTATACAAGCTGCACACTGACACTGTACATTGTATCGCAGGGTCAGATCTTCAGTGTTGTCCCATGAAAAGAAATTATACAATATTTTATTATTTTTTTTTAAATGAAGGGTATACTCACTTTTGTAATATACATTATATATGGTTATGCATTTCCTAAACATTTTTTTGAAACTTCACTAGGGGTAACTTTAGAAAAAAGAAATATGTTGCCTATTGTAAATAGTCATTAGTGAGTTTCCTGGAAATCCAAATGTAGATATTTTCAACTATATCTTCCATGGGACAACATCTCGAAAATTATTCTCATTCTTGGAAGCCTCTACTCCAATTTCCTCCATGAAAAAGAAGTTTGGTGTAAATAAAGTGTAATACGTTTTGAGATCTATACTGCTGCCATATGCCGAGGGTTCAAGGGAATTCAGTGGACAATTGTTACTCTTATTTTATTCCCACTGTTCTATTCCCCTTTGTAAAGACCATAAAAACGAATTAAGCTACTTTAACACTTGCGTTGTGCGGCATCCGTTGCAATCCGCCACCTTGAGGAATTACGGTAACTGTTGCAGGAATCCATTTATTCCTCATAGGCTTCTATTGAGGGTGGATTGCAACGCATGGTCTTGCATTGAATCCGCCCCGCGGCGCATCAATCGTTTAGTGACTGACCGTCGGGCGGAAGGAACGCGCAATGTAACAATTTTTGTTGCTGTAAAAAAATGCACTCGGCAGGATTCCTTCCGGATGCATTAAGAGGCATAATGAATGCCTATGGTGCTGGATTCCATCGTCATGCGTCTGGCGACGGATACTAGTGAAGGATTCCGTCACGTTCTACTGAGCATGCTCAGCATGTCCAGCAGAACGTTATGAATCGGGTAAAGGCACTCCTGGTCTCTCTCTCTAACACTATTTGCAACACATCAGTCACATCTGTCACACAACGCACTGTGACGGATGCCGCACAACGCAAGTATGAAAGTAGCCTTAGAAAAAAATATGGCTGCCTTCTTTCAAAAAACAGAGCTACACCTATCTACAGGTTGGATATGGTATTGCAATACAGTGACAATGTTTTTGGAAGAAGGCAGCAATGTTTTGGGTTTTTTTTTATTTCTTTGTTTTTTTATTTTATTTATTTATTTATTTTTTAAATCCTGGACAATTTTTTTAAGGTGACTGACCCATGAAACAATAGTCACAATGATAAGCTGGTATAATGGGTAACATTTTAACTAATCTAGGGTATAGGAGAGGATCGGAGGAAGTGGTGGGTGCGCGCTGTAAGTGGATGTCCTCATCAGGGATTCTATATACAGTTGTAACGGTGGAGAGCAGAGGACAAGGGCTACTATACTGGCCCTTAGGCTAGGGGACTCTATCCCTAAACCCCAAGTTACCTCTGATGGTGAGGATATCTGGGCCACCTTCCTTGCCCTGCTCCTGACTAGCCCTGATTTTATACCCCTCTCCACCCAACCCCTGGGATCTGCAGAAATGATAAAGCCAACAGAAATAGACAAACAGCGAAAACCAAATCTCGATCACACACACACGTAAAACAGAAAGAGTTTAGAAGGAAAATAAGAGCGGGAAAGGAAACAACAAGACAACTGGAGAACTCCAGAACAACAACACGCACAAAGTAAAACAAGCATCAGCAGGACTGGGACACACCTGCACAAGGACTGGTTTAGCAAAAGCTATAGTCGGCATGGGAAGACAGGTTCCTCCATCTTAAAAAGTTTTTTCACCGTACATGAAATCATTCCAAAGTGCGAAAATAATTTTTGTTCAAAATTGTGTAATGTAGATAGAGATTGTTTGCTCGTTCTACCATTTAAACCGACAAAAAGGAGGAGTGAAAATTCTCATCCAGGGTTGCCGTCCAAGTTTGCCCTGTATGTGTAAAAGAAATTAAGGCTTCTGTGTTTTGTTTTGGGTTTTTTTAAGTTGTACAAACATACAGATTATTTTAACTGCAACGATCATATTTTACAGTATATAGTGAATGCAACTGATGTTTTTAAATCAGATTTATGTGTTCACATGGATTACTTATAACCAAAATGACCTATTATAGTACTCCAATGTGTTTGCAAAAAAAAAATAATTATATATATATATATATATATATATATATATATTTAGAGTTTTTAATAAGTAGCCCTGGAAAAAAAAAACCTCAAGGTGGCAACCCTGTTCTCATCCTGTATAAACTATTGTCTGACACTGTTTGCTTTTCGTTAGTTGCAATTGTATTGTTCATCCTTTAAACTAGAAACACACATTCAGCTGAAATATATTGCGTGGCAGAGACCCTCCAGATCTCTGCAATGCAATACACACCACACCAAACAGGGGCCAGCAGCTGATGTCAGTGATCCAGTCACAGGTGATGCATAGAAGTGACATCATGCAGACATGTCTGTCAGCTGCTGGTCTCTGTTCATTCTATAGAAGTGGAAGTTGTGCATCCAATGTGTTAAAGAACAGTGGCATAAGAAGAAACTTTAGTACAGAATGGGTCCAGGAGGGGAACATTATACCTTTAAATCAGGAAAGTGACTTGATGGCAACATTATACCAGGATGGGGGAAATTATACCAGGAAGGAGCCCAGGATGCGGGGCATTATTACTGGAAGGTGCCCAGGTTGGGGATCATTTCTACTGGATGGGGCACAGGATGTTGGTCATTATTACTTCAAGGGGCCCTGGATGGATTACAACTTTACTTAAAAGGCCAAGAATGGGACAATATTACTGGAATAGGTCAGGAAGGGGGACAATAAAACTGGAAGGAACCTGGAAAGGGGACAATTTTACTGGAAGGGGCCAGGGATGTGCAACATTATACCAGGAAAGGGCAGGATAGGGGGGACATTATTACTAGAAGAGGCCCAGGATGTTGGACATTATTACAGGAACAAACCTAGGCCGGGGAACATTGGTACTGGAAGGGGCAAAGGATGGGCAAGATTATTACGGCAAGGAGTACAGGATTCAGGACACTATACCAGAAAGGGGCCCAGGATAGGTGACATTAGTAAGGATGGGGCACATTATTACTGCAAAAGGCAGGATGTTAGACATTATTACTGAAAAATGGCCTAGGATGGGGCACATTATTACTGGAAGGGACCAGGATGGAACACATTACTATTGCAAGGGGCACAGAATGTCAGACATTATTACTGCAAGGAGCTCAGGATGGGGTATATTATTACTTAAAGGGGCCTAGGATTGGGGACACTATTACTGGAAGGGGCCAGGATGGGGCACATTATACTAGGAAAGAGGACATCATACTACGAAGAAGCTCAAGATGGGCAATGTTATGGAAGGAAGGGGCACATGATTTGGGACATTATACCAGGAAAGGGGCCAGGATGGGGAACATTATGCCATGAAAGGGTCCATGATATTGGACACTATTACTAGAAGAATCCTAGGCTGGGGAACCTTCCCACTGTGGGGCATTACTAGAACAGACCCCAGATGGAGAACATTATGAGGGGGCAACATTTTTTTATTTATTTTTTTAAGGATTTAGACTGTTACATGGGCTCATACATCTGATCAAATTCCAAGTGGGGTCCTAGGTCGAACTTTTATATTGGGGCCTATCGGACTCTAGTTATGCCACTGTGCATGATAACACGCTTGACACATGGCACATACTCAGATGTTGCACTGTGCACACAAGAGACCCCTGCATAATGATGACGCATGCACACATCTCCTATGGGATACACTGATGTCAACCTACTATGGTACATACATGCAACATTTCTGTTTTAGACAAGGAAGCAACTACAAGGTACTACGGAGCAGCAGAAAATTAATGAGCGTTCAGTATAGTAATTTATTTTGGGTTGTTCAATTCCACTAATAGAGAAGAATTTCCACTTCTGGAACATGTAGTTTAGTGTAAGCAATCCCGTGTGTGGTCCGAGTTTTTGGCACCCTTAGCTCCTCCACATTTAGTAGCTACTTTTAACACAGAACATTTTGTAGCTTTTATAGTTGTTTCTTAGAAAAGATTTATTGCCCTGAACTATCCGTCCCACCTGAGATAGAGCCAGTATCGGCTAGGCTAATATTTCATAGCTAATCTCACAGTGTGAGATATACTCTAATTCACGCTATTTTTAAAGGGGTTCTCAGATGAAAAGAAAATATTACCTATCCAAACAAAAAGTGATAACTTACTAAACAGTGGGGGTCCGACAGCTGGGACCCCGCACCGATCGGCAATAAAGGGAATTTTTATCATTGACACTTCTATCCATTGCAATGTAAAAAGCTGTGTGCAGACCCATAGAGGATGACTGGAGCGTTGGCTGAGCATGCGCACAACCACTCCATTCCAATGGGGATTATAATAGGAGGGATTAAAAAAAAAAAAAAAAGATGCAAAGAAATGTTTTTTAAAAAACTGCATTTTTTATAATGTCTTTCATGATGCTACAGCCAAAACCTAGCCACAGCATTTTTTTGGTTAAACAAAAATAATCCAGAAAAACAATGCAACTATATAACAAAAATATACAGCTTTTTTTTGGCAAAAAAACCCTCAAACTCCACTGTAGGGATGCTAGATACTCGCTATTTCCACATCATATTAATGCACAGACATTTAAAAGGGTCCAGTATTTCCCTTATTTTGACAACTTAAAGACACCCCACAGAGAATACTGTGAGCTTCGTCACCTTGTAAAGATCAAAAAAAATTGCACCAAATAAAAATAAAAAAAAGTCCATATTTCTGGAGCTCTATGAAGGATTTAAAAAAAAAAACAAAAAACAAAAAAAACATATGACGCTCTGGGCAAGCAAGGGGTCACAGGTAATGACACCACCACACCCTACACCCCGGATAGGTACACCAAAGCTACACCAAAAATCCTTGTTGCCTTCCTCCAGGGGCTGATGTCCACACCAGGGGGTGGGCCAGGCGGTTGCCTCCGCCCACCGAGGAGTTCACAGTCCTGGAGGCGGGAAAAACAGGCAGATTAGTTGGAGCTGAAGTTGAAGTGAGAGTGAAGTGGTAGAGGAGCAAGTGAGAGGAGTTGAGGTGAAGGAGAAAGTGACAGTTTGAAAGCCTGAAGTTGGTCCGGATGTGTGCCCCGGACTGAGACATCAAGGTTAGCAGACGGTGGTGACCGTCTGCAGGAGAAGCTGATCGGAGGTTGCCGAAAGGACTGTGGACGAGTGGTGGCTCAGCGGTACCGGACCGGTATACAAGGAGAAGCCAGCACCATTGGCAGGGGCCTTTCGGATCCCGGCAAGGCTAGGAGTCGCCGTGAATTTGCCAAATCCGTCAGTGAAGGGGACCTCCGGGTCTCCCAACAACTAAGTCCCGATTGAAGGCAACAGTCCAACCGTAGGAGAGAGACACCGCCACCGCCAAGGCACCAGTTTCTCAGGGCCAGCGCCTGCGGGCAAAGAGGGGCTCCTCCGGCCCATATCCAAGTCGGGGAGCGGGTTACCGGTGGGAACCCATCGCTACCAACATTACACTAGGTGCAGGGACAGAGACCGTCACCGCCAACTACCGGGGAAAAGCAACAGCAGCCGTCCATGGGAACCGTCTTTCCAGCCGTGTGTTTTACCGAGAACTGTGTCAACGTCTCAGGCTGATTGAGTACCACCGTGCCGTACGGCACAGCGCTGCCCCCGTGACCCTGCACCTGACCGAGCCCTGCACACCGGCCCTGCCATCCCTCATCCTCCACCTCATCACTGGGCCCCGGGACAACCACCCCCTACCCACGGAGGGGAGAATTAACAACTCTGCTGCTCCCTGTCACCGCTCCCGGGATCCCCATACAGAGCAGCGGTGGTGTTACCAAAAATCACCACAACCGTGGGTGGCGTCACGGACAATAAACAATCCCCAAAACCAATCCCCCTTTTCACTCACGGGCGAGGAGCGCCGCTCGAGTCCCCGGGATCCGGCCCATCGCTCGAGCCACCGAGCAGCAGCAGGCCGCAGCAGCGGCAGCCGGACCTGAGCAGTGGGAGAGCGCAGCGTCCCCTCCTCCGCCCGCGACAACTTGGCGTCACGAACAGGATCTTACCGCTCTGCCGTCTGGTAGAGGTGCGCCTTGTTACCGCCGGAGGTGTCCGGCCGGAAAATTTCAGAAGCCGCCATCTTTGGCGCGAAGAGTTCCCGCTCGAGCGTCTCCTCGAGTAGTGGAGGCGCGAAGGCCAAAACCCCGCCCCGATAGAGGAGGGGCCGGAAAGAGGCTAAGGGGGGCGGAAACAAGATGTCTGCGCCCGACGGAGCCGCTGGAGGAGCGGTGGTCGCAGCCGCAGTGGCACCCGTGGATGGGAATGGGCCTGCCCAGGTCCCGGCCGCGCTGGCGGGGGGTGCCGCGGTCCCAACTCTCGCTCAGGTGATGCCGTTCTCCTTGCCCTATGTTCCCGGAGCTACCTGGCTACCGCAGTACGACGGGAAGCCTGATGCGTTACAGGTCTTCCGGAAAAAGCTTAACCCGCTCCTGGAATTGTACCCCTTGACTGATATGCAACAGGCAGCGGTAGTGCTGGGCCAGCTAACCGGCGCGGCTGAGCAGGAGGCGGAGACCTGGACCGAGGGGGACCGGTTCTCTGTAGCCACCATCTTTGAGAAACTACAGACTGCCTTTGAGACCCGTACCGAGGCTGAGCTGAGGATGCAGTTTTACCAATGTCGGCAACGGTCTGTGGATAGCATTCGGGACTACGCTTTACGTCTGCAAACCGCCCTCCGCACACTGAAGCGGGTGGACACCATCAATGAGGCGGACAGCAACAAAATGTGAGTAGCGCAATTTGTGCAGGGGATGAGGTCCTCTGAGGATCGCAAACAACTCCGGCTGTGGGCCCTAGAACACCCTGATGTGGACTTTGCTGTATTAAAGGAACGGGCCATTAAAGCTCTGCAACCCCCAGCTTCGGAAGTCTTGGAACCAGCCCTTTGGCCAGTTGAGATGGCCCCCGTCGTGGTGGCCCCTGCCCTACCAACCTCTCCAGTACCTACAGCTCCAAGCAGCACGATGGAAGAACTGGCTGCCCAGGTCTGTCGCATGGATGGAGACCTCACCAAGATTCTCGCCGCACTCCAACCTCTGACCAGATCCCAGCCTACAACCGGGATAAAGCTCGCCGACAGCCCTGAGGATGTTCCCTGGATGCAGCGGAGAAGTGCTAACAACTCACAGAACAGACCTCCAACCTGCTACAGGTGCAGCAAGCCTGGCCATTACTTCCGACAGTGCCCGTTAAACGAGCAACCCCTGGGGCCACGGGCCAATCCTCAGAAGTAGAACCCCATGGCCCCCCAGACTGGTGGGACCGGTATATCGGGGCCCTGCCCATCATCCCCGTGGCTGTGGACGGCATACCGGTGATGGCTCTCTTGGACACTGGATCACAGGTAACCACCATACCATACACATTGTACCAACGGTATTGGGGGACAGACGAGCTGGCTCCCCCAGATACTAGTATAACACTGATTGCTGCTGATGGACTCCCACTGACCCAAGTGGGGTATAAACAAGTGGCCATGACGGTGGGGCAAGCTGAACTGCAAGACCAGGGTATGATTGTGATCATGAATGAACCCAGTGATCATAACCCGAAGATAGTGCTGGGAACCAATGTGATGGAGCACTGTATGAGTGATGTGTTGGCCCTACTGCAGCAGCTGGCTGCCACAGCGGCGGGAAGCCGACAGAGAGCTGTGCAGCGTGAGATCCGAGCCTTGATGTACCGTCAGCATGTAAACTCAACAGGAGGAGAGATTGGTGGAGTGAGAGTGATGGATGCTGCTCCGTTGATTGTGCCCCCTAGGAGTGAGATGATGATTTGGTGTAGGGCAGCAGTAGGGCCTCAGGGGCGTGACTACCCTGCCATGATAGAGCCCATGCCCTCCGAGCACTGGCCCACAGTAATGGACGCCCGAGGGGTGGTAGATGTAAAAAAGGGGAGAGTGCCCGTGAGGGTGCTGAACTGTGGGGAGGAAGAAGTCAGGCTTCCCCGGTATGCTACCCTTGCCAAGTTGCTCACCCTGGACCCCCACACCATCCACGGGGCAGCTCCTCCAGTTTCCCCACCTGCTACCAGCCCTCACCCGCCCCAAGGGGAGTTAGACGAGTGGCACCAACAGTTACACGTGGGCACTGACGATACCCCTACACATCACAAAGAAGGGGTATACAGGGTGGTCCGGGAGTATGAGCAAGTTTTTAGCAAACATCCACTAGACTTTGGGCAGATCAAAGGGGTCAAACAACACATCCCCACCGGTGAGCACCCCCCTATCAAAGAGATTTACAGGCCTATTCCCCCTGCACACTACCAATGTGCCAAGGATATGTTGAGGAACATGAAAGAGGCAGGGGTTATTAGGGACAGCTGTAGTCCCTGGGCCGCCCCGTTGGTACTGGTCAAGAAGAAGTATGGCACCATGCGGATGTGTGTGGATTGTGTACTCTCAGACGTATGAAGCCCATCTGGAGCACCTTGCCAAATACGGGATGAAGTTGAAGCCCTCTAAGTGTCACCTGCTGAAACCCAGAGTGCAGTACATGGGGCATGTAGTGAGTGCAGAAGGTGTCGCCCCCGACCCCGAGAAGATCACTGCCATCCAAGACTGGCCAAGACCAACCACAGTGAGGGAAGTAAGGCAGTTTCTGGGTCTGGTAGGGTACTACCGACGCTTCATCAAGGGGTACACGAAGATGGCTGCCCCCATGCAAGACCTCCTCATGGGACAGACCAAAGGTGGTAGGCCCATCGAAGCCCCACTGGTGTGGGAAGAAAGGCATGAGGAATCCTTCCGCCAGCTGAAAGCGGCCTTGACCGGAGAGGAGGTCCTAGCGTACCCTGATTACAGCCACCCATTCATCCACTACACTGATGCCAGCAATGTGGGATTGGGGGCAGTCCTATCCCAGGTCCAGGACGGGAAGGAAAAAGTGATTGCTTATGCTAGCCGAAAGCTCCGGCCGACTGAAAGGAACCCTGAGAACTACAGCTCCTTCAAGCTTGAACTCCTGGCGTTGGTATGGGCTATCACCGAGCGGTTCCGCCATTACTTGGCCGCAGCAAAATTCACCACTTTCACGGATAACAATCCGCTGACTCACCTGGACACGGCCAAGTTGGGTGCGTTGGAGCAGCGGTGGGTGGCCAGGCTAGCCAACTATGACTTCACAATCAAATACAGGGCCGGTCGTGTCAACGTTAATGCTGATGCACTCTCTCGGATGCCCCATTTGTCAGAAGAAGGGTGTGAAGATGACGACCTTGAAGAGATCGAGTTGCCTGCATTTCACCAGCCGCCAACTGAGAAGGTACATGTCCACCAACAACGGGTGAACCTGGACCCGCTGCCAAGTCAGGAGTGGCAGGAAGCTCAAAACCAGGCGCCCGCTGTCCGCCTAGTCAAGACCCTGGTGGAGCGAGGCGCTGCTGGGATAGACCCTGCCGCCCCTGCTGAAGCCCAACACTTGTGGAAGGAACGGACCCGGCTGTATCTACACCAAGGGAAGTTGTACCGTGAGCTGATCAACCCGAAGACTCATGAGAAAATCCGCCAGTTGGTGATTCCCAAAGCTAATGTACCCACCGTTCTGCAAGCATAACATGATGGTGCCGGACACTTCGGATGGAAGAAGCTGGAGATGCTGTTGAGAGACCGGTTCTATTGGAGTGGGATGCGGGAGTCTGTAGAGGCCTGGTGTCGAGAGTGCGGTCCTTGCACGCTGAGGAGGAAGGACGAGGCTAACCAGAAGGCGCCCCTACACCCGATCATTACACATCAGCCGCTGGAGCTGGTTGCCTTAGACCATGTAAAGCTCACCCCCAGCCGAAGTGGGTACACCTACGCTCTGACCATAGTGGATCATTACTCAAGGTTCATGGTAGTTGTCCCGGTCAAAGACCTAACCGGCCGTACCGCCGCTAGAGCGTTCCAAGCTTACTTCTGCCGACCACATGGATACCCTGAGAAGGTGCTTATTGACCAAGGCCCAGCCTTTGAAGCGGAGGTGTTCCATGAGTTCTGTCAGCTGTACGGCTGCAAGAAGATCCGGACCACGCCTTACCATGCCCAAACCAACGGTATGTGTGAGAAGATGAACCATTTGGTCCTTGGCCTCCTCAAGACGTTGCCGCTAGAAGAGCGGAACCTGTGGCCGGAGAAGCTGCCTGACTTGGTCGATATGTACAATAATATCCCGTCCAGCTCAACGAAGTGCACCCCAGCATATCTGATGAGGGCTGGCCCCGGCCGACTGCCGGTGGACCTGGAAATGGGACTGGAAGCCCCAGAAACACTCCCCTCGACGGCTGAATGGGACACTCGGTGGAGGGTTCAGTACCGACAGATTCAGGAATATGTGGAGAAGAATTTAAGTCGGAGTCGGGAACAACAGGAGCGGCGCTTCAACCAGAAGGCGTCTCCTGGCCCTTTCCAGCCTGGAGATGTGGTGCTGAAGCGGAAAAGGAGGACCCACAAGCTGGATGATCAATGGGAACAAACCCCATACGTCATACAGCCCACGGGATGGGAAGATGGGAAGGCCTACCAGATTAGTCGTGACCAAGGGGGCACTTTGGCCACGGTTTCCCGGGACCATCTGAAAAGGTGCCCACCAGCATTGAGGGCAATGGCTGAAGTTCCGGTTCCTCCACCAGCGGAGAAGGCAAAAGAGGTAATCCACACCGTGATGCGTGACTTCCCAGTGGACTGGCCTACACAGAACGGCGCGGTGATTCTTCCAGTGATACTATTCCCACAACCCGTGGATGAAGAAAGGATGGAGGTGGTCAACCGTGAGCCAGAGCCAGTGCCAGTGCCCAGGGATGAACCTGTGCCCAGCTCCCCTATGCCTCCGCCTGCCCCACATGATGACAGGGAAGGGGGACTGATTGTTCCCTCTCCCCCGCAGCCTGTCACCATTTACACTGGACCCCGCAGGTCCACTCGCCCCAACCTAGGTAGACCCCCACTTAGGTACAGGGAAACTACTATTTAGAGGGGGGGTGAATATGTGTGTTTAAAAGTTTTGAAAGTTATGAGAAAATGAAATGATTAACCGAAAAGTCATCTGATTGTCTGCACCTGATTGAAACCGGTCGTTGCCGGCACCGTTGTCCCCGTGGGGACCATCCACAGTTTATGCATAGGGAACTCTCTATGAACAGGCCCGAGAACTTGCAGGGCAACCACAAACGTTAAGTGGCATGTAAATAAAAACATTTTGTTGCAGCTAACCGTTACCGCCTCCGGAGAGGCAGGTTGGAGGGAGGGCCCGCAGTGGAGCAGGCTGGGGCCCAGCTACCAGCGGAACCGGTGGTTACCCTCTGGAGAGAAAGGACAGATCCCGCTCGGGTGACTTGGTTCAGGACTGGGGTCAAGGGGTGCTGCCTGTTTCTTAGGGGCAGCATCAGGGCCAAGTTACTTGGGTGGGAAGGAGCGTCAGCAGCAACCTTTTGAAATGTTACCGTAACGTTTAAGAAAAGTGCCTCCAGTTGTGGGATGATGTTCTTTTACTTGTATGCATGTTTTTATCTTTTTTCAGAAAAATAAAACCGGTGTTGGACGGGCAGCCCACGGACGGTCTGCATTTTGCTAAGGGGGAATGTGACACCCTGGGCAAGCCAGGGGTCACAGGTAATGACACCACCACACCCTACACCCCGGATAGGTACACCAAAGCTACACCAAAAATCCTTGTTGCCTTCCTCCAGGGGCTGATGTCCACACCAGGGGGTGGGCCTGGTGGTTGGCTCCGCCCACCGAGGAGTTCACAGTCCTGGAGGCGGGAAAACCAGGCAGATTAGTTGGAGCTGAAGTTGAAGTGAGAGTGAAGTGGTAGAGGAGCAAGTGAGAGGAGTTGAGGTGAAGGAGAAAGTGACAGTTTGAAAGCCTGAAGTTGGTCCGGATGTGTGCCCCGGACTGAGACAGCAAGGTTAGCAGACGGTGGTGACCGTCTGCAGGAGAGGCTGATCGGAGGTTGCCGAAAGAACCGTGGACGGGTGGTGGCCCGGCGGTACCGGACCGGTATACAAGGAGAAGCCAGCACCATTGGCAGGGGCCTTTCGGATCCCGGCAAGGCTAGGAGTCGCCGTGAATTTGCCAAATCCGTCAGTGAAGGGGACCTCCGGGTCTCCCAACAACTAAGTCCCGATTGAAGGCAACAGTCCAACCGTAGGAGAGAGACACCGCCACCGCCAAGGCACCAGTTTCTCAGGGCTAGCGCCTGCGGGCAAAGAGGGGCTCCTCCGGCCCATATCCAAGTCGGGGAGCGGGTTACCGGTGGGAACCCATCGCTACCAACATTACAATAGGTGCAGGGACAGAGACAGTCACCGCCAACTACCGGGGAAAAGCAACAGCAGTCGTCCGTGGGAACCGTCTTTCCAGCCGTGTGTTTTACCGAGAACTGTGTCAATGTCTCAGGCTGAGTGAGTACCACCGTGCCGTACGGCACAGCGCTGCCCCCGCGACCTGGCACCTGACCGAGCCCTGCACCGGCCCTGCCATCCCTCATCCTCCACCTCATCACTGGGCCCTGGGACAACCACCCCCTACCCACGGAGGGGAGAATTAACAACTCTGCTGCTCCCTGTCACCGCTCCCGGGATCCCCATACAGAGCAGCGGTGGTGTTACCAAAAATCACCACAACCGTGGGTGGCGTCACGGACAATAAACAATCCCCAAAACCAATCCCCCTTTTCACTCACGGGCGAGGAGCTCGAGTCCCCGGGATCCGGCCCATCGCTCGAGCCACCGAGCAGCAGAGTCCGCAGCAGCGGCAGCCGGACCCGTGCAGTGGGAGAGCGCAGCGTCCCCTCCTCCGCCCGCGACAAAAACACAAAACAAACCCCCCCCAAAACAATATATTCAGGTAGACTAAAATAAGTGCAAAACTGGACGTTTTTGACCTGGTGACAGGTGTAGAGACACGGGGGTTCAGAGGGTGCTCTCGTCCGCTGACCTGGCCGCCTTTAGAAAAACCACATGAACCAGTGCTCCTTCCAACTGAATGCCCAAACTCCTTACCCATGGGCAGAACACTACTCCGACAACACAGAGTGCAGGAACCACAATAATTAGACTTTATTGGATCCCCAACAGTCAAAGACATATAACACACAACCATGCAAATCACACAATGTAAGAGGCAACAGAGTCTCACCCTTCCGCTGGCTCACCAGGGATTAGAATATTCGAGCTTTCAGAGCTTCTAGGGCCACATACTCCAAACCAGCAGCACCCTGCTTTTGGCAGGCACCCACCGAGAATAGGATAGTGACAAGCGTAGGAAGCTTCACAAGCACAGCAAGGTCCGTAGCCAGGTAAACGAATCATCCCAACCTGTGTTTCTTCCAGCCGAATCCTAGAATCCTTGGCTATACTCCTGAAAAATATAATCCAGTTTCTGATCCCCTAACCGGCGCCAAAGTACATATGGTCCAACCGGGCCCGAATCCCATAGATTGAAGCCATCTAGCCAAACAACACCCTAGTCACTCATGTAGTTCTTTTTACATCTCTCGGGCAGTCATCCCAGGGAATGGTGGTCTTACAGGATTGTGTAGGGCTGTGTTTTCTCAACAGGTTCTTAAAACCAGCAGTGGCTTTCATGCCTGAAGCTCATTAGACAGTGTTTCCCAATGGGGATGGGGGGGCTTTTGAATCCCAGGGGTGATAAAACAATGACAGCGGTAAAGAAAAAAAAAAGGCCATTAAAGGGGCGCTCTCAAATTTAAAGGTTTTCTGGTATCTGCAGGATAGGGAATAACTTTCTGATCAATGGGGGTCTGAGTGCTGTGGCCCACGCCGATCCCAAGAACCAGAGCTCTGAAGAATGGAGCAGAGGTCAAGCATGCGCACTACAACTCCATTCATTCTTAATTGGAGCACCAAGGCTATGATTATAGTCGCACATAAAATTCAACATACCCACTGGAGAAATCGACATGTTGTGGATTTGAGACCTGCACTGTAGGTCAGTTTACACTGAGTAATAAAAGAAGTGCAGTGGGAAGGAGATTTCTATAAATCCCATCCACGCTACTGGATCTTTAACACTACAACTACTGAGGTAGTCATTTTGGCTACTTTGCACCATGTATTTCTATATAGGTGTCATGAGTCCAGTAGTTCTAGTGTTAAGATTCTGCGTTTTTGACACAGCAAAAATGTGTATCATCAAAAACTCATGGTGGGCAACATCCTCACGGGTCCATTACTACACCGTTTTTGCAGATCAAGAATGGACATATCATTGGTGCAGCCGCATATGGGGCACTACAATTAATGGGAACCAAGCATCAGGATTTTCAAGCATAAGGTGCAGCCAGTGCAGCACTGGCACTATGAGGCACAGTGTGTACATACCATCAAGGGGGAAGCGCGAGTGTTTAGGCAGTGAAATCCAACTTTATAAAGTTTGAAAAATCAAGCACTTTTTGATTGACGTGTGCACCACTCTCCTAATGTCCGGGCGGGTTATGCACGTGTATCCCCGCCCACCCGCCGCCTGTTTCTCCCTCTCTCTGGTTGTATTCAAATTTCTCTCTTCAGAAACATGGTGCTGGAGTTGGCACCTGCGCATAGCGCTTATCTCCGGCGTCATGTTTCTGAAGCCCGCAGTAGCTACTATTCCCTGCAGCTATGATATCGTGCCGCCCCAGGACACCGTGAACGGGTCCCGCAGCACTGCAATCATGGGGTCATGTGAGTCCATTGTGAACTTACCTCACCTGACCCCCGATGTCGCTGGAAAGCTGCTGTCAGCTTTTTCCTGTGGTGTCACGGTGTCCTAGGCGGCTGCTGTGCTGGCACGGTGTCCTGGGGCGGCACGATATCGTAGCTGCAGGGAATACTAGCTACTGCGGGCTTCAGAAACATGGCGCCGGAGATAAGCGCTATGCGCAGGTGCCAACTCCGGCGCCATGTTTCTGAAGAGAGAAATTTGAATACAACCAGAGAGGGAGGAACAGGCGGCAGGGGGGCGGGGATACACGTGCATAACCCGCCCGGACATTAGGAGAGAGGTGCACACGTCAATCAAAAAGTGCTTGATTTTTCAAACTTTATAAAGTTGGATTTCACAGCCTAAACACCCGAGCTGCCCCCTGATGGTATGTACACAATGTGCCTCATAGTGCCAGTACTGCACTGGCTGCACCTTATATAGGAAAATCCTGATGTTTGGTTCCCTTTAAGAGGGCCCATCAACCCCTGCAAAGCAGTTATAGCTTCTGTCATATACAAGTGCATCTCAATAAATTAGAAAATAATCAAAAAGTTAAATTATTTCTGTACTTCAATACAAAAAGGGAAACATATATTATATAGAGTCTTTACGCACAGAGGGATCTATTTCAAGTGTTTATTTCTGTTAAAGATGATGATCACAATGAAAACCCAAAAGTCTATCTCAGAAAAATAGAATATTTACCACAAAATACCTGAAAAGGCTTCCTAAGCATTTAAAATGGTCCCTAAAGCCTGATTTACACATTGCAATTTTGCATAAGAATATTGTATGCGATTTGCAACGCCCCCATCGTATGTGTGGCACATTCAATTTGCTGAACGTGCCGCACAAACGATTAACCCCCGTCACACGTACTTACCTTCCATACGACCTCGATGTGGGCGGCGAACGTCCACTTCCTGGAGTGGGAGGGACATTCGGCGTCACATCGACGTCACGCGGCAGCCGGCCAATAGAAGCGGAGGGGCGGAGCTGAGCGGCACGTAAACATCCCGCCCACCTCCTTCCTTCCGCATTGTGTGCCGGGAGACACAGGACGCAGGTAAGATCTGTTCATCGTTCCCGGGGTGTCACACACAGCGATGTGTGCTACCCCGGGTACGATGAACAATCTGACGTGCAATTCTAGAGAAAGGTACGATGTGTATGCGATGAACGTTTTAACGTTCAATCGCAATCACACGTACCTGTCACACACTGCAATGTACCTTACGATGCCGGATGTGCGTCACTTACGACGTGACCCCGCCGACACATTGTAAGGTACATTGCAGCGTGTAAAGCAGGCTTTAGTCTTGTTTAGTAGGCTACACAATCATGGGAAAGACTGTTGACTTGATAGATGTCCAGAAGGCAGTCATTGACACACTCCACAAGGAGAGTAAGCCACAAAAGGTCATTGCTGGCTGTACACAGAGTGCTGTATCCAAGCATATTAATTGAAAGTTGAGTGGAAGGAAAAAATGTGGGAGAAAAAGGTGCACAAGCAACCAGGATAACTGCAGTCTTGATAGGATTGTTAAGAAAAGGCCATTCAAAAAATTTGGAGGATATTCACAAGGAGTGGACAGCTGTTGGAGTCAGTTCTTCAAGAGCCACCACACACAGACGTATCCAGGACATGGGCTACAACTGTCGCATTCCTTGATTCAGGCCACTCATGACCAATAGACAAAGCCAGAAGCGTCTTACGTGGGCCAAGGAGAAAAAGAACTGGACTGTTGCTCAGTGGGCCAAGGTGTTGTTTTCAGAAGTAAATTTTGTATTTCATTTGGAAATCAAGGTCCCAGAGTCTGGAGGAAGAGTGAAGAGGCCACAATCCAAGCTGCTTGAGGTTCAGTGTGAAGTTTCCACAATCAGTGATGATTTCGGGAGCCATGTCATCTGCTGGTGTAGCTCTACTGCATTTTATCTAAACCAAAGTCAGCGCAGCCGTCTACCAGGAAATGTTAGAGCACTTCATGCTTCCCTCTGCCAAAAAGCTTTTTGGAGATGGAAATTTCATTTTCCAGCAGGACTTGGCACTTGTCCACACTGCCAAAAGTACCAATACCTGGTTTGCTATCCACAGTATCACTGTGCTTGATTGGCCAGAAAAACTCACCTGACCAAAACCCCATAGAGAATCTATGGGATATTGTCAAGAGGAAGATGAGACACCAGACAACAATTCAGGCAAGCTGAAGGCTGCTACCAAAGCAACCTATGCTTCCATAACACCTCAGCAGTGCAACAGGCTGCTTGCCTCCATGCCACGCCGCATCGATTCATGCAAAAGGAGCCCCGACCAAGTATTGAATGCATTTACTGTACAGACTTTTCAGTAGAAAAAACCAAGGAGAAAAATTGTATGAAAAATACCCTGAATATAAATAAATAAATTGCAAGTGCTTAATAACAGGGTACTTAGTGTATACATTTTTGCAAAAAGGTAAAAAGCTGTCTCACCTCGTCACGGTGTACCCATCTGAGACAGTCCCTAACCTACTGAAGTTAAAAACATTATCAATACCTGACTTGTGTCATGTCAAACTCCAATATGAATGGTGGCAAGTGGTCAGCTGTGTCCCAGATAAAATACACAGCAAAGTGAGACGCAATCAGCTGTTCAGTCTAAGTACTAGGAGGGCTGCACCCCCAACTTGCAACCAAGCAAGAAAACATACAAAAAACACAAAAACCTGAGCTGAAACAATGTTCAGTAAACATGCAACATTAAGCATGTGAATTGCAGCCTTAAGACTAGAAAAAACCAAGGAGAAAAATTGTATGAAAAATACCCTGAATATAAATAAATAAATTGCAAGTGCTTAATAACAGGGTACTTAGTGTATACATTTTTGCAAAAAGGTAAAAAGCTGTCTCACCTCGTCACGGTGTACCCATCTGAGACAGTCCCTAACCTACTGAAGTTAAAAACATTATCAATACCTGACTTGTGTCATGTCAAACTCCAATATGAATGGTGGCAAGTGGTCAGCTGTGTCCCAGATAAAATACACAGCAAAGTGAGACGCAATCAGCTGTTCAGTCTCAGTACTAGGAGGGCTGCACCCCCAACTTGCAACCAAGCAAGAAAACATACAAAAAAACACAAAAACCTGAGCTGAAACAATGTTCAGTAAACATGCAACATTAAGCATGTGAATTGCAGCCTTAAGACTAGAAAAAACCAAGGAGAAAAATTGTATGAAAAATTTTTTGTATGTTTTCTTGCTTGGTTGCAAGTTGGGGGTGCAGCCCTCCTAATACTGAGACTGAACAGCTGATTGCGTCTCACTTTGCTGTGTATTTTATCTGGGACACAGCTGACCACTTGCCACCATTCATATTGGAGTTTGACATGACACAAGTCAGGTATTGATAATGTTTTTAACTTCAGTAGGTTAGGGACTGTCTCAGATGGGTACACCGTGACGAGGTGAGACAGCTTTTTACCTTTTTGCAAAAATGTATACACTAAGTACCCTGTTATTAAGCACTTGCAATTTATTTATTTATATTCAGGGTATTTTTCATACAATTTTTCTCCTTGGTTTTTTCTAGTCTTAAGGCTGCAATTCACATGCTTAATGTTGCATGTTTACTGAACATTGTTTCAGCTCAGGTTTTTGTGTTTTTTGTATGTTTTCTTGCTTGGTTGCAAGTTGGGGGTGCAGCCCTCCTAGTACTGAGACTGAACAGCTGATTGCGTCTCACTTTGCTGTGTATTTTATCTGGGACACAGCTGACCACTTGCCACCATTCATATTGGAGTTTGACATGACACAAGTCAGGTATTGATAATGTTTTTAACTTCAGTAGGTTAGGGACTGTCTCAGATGGGTACACCGTGACGAGGTGAGACAGCTTTTTACCTTTTTGCAAAAATGTATACACTAAGTACCCTGTTATTAAGCACTTGCAATTTATTTATTTATATTCAGGGTATTTTTCATACAATTTTTCTCCTTGGTTTTTTCTAGTCTTAAGGCTGCAATTCACATGCTTAATGTTGCATGTTTACTGAACATTGTTTCAGCTCAGGTTTTTGTGTTTTTTAGACTTTTCAGTAGGCCACATTTACAATAATGACTTTTGGGTTTTCATTGGCTGTAAGCCATAATAATCAAAATTAACAGAAATGAAATAGATGTGTGTAATGACTCTATATAATACAGTGGAACCTCGGTTAACGAGTAACCCAGTTAGCGAGTATTCCGCTTAACGAGCAAAGCTTGCTGTAAATTTATAACTCACTTTACGAGCAAGCTTTGCTGTACGAGCAAAATATTCACCTTACAAACTTCCGGTTCTGTACATCCACCGTGCTCTGACCCGCTCTTACAGTCCACACAAACACACACAAATGATGCTCACCTTACCTTCTGTTCAATTCTCGGCCTTACGGTTCTTGTAGTTCGCCACTGCAGGATGTGTATCGGAGAACCATCAAGACGAGGGAGGAACGTCCGCTGTCAGCCGCTACTCAAAGGCAGCGCGCTGACCAATCAGAGGCAAGCGGCTCCTGCCTTTGACGTCAGCACTCTGGCAGCGGAGGTTCCGGCATCGGTCGCGATGGTTACCCGATACACATCCTATACCGGCGAACTGTAAGACCCAGGAGGCCAGCGATGGAACGGAAGGTAAAGTGAGAATAATGTGTATGTGTGCGCGTGCATGTTTGTACATGTGTGGAGTGGCCCAATTGGGAACCAGGATTGGACATTTAACAAGTTGTGGAACGAATTGTCTGCATTGCAATGATTTCCTATGGGAAATCTTGCTTTGCTATATGAGTAACTTGGTTAATAAACACACTCTCAGAACGGATTGTTCTCGTTAACCAAGGTTCCACTGTATGTGCATTTCTGTGATTAGCTGTTGATTGACCAGTTCATCGAGATGCTTCTGTCTGATGTGCACCGAACCCAGCTACGTATCCTGACCCTGCAAAGTCCCGACCTCAGTTTTGCGTAATTTAAAGATCGGGCCATTCGGGTGTTGCGAGAACCGGCTGTCTGAACCGCTGTGTCTCATCGGTCCATGGCAACTCCGGGTCCCGAGGTGCTACCAGAGATGCGAACGGCGGTGAGAGCTAGTGAGCAAGCCCCGGTTGGAGAATCCATCGCTGATCTTCGGCTCCAGGTGCTGGAGCTGACGAGAAGTATGGCCGCCCTAACTAAGGTCGTACAATCCCAGCAGGGGGCCTCACAACCGGTTACTATTGAGTTGGCCTCCAGTGCTGATGATGTACCATGGCGACGGCGAGGGAAAAACGCGTTGCCATCGGGTCCGGATCACTATGATTCCGATGGGCAACCAATCTGCCACCGCTGTGACAAAGCGGGGCACTATGCCGGAGGATGTCCCACAAATGGACAGAAAAATTTTGCAGTTTTCCACTGTATTGCTTTCTTTCCAGCACGCGGACATGCTGGGTTTACTGTGGGGGGGTGTAGTGGCCATGCGGCTTCAGGCGCCACAGGGTACTGCACCTCATCCGGCGTGCAGTATTCATCTCGGAAACTGAGTAGGTCATCACTGGTAAACCACCAAAACACATCCAACACATAACATGGGAGCTCTGTCACCAAGACTGAGCCAGGGTAGGTGTCGAGGGTGGCCATCATGAGGTATGGTACCTCCTGCCCAATAGTTCAGCAACTCGGGAGGCGGGGCACCTGCAGGGGAAGTGAGGAGCCATCTCTCACAGAAGTTAGTTAGCTCCAGGCGCAGCAAGTGCCAGGTCAGACTCAGGAAGAGATATCGGAAGACACTACACAGAAAGGGGCCCATAGTCAGGAGCTGAAGGCTCAACCTGGGTTCCTAGGAAGAAGGGGGATCCCAGGGTTTGCGGGGAGTGCAGAAGACACCCTTGACCCGTTCCATGGCCCAGGAGTTGGGGTGGAGGGAAGACCACTGGAAAGAACGTACAGAAGGAAACACCGGCCTTGACCTCCGAACTATCCGGGATCGGCTGGAGCCCATCACAGCGGAATATGGCACTCCATCAGCGGTGTAATCTCAGTGAGTAAAGAGCTTTGACTGCAACCTCTGTTTCGTCCTATCACTGCCGGCGCTCACAGCATCGTGCACCTACGCCATAGGCGACTACTACTCCCAACATCCTGCCTAGGGCCTGAGCTCTACCTGTGGAGAGCTGTACCATCCGAGCTGTGTTATCATCCGCCCCAGAGAAGACCTCCCGCAGCAGCGGCTAATACCTGGCCACACATCACAGGTGGCGTCACGAATACAAAACCTCCACACCCCATCCCCTCAGTTATTGACACCGACGGGGTCACGGAACTGGGCCTGGCCCCTGTGACAACCCAAATAGACACCAGCCTGGTGACGAGTAAACCCCCAGACCCCCTAGGCGGGTCACTTCCCTTTTGTACTGAATTACTGAAATAAATTACTTTTTGATGATATTCTAATTTATTCAGATGCACATGTATTGCTCTTGCACAAGGGCCCTTTTCTGTCTGTGTCCGCCACTGATGCGGACCACTTGCCACCATTCATATTGGAGTTTTGACATGACACAAGTCAGGTATTGATAATATTTTTAACTTCAGTAGGTTAGGGACTGTCCCAGATGGGTACACCTTGACGAGGTGAGACAGCTTTTTACCTTTTTGCAAAAATATATACACTAAGTACCCTGTTATCAAGCACTTGCAATTTATTTATTTATAGTCAGGGTATTTTTCCTACAATTTTTCTTTGTTTTTTTTCTAGTCTTAAGGCTGCAATTCACTTGCTTAATGTTGCATGTTTACTGAACATTGTTTCAGCTCAGGTTTTTGGTGTTTTTTGAATTCTATATGTACTCTGTAGCTGGACAAGCTGTTCATATCTCATCCCTAATGATAAACTGTTTCTTAGTAAATCAATGGCCATGTCCTTTTGAGACATAAGAGGGAGAACATTGCTCTTTATGAGCCCAACTTTTACAGTATTTTAGAACAATCTCTGGAAATCTTCTCCGAAATGTTGGCAAGTACTAGGTTTACGGTCTGTATAAAAACACTGCACTGGAATGGTCTGAAAAAAAAAAAATAATAGACAATATTGCGAAACCTGAAAGATTAACAGATGCTAGGAAGGAGTCAGTTAAGGTGAAACGTCCAGCGACAGCTGGGAAATGGAGTCATGAAAGTGTTAACAATCGAGGAGGTGTAAAAACCACTGGAAGGAATCATTTATCCTACTGTTTACCTAAGTGCTTGGTGGCAGACTACAGAGGGCAGAGACATGTCAGTCTATAGAGGTCACTCACATTGCTGCAAGGGCTATCAGGATCTAATCTGTCTGCTGTCAACAGCAACCTTCCTAGGCCAGGGTTAATCACAATTAAACACAGACTGTAGATAAATCATCCATCCTTCAGGATTTTACATTGCTATTTCTATATAACAGCTCCTGCAAGTAGCCACTTGTCACCATGGTCCTGCAATTAAGGCCTAGGTGGTGTCTGCAATGACATGGGCTAATCTGTCACACCTCATCTGAGGCCCCTGCATAGCTGAGACTTTTCAGGATTTACCAAGGTGCCGTTTTCTTTGCCTTATTTACTAAAACCTATTGTCACAGTAAATTAGCTGCCGATTCTTTAACACGCCTTATGAACGCCGATTTTCAGCTTCTTAGAAGGGAAGAGCCTGGGGCTCCAGCTAAGAGATTTACGTCTACAATTCCCTTAATCTGCTCATGGGTAGACAGCCTGGATGGCAATTGCCCTTAGCAATATGTCTTTAATTCCTTAAATTAGAGTACTAAAGCTCAAGGAAGGACAATTGTGGAGGAAAAATGTCTCTTCAGTAGTCAACATCTATCATTTCTATATTGTGACCTCTGAAATTGCCCAGTGGGCTTAATCGATTGTAGGAGCATTGTGTCAGGCAATACTCTAAAGTCCCCATTCATTTCAACACAGACCAGCCTGCTTTAACCCAGCAAAGGGGACTGAACTGATTCATTTCTAGTAAGGACGGGTTCAAATGAGTGTATTTCACAGTACACATATAGACCGCAATGCTCGAGATTGACAAGACTCCCGACCCAAACTTGCAGCCTCACAGACACACATAAGACTGTAATTTCAGGTCAGAAGACCCATAGTTATTCCAAGCATTGTGGTCCATATACACACACCTTGAAATACAATTGTGGGAACCTCAGCCTTAGGCCACGTTGAGTATTTGGTGAGTGTTTTACCTCAGTATTTGTAAGGCCATGTGCACACGTTGAGTATTTGGGAGTTTTTTTACCTCAGTAATTGTAGCCAAAAACAGGAGTGGGTAATAAACGTATAACTGTTGCCAATGTGTCTATTAAGCCAGAGTCACACTTGCGAGTGCCTCGCATGTAAGGCTGGTTTGACACTACGTCTTTTTAACATCCGGTGAAAACGTTTTTTTAGCGGAAGTACGGATCCTGCCTTTACAGCAAATAACGTATGCAAACGCATATGTTATTTTGCAGGATCCTGCACTGGATGTTTAGGGGCGGGCATTGGAGTCATGTGATCGGGAGTGAGGGGAAGTAGACTGGGAGGAGGCTTCTGACAGCGGCAGACGCTGGTAACCAAGGTAAACATCGGCCTTGGATACCCGATATTTATGTTGGTTACGAGTGTCTGCAGCTGCTCGGGTAACTCCTAGTGTTTACGTGGGAGGAGAGAGAGAGAGAGAGAAAGAGAGAAAGAGAGAAAGAGAGAAAGAGAGAAAGAGAGAGAGAGAGAGAGAGAGAGAGAGAGAGAGACTGGTTCTGGGCATGCTCAGAACAAAAGCTGGATCCTGTCTATCAACATGCAGCGTTCACCTGCGTTTGCGTGCGTTATAGTCAGGATCCAGCAATTTGCAGTATTTCGACGGAGCTCAAAAACGCTACATGACTCGTGCGAGATACGTGCGAGGCACTCGCAAGTGTGACTCCCGCCTTATACTTTTCCTCTGTTTCACTCCTGCTTTTGGCTTAAAAATACTGAGGTAAAAAAGTCACCAATTACTGGTGGCCTCAGTCGGTGTTCACATGTTATTTTTTATGATCAGTTGGGGAACACAAAAACAGAAATAGTACAGAAGAACCCATTTAGGGTATTACTTTTCTTATATTGTCATCCATGCATTGTTCCATCTCCTATCTGCTGTTTGAAAGGACAAAAGAACCCAAAAATAAAACAAAGGGGCGCTTCAGCAAGACTGGAGTAGCTGGTCAAGCAAGAAGGTGCCAAATTCATTGAGAATTTGTTCTCTTCTCAGTGACATGCGTCTCCTTGAAGAATTTGATAGGCAAGTGACATGCCCCAGGGCTTGGGGTACTCGGTCCTGGGAATGTGCGACACTCAAGGGGATGGTCGCGGTCGTGGCCGATGCCCCGTCCCGGACCCTGGGGGGGTCGGTCAAAAAAACAAAAAAAAAAGGGGGGATGAAAATAAAAAGGGGATTTGTAGTGACTACGCCACTTGCGGTTTGTGGCCAGATTTGGGGGCCGCCAATGCAGAGTTCTGCTGGGGCTGATGTAATATGCAGCTCTGATAACTTGGGCCCTCCGCAAGCAGAGCCAGGCCCCAGCAGGTGATGATGGTGGTAGTAGTGTTTGGCGCTGGTGTTGCGGTGCAGTGTGTTGGCAATGATTCAGTCCACATAAGTGCTGCGGTTGATGTCACTTTACTCACAGTAAAAGGTACAACCACCCAGTACGGTCTTCTACCAGGGTGGACTCCAGGGAATCCCTTCTTGTCAGACTCCCGTGCCGGTACCATGTGAGATGAACCCTTCCTGCACCTTTAGTTTCACCAGCGGTTAACAGACAGAACCTGGGCTGAGCTCCAGTTACCAGCCCCAGGCTACACACAAGTACTCAAGCAGCTTCGGGCCCTGCCAGCTCTGTGGCTGCCGCGCCACCAGAACAACTGGCGTCTCCAGCCCCTCTCTGCTCTCTTGTCCTCTGCTTCTCTCAGACTGCTCCTCTGGTCCACCCAACACCGGTGGCCAAGCCGGACCCCAGTCCTTACATCGCCCAGACTGCGGGTCCCACAGAAACTCTCCCAGCTGTGCAGTTCCTTAAGGCCATTGTACAGACTGAAACACCCTAACTGGATGACCACTCAGACCTTCGCTTCCTAAAGAACCATCGAGCATTCCATGTACCTTCTAAAGAATCTGGGGGAAGGTGCAGAGCAAAAAAAGGTACACTAAAAGTTATAGTCTGCCTGGAGAAACACAATACAATAAACACAATAGACTATACAATAGACTATACAATATACTATAATTCTAACGAGAGTCCACTTCAGAAATACCAACAGCAGGAAACTTGGAGCCTGGGGAATCTTTAAATAGTCACACCCACCAGATGATACGGCAGACTAAATTACATCATAGGAAACACTTGTTGGCAGAAACACAATGAACACACAAGGTGTCCACAAAGAGACAAAGTGTTCAGAACCAGGACAGCAACCAAATTTGACTGTGGCTCAGTTGAAAGGGAAACTAACCACAGCACAAGAGGCTGCCAGATCAAATCTGAGGAATGACTATACCCATACAGACCAGTGTATCTAACGATCCAAAAATGTATTAACAGTCTGGCAATTTTTTTCTCCTGTCATTTGAGTCAGTTTTTTCTTTTTTAAGCTGGAGAAACCTCTACAGATTATTATGGCTGTAATTATCATCATTTTGCAGTTCAAAGTGACTGCAGGTGATGTCTTCACATCAGAATTTTGGGCCATAGACATGGATTACTTAAACATTTGAATGATCTATTTTAATTTTCCAATGTGTCCATAAAAAATATTAAATATAAGTTAGTATAACCCCAGAACTCAAAGAAGTAAGGGAGGACAAGATATGGAATGCAAATGAATTTATAATGACAAACTGCAAAAAGTGAACCTCGACTAGAGCAACACCAGCGTTTCAAATGTTGGTGTTGCTCTCGTCGAGGTTCACTTTTTGCAGTTTGTCATAATAAATTCACTTGCATTCCATATCTTGTCCTCCCTTACTTCTTTGAGTGCTGGGGTATACTAACTTATATTGAGTACCTTTTTTACCCTTAAGCACCTATTTATAAGCAGTGAGTGGCTATGCTCGCACGTACCTGCTGGTATTTCTACAGTGATTTGACAGCACATGTGCGCTTCACATCGCTGCAGAAACACTGCGTAATGCACGCGGTTTTTCAGCAGAATAAATGCCGATTTCATGCGCTCGAGATACTGCCCCCACCATAGACAGAGTGGGAGCTGCATCCAAAGCACACAAATTAATTGACATGCTGCTTTTTTGTACGCACGGATTTGGGTCAAAATTTTGGCATCCAAATCGCTCCGTTCAAAAAAGCAACATGCGCACGTCTCATGCACAATCTACATAGATTGTGCAGGGGAGAGCAGGACACATGCATTTACGCTGCGGTGCAATACGCGGCGTAAATGCATGCAATTACGCAACGTGCGCACAAGCCCTTACGAAGTTTAACCACTGATTGGACAGTGTCAGACTTTGTGGGGACATTCCCCCAACTGGTAAATCACAACTGTCAATTTCCCTTTTCTATAGGGCATGTCTTTACAAAGTTTAATCACTGATTGGACAGTGTCAGATTGTGTAGGGACATTCCCACAACTGGTAACACTCAACTGTCAATTTCCCTTTTCTATAGGGAGTGTCCTTACACGGTTTAACTGCTGATTGGACAGTGTCAGACTCAGTAGGGACATTCCCCCAACTGTCACTTTTAAATTCAAAATTCCAATGTCAAAATTCAAGGAGGATTATCACAATACATTATTTAAAGAAACGATGGTCCACGGACCCAGTGAGAGGTTCTCTATGACGTGTGGAGGCTTCATAGAGTCTGATCAGAATGTTAAACAAAGAACCTCGTGTTCAGTTTCGTAAATTTTTACTTAGATCAATGTACACATTTTGTATAGGGCAATCCATGTATTCTTTTTACAGTTATATCATCTAGAATTGATATTTAGAAGTATTTAATTAAACGCTTAAAAATATATAAAAGCCAGGAATTGGTTGGCACAGGAGGCATAGGAACAAAATCTGCATAATTCCTGTTGAAGGAGAATGGCCACATTATCAGACGTGGCAATAGAGTATACAGGCTTATTCACACGCTGAGTTCTCGCTGCATTTTTTCCACGCTTTTTTCTTACTACGGATAAAACACAGTGTTTTACAGTTCCAGCAAAGTGAACGACATCTGAAATCTCATGCGCACGCTGTTTATTTCTTCCTTGCAGATTTGACTCATCAAAGTGTTGGGTTTTTTTTTCAAATCTGCAGCCTGGGCCAGACAATTCTTTCAACCTTTTTCATCCATTCAAATGAATATAAAAAAGTTAAAAAAAATGCATATATAGCGCATCTGTCGCGGGCGGAGGAGGGGACGCCGCGCTCTGCCACTGCTCGGGTCCGGCTGCCGCTGCTACGGCCTGCTGCTGCTGCTCGGTGGCTCGAGCGATGGGCCGGATCCCGGGGACTCGAGCGGCGCTCTTCGCCCGTGAGTGAAAGGGGATTGGTTTTTGGGATAGTTTATTGTCCGTGACGCCACCCACGGTTGTGGTGATTTGTTGACACCACCGCTGCTCTGTATGGGGATCCCGGGAGTGATAGTGTGGAGCAGCTAGATGTTAGTCCTCCCCTCCGTGGGTAGGGGGTTGGTTGTCCCGGGGCCCAGTGATGAGGTGGGTGATGCAGGGCTTGGTGGGGTGCAGGGACGCGGGGGCAGCGCTGTGCCTTGCGTCACTGTGGTACTCACTCAGCCTGAGACGATGACACAGTTCTCGGTAAAACACACGGCTGGAAAGACGGTTCCCACGGACGGCTGCATTTGCTTTTCCCCAGTAGTTGACGGTGACGGTCCCTTTTCCTGCACCTAAGATGATGATGGTTGCGATGGGTTCCCACCGGTAACCCGCTCCCCGGCTTGTATATGTGCCGGAGGAGCCCTACTTTGCCCGCAGGCGCTGGCCCTGAGAAACTGGTGCCCTGGCGGTGGCGGTGTCTCTCTGTAACGGTTGGACTGTTGCCTTCAATCGGGACTTGCTTGTTGGGAGACCCAGAGGTCCCCTTCACTAACGGATTTGGCAAATTCACGGCGACTCCTAGCCTTGCCGGGATCCGAAAGGCCCCTGCCACTGGTGCTGACTGCTCTTCGTATACCGCTCTGGTACCGCCGGGCCACCACCCATCCGCGGTCCTTCCAGCAACCTCCAAGCAGTCACCCCTGCAGACAGTCACCGCTGTCTGCTGACCTTGCTGTCTCAGTCCGGGGCACACACCCGGACCAACTTCAGGCTTTCTTAACTGTTCCTTTTTACTCCTTCTCTCAAGCTCCTCTACCACTTCCTTCTACTTCCCTCCCCTAGCTTGATCTGCCTTGTTCTCCCGCCTCCAGGGCTGTGAACTCCTCGGTGGGCGGAGCCAACCGCCTGGCCCACCCCCTGGTGTGGACATCAGCCCCTGGAGGAAGGCAACAAGGATTTTTGGTTAGCCTTGATGTTCCTAACTGGGGTGTAGGGTGTGGTGGTGTTATGACCTGTGACCCCTGGCTTGCCCAGGGCGTCACATTCCCCCTTAGCAAAATGCAGACCATCCGCGGGCTGCCCGTCCAACACCGGTTTTATTTTCTGAAAAAAATATAAAAAGAATAACACACATACAAATAGAAAAACATCATCCCACATCGGGAGGTTCGGTAATTAAACGTTGCAAAACGGTAACATTAAAACGGTTGCGGCTGCCGCTCTCTCCCACCCAAGTAACCTGGCCCTGATGCTGCCCCTAAAACCCAGGCAGCACCCCTTGACCCCAGTCCAGCACAAGTTACCCGAGCGGGATCTGTCCTTCCCCTCCAGAGGGTAGCCACTGGTTCCTGCTCCACTGTGGGCCCTCCCTCCAACCTGCCTCTCCGGAGGCGGTTACGGTCAGCTGCACAACATATTTATTTACAACCCACTTAACGTTTGTGGTTGCCCTGCAAGTTCACGGGCTTGTCCATAGGAGTTCCTATGCAAAACTTTTCAAACGGTCCCCACGGGGACAACGGTGCCGGCAACGGCCGGTTTTCAAATCACGGTGCAATCAGATCACTGTTCGGTAATCAATTCTTCATTTTCAAAACTTTTCAAACACACTTTAAACACACATGTTTTCTTTGGTCCCAACGGGGACAACTTTTAGGCGGAGGACCGCCGGCTTAGCAGTCCATCCTCAATCGCGGGGCTCTAGTGCCACCTTCACATGGTGCACCGCTGTGGACCCCGATGGTAGCTCGCTGCGGGTGATCTTTCTCCACATTCATGCGGGCATGCACATCTGCTCTACACCCCTCTCGGGCATTGATCTCCCTGCGCAGCTGCTGTTGCCGCCGCCCCCAGTCTGGAGCACTTTCTGCTTGCTCCTGTTCGGCCTGTGCGGGGAACGGACCCAGCCAGAGTCCCTCCGTGTTGGCTACGACCGGCACCTTCAGTAATGAGGGACCCCGCTGTGACGTGGCCTGCTCTGCCGCTTGGCAGCTACATCCCCCCCGTGCCTCAGCCGAGGCCCGGTGCCTGGGAGCGGTCAACGTGACTTGCGGTATTGGCGTTTGATCGAGGATCGCCTCCGCTGCGGCCGGGCGGACTGCCGGGGCCGTCATCAACTCCGTCGCGGCTGGGATGGAAGCCGGGACGGGTGCCAGGGCGGTGGTAAAGGTAAGGCCCGGGGGCCGCAGGTCTGGGCCCTCTCCCACAGATGCTGCGGGCTCCGGTACGGGTGGCAGGGGTAACGGGTCGGTCGGGACGTTGGCCGCAGGCATGGACAGTGAGGGAGGTAGCGTGGTGGACGGCAGCAGGCCGGGCCCCTCAGCCGTATCGACTGATCCCTCGGGGACATAGGGGCGTGGGTCGCTTACCCGCTCCTCTGAGACCACCTCCACTTCGGATGTCCAAACGGTTGCGGCCAGGCCCTTCATCTCCGACGTCCACTTCGCCAGCATGAAGTGGACTTGGGCCTGGAGCTTCTGGCACATCTTGCTTCTGGATCCAGGAACGTGTTTCAGCAGAGTCCTGGCATCCCTGCACGCTACAGCGCTAGTTACATGCGGCTGCGACCACGGCTCCTCCAGCGGCTCCGTCGGGCGCAGACATCTTGTTTCCGTCCCCCTTAGCCTCTTTCCGGCCCCTCCTCTATCGGGGCGGGGTCTTGGCCTTCGCGCCTCCACTACTCGAGAAGACGCTCGAGCGGGAACTTTTCGCGCCAAAGATGGCGGCTTCTGAAATTTTCTGGCCAGACACCTCCGGCGGTAACAAGGCGCACCTCTACCCAACGGCAGAGCGGTAAGATCCTGTTCGTGACGCCAAGTTGTCGCGGGCGGAGGAGGGGACGCCGCGCTCTCCCACTGCTCGGGTCCGGCTGCCGCTGCGGCTGCTGCGGCCTGCTGCTGCTGCTCGGTGGCTCGAGCAATGGGACGGATCCCGGGGACTCGAGTGGCGCTCTTCGCCCGTGAGTGAAAGGGGATTGGTTTTTGGGATAGTTTATTGTCCGTGACGCCACCCACGGTTGTGGTGATTTGTTGACACCACCGCTGCTCTGTATGGGGATCCCGGGAGTGATGGTATGGAGCAGCTAGATGTTAGTCCTCCCCTCCGTGGGTAGGGGGTTGGTTGTCCCGGGGCCCAGTGATGAGGTGGGTGATGCAGGGCTTGGTGGGGTGCAGGGACGCGGGGGCAGCGCCTTGCGGCACTGTGGTACTCACTCAGCCTGAGACGATGACACAGTTCTCGGTAAAACACACGGCTGGAAAGACGGTTCCCACGGACGGCTGCACTTGCTTTTCCCCAGTAGTTGACGGTGACGGTCCCTTTTCCTGCACCTAAGATGATGATGGTTGCGATGGGTTCCCACCGGTAACCCGCTCCCCGGCTTGGATATGTGCCGGAGGAGCCCTACTTTGCCCGCAGGCGCTTGTTGGGAGACCCAGAGGTCCCCTTCACTAACGGATTTGACAAATTCACGGCAACTCCTAGCCTTGCCGGGATCCGAAAGGCCCCTGCCACTGGTGCTGACTGCTCTTCGTATACCGCTCCGGTACCGCCGGGCCACCACCCGTCCGCGGTCCTTCCAGCAACCTCCAAGCAGTCACCCCTGCAGACAGTCACCGCCGTCTGCTGACCTTGCTGTCTCAGTCCAGGGCACACACCCGGACCAGCTTCAGGCTTTCTTAACTGTTCCTTTTAACTCCTTCTCTCAAGCTCCTCTACCACTTCCTTCTACTTCACTCCCCTAGCTTGATCTGCCTGGTTCTCCCGCCTCCAGGGCTGTGAACTCCTCGGTGGGCGGAGCCAACCGCCTGGCCCACCCCCTGGTGTGGACATCAGCCCCTGGAGGAAGGCAACAAGGATTTTTGGTTAGCCTTGATGTTCCTAACTGGGGTGTAGGTTGTGGTGGTGTTATGACCTGTGACCCCTGGCTTGCCCAGGGAGTCACACATCAAAACAGTGTATTTACGCAGCCTTTTTCCTGCCAACACTTATTTTTGCTGAAGGAAAATCCGCAAAATCTGCTGCAAATACTCAACGTTTGAAACTTCCCTAATACATACTATACATAGCACATTGGACTGAGACAATGGATTATGGGAAATTAAAAGATTATTTAAAGTTCCGTTGGCCAGTGCTTATTTTATGACTAATTTCATGGACTGTCCTCCTAGCCAGACATTGGTCAATCTTGAATAAAGTCATACATGTGCTTTGCTTGTGGCAGCTCTAGGTTTAGGCTATGGACAGAGTAGACTTGTTTCTCTTCATGGTCTCCACAAGGAAGCTATTTAGTATCATCAATCGTATATCTGAATCAGCGATTTACTGATTGATGATCCGGGAGAAGGTCTGGATGGTGCAGGGAGGGCAGGCCATGTGACAATACAATTTATCTTCATCACTATCTTTTATTGCTCTTTCACTTTGTAGCCCCGATCCCAATTTCCAGTTTTGGTTTTATGTTGCTTATAACACAACCTAATGCAAACTGTGAAAAGACTGTGAATCGATGTGGTCAGAGGTGTAAAATCCAGAGTTCCAGAGATGGTAAACCATGGTTCTGATTTTTCACATTCTGACTCTAAAGGGTGCTTTACACACTGCGATATCGCTAGTAATTGCTAGCGATGTCGCGAGCAATAGCACCCGCCCCCGTCGTTGGTGCGATATGTGGTGATCGCTGCCGTAGAGAACATTATCGCTATGGTAGCGTCACACGCACATACCTGTTCTGCGACGTAGCTGTTGCTGCCGAACAATCCCTCCTTCAAGGGGGAGGTGCATTCGGCGTCACAGCGACGTCACAAAACAGCCGTCCATTACAAGAGGAGGGGAGGAGATGAGCGGCCAGAACATGTCGCCCATCTCCTTCCTTCCTCATTGCCGGTGGATGCAGGTAAGGAGATGTTCGTCGTTCCTGCGGTGTCACACATAGCGATGTGTGGTGCCGCAGGAACGACGAACAACCAGCGGCATGCACCACCAACAATATTATGAAAAGGAGCGACGTGTCAATGATCAATGATTTTTGCTGTTTTTGCGATTGTTGATCGTCGCTCCTTGGTGTCACACGCTGTGATGTCGCTAACGATGCCGGATGTGCGTCACAAACACCGTGACCCCGACGATATATCGTTAGCGATGTTGCAGCGTGTAAAGCACCCTTAAATCCTTGTATAATTGGCAAAATTGCTAAATAATTGGTAAGAACAAATTTACTGTAGTAAAATGGTAAAACCACTATGTTATTAGCATATTTCAACCTATTTATCCCATTCACTCCAACAAGGTAGTTTTTTTTCTATTTTTTTTTTTTTTGCTTTCGTCCCCTTTCCCACACATTCTTTCAAGAGATATACATTTTTTACTTTACCATCAAAATCGTCGTATGAGGCTTTGTAGTTTTTTGCGGTGGGTTGCAGTTTTGACACAATTCACTGTTAAAGGGAACTTGTACTGGGAGGGTGGCATGTGGGAGAAAATGAAGTTTGTTCTCCAGGGAGCTGACGGCTTTCAGTTGGCATAGTTTCAGTCGTTGCTTAGTGTACTGTGTATGGCAGCTATAAGAACACCCCGACTCTGACTGACAGCCAGTATTTATGATAGGCCCTGCGTAGACAATGAGACTGCTGGGAGATGGTGATAGGTAAAAGCAATTACATGAAACAAGACAAGAAAGGTAAATACATGCAAACCAGGGTCTGAGGGGCTACGGATAGGCCCACGTTCTGAGATCAATTTCTCCTTCAGGACAAAAATCGTGAAGGAGTAATTGCTCTCAGGAATACGTCAACAATAAAAATTACCTGTTAGGAGTACAGGAAGGACACCGGGGAGGCTACGCTGACCCTAGGACTGTGGGCCCTGTGTTCACCCTGACCCTGGAGGTACCCTTGAAGGTAGGGAGGTCCAGGTCCCTTCCCTGGCCCTGTCTCCTGTCCGACCCTGTGTTAATACCTCCTCCCACACCCTAACCCTGGGATGGGCTGGACCTAAAGTAACAACCTCCCCCAAGACACAGACAAGGGAATTAAACTGAAGCACACTCACACCGCAAATAAACACAGAGGAGAGACAAAACGACACCAAACGGGCTAGGTGCAAGTCACACCAGGGTACTCTCAAACAGCGCAGACAACAAGTTGCTGGTCACCAAAAAGAGGAATGCCACAGATCCTGGGATATCACAACTGCAAGCAGAAACTATCTTCAGGGATGGTACAGAAAACTACCCAGACTGAAGTAGGAGGAGACCAGCTGGAAATGGTGATTAGCAAACCTGGTTCACTGAGAAGCCACACACTGCTCCAGGAGGCATTAACTCTTAACATGCCAGAAGCAGTGGTAAATAAAAGAACCGACGCCTGACAGAACAGAGCTACTAGCAGAAACCAGATTGGTTGTTGGAAGAGTGTACAGAGTCCAATCAGGTAGTAGGAAACTGCGGGTACCAATCCAGGTGACACACAATAAATTGTGTACTAGTGATCCATAAGTGAGTATCTGCACTGCGCAATGGCATGATATCACCATCTTATCATCTTGTCTGGATCTTTCCACAGTCGCATGGCAATAACCTGTCTTTGCTACTTTGAGGAATACCACTACCCCCAGGGATACTTCAGCCACCATCTTTGCCTTCTCAGTAGTTGTGGCTGTTCACAACTACCCCAGGTGAGCCTGTTTTGGTCTCTCCACATTATCCACCATACCCAGATAAGACCCTATTTGCGCTACACTTTTCTTTCCAGTTCATTGCTTTTCCAATTTAATAAACTCTTAGGCAGGAAATGTAGATAGGTAGATGCAACTGCTGGTGGTTCTGAGGGCACAGGGGACGTGTCAGATTCCCTTTAAGCTTGTGTACTCACATGACAGTGTGTAATCGCCATGCTTGTCTACCTTACTTCAAGTAAATCTGTTTCTGTACTGCTCTGCTTTGTCTTTATTCGTCACTGCACCTTCTCAAAACCTGAGCCGTGTCTGTGGTCAAGGGACCACACATACACCACTTACAGACACCTAAGCAAGACTGTTAAACCCTCTATTCAGTACACTGACCATCTAATCTTAAAAAGAAAAGGAATAATGATTTTTACACACCCTCTAAGATGCACACCAGATAATTAGTGAGTTCATGGAATGGTTTGAGAGAAAAATACCTAACTTGTGCATCAGGTCTGGACTGGTCATCTAGCAATTCTAGTAAATGCTACAGGGGGGTATTATATTATATGGGGGCCATGGAAGGCATATCGTAGAGGGTAAGAATTCTAAGGGGAAAAGTAACTAAGTGTCACAATACTTTTCCCATTCTCTATCATTAAAAGTTGTGAGTAGTGTTGAGCGAGTAGATGACTATTCATACTCGATATGCTGTTAGCAAGTACTGTCCACTACTCACATATTCGTTATGAGTAGTGGACGCAATGTAAGTCCATGGGAAATACTCGCTAAGTAGTGAGTAGCAAATAGTACGGCTTTCGGGTTATTCGCTACTTAGTGAGTATTTCCCATTGACTCACATTGTACCCGCTACTTATAACGAATATGCGAGTAGTGCACAGTACTCACTAACACCATAGCGAGTATGAACAGTCAACTACTCGCTCAACACTAGTTGTGAGGTATATCCCTTTGTAACCCCACCTATACACCGTGATAAAACGTTTACTATGGGGCCCCATTATTTCTATATAATCCCTGGCTCAGGAGCATCTATATATATAATTGCCTTAGTCTGTCTGTCTGTCTGTCTGTCTTGCTCCAAAATTGTGTCCTTACGGTGACACAAAGCTGATTGGCCGCTGGGCTCGCCATGGCCCTGCCCCCCCGCACGGATTGGCCGCTCGCCCAGGCTCCGCCCCCACACTGATTGGCCGGCCGCTCGCCCAGGCTCCGCCCCCCACACGGATTGGCCTCTCGCCCCGGCACCCTGCACGCATTGGCAACTCTTCCACACCCCGCCCCCCTCACGCAATGCACGCTCGCTCTGGCCCCGCCCCCCGCACGCATCCCCCGAACCGACACGGAGCCACGACTCCCAGGTGAGAACTGTACCCCCGGGAGCCCATATCAGCGTACGCCACCAACCCAGCTGACACATACCCTCGCATTGCTGGGGTTGCCGCCGTATGCTGGTGTGGGCTCCCGTGCGAGCGGGGGGACGGGATACGCTGGTAACCATGGTAGCATAGTTACCAGCGCATCAAGGTCCTGCAGCGGCGGAACATACACACACGCACACACATAACAACACACACACACACATCAGATCACACTCGCTCTCACACACACCTCACACACACATCACATCGCATCCACACACTCACAACATCCTGGGATATCGCTTGCTTCTCGGCGGCGATACTGTGCAGTGACCTTCCAGGACCTGCCGGAGGATCACATGGCCAGAAGCATGTGGTATCTCCGGATGTTGTGAGTGTGAGCGCGTATGTGCGATATCGTCAGTGTGTGTGTGAGTGTATGCGATCGGATGTGTGTGAGTGTGTTCTGATGTGTGAGTGTGTGTGTGTGAGTGTATGCGATCGGATGTGTGAGTGTCGGCAGAGAAGCACGGCATGCTGGGGGAGGCTGGGAGGAGAGAGGCTGATCCTGGGGAAGGCTGGGAGGGGAAGGCTGATGCTGGGGGAGGCTGGGAGGAGAGAGGCTGATGCTGGGGTAGGCTGATGCTGGGGTAGGCTGATGCTGGGGGAGGCTGGGAGGGTGTAGGCTGATGCTGGGGGAGGCTGAGAGGAGAGAGGCTGATGCTGGGGGAGGCTGGGAGGAGAGAGGCTGATGCTTGGGGAGGCTGGGAGGGGGAGGCTGATGCTGGGAGAGGCTTGGAGGAGGGAGGCTGATGCTGGAGGAGGCTGGGAGGAGAGAGGCTGATGCTGGGGGAGGCTGGGAGGAGAGAGGCTGATGCTGGGGTAGGCTGGGAGGGGGAGGCTGATGCTGGGGGAGGTTGGGAGGGGGAGGCTGATGCTGGGGGAGGCTGGGAGGGGGAAGCTGATGATGGGGGAGGCTGAAAGGAGGGAGGCTGGGAGAGGGGAGGCTGAGAGAAGAGAGGCTGATGCTGGGGGAGGCTGAGGCTGGGAGGAGAGAGGCTGATGCTGGGGACAGAGAGGCTGATGCTGGGGACAGAGAGGCTGATGCTGGGAGGAGAGAGGCTGATGCTGGGAGGAGAGAGGCTGATGCTGGGAGGAGAGAGGCTGATGCTGGGGGCAGAGAGGCTGATGCTGGTGCAGCATGGGGGATGGAGCACGGTGGGGTGTGCGCAGCATGGGGGATGGAGCACAATGGGGAGTGCGCAGCATGGGGGATGGAGCACGATGGGGAGTGCGCAGCATGGGGGATGGAGCACGATGGGAGGTGCACACCTCCCTCCAACACACACACACACACACAACACACACACTTGGAACCACAAACACCGCCCTACACAGACACCCACACACACAGACAACGCTGCACACACACAACACCCAACACACAAACACCACGGCATACATAAATATACGCACATACCGCACAACACACACATTGCACAAAACATACCTCCCCCCAAAACACACCACACCCACACAAACCGCGCAACACACACACACACAACGCTACAGACACACAGCGCTCCACAAACAACGCAACACATGCAACACACATACAACACCGCTCTCACCCCCCGCCACACCCAGACAACACCCAGAACATGTACAGCGCCCTACACAAACACTTGGTAACTACACACAACAACATCTATATATATATATATATATATATATATATATATATATATATATATAACAAAAATCATACATAAACTACACAATACGTAAATTCTAGAATACCCGATGCGTAGAATCGGGCCACCTTCTAGTTATTATAATAAAAAGGCACTGGGGGGTCACTATTATGAGGAGGCAAAATGGGGGATCTTTATATGGGAAGCACATGAGGCATAATTATGATTTTTTATTATTATTATTATTATTATTATAAAGCTAAGAGAGCATTTATTTGTTATATAACGTGGTACGAGGTCATTATATAGTATAAGCTGTCACAGGTGGATTTTAAAGAAGGCACAAGGGAAATTATTATAAGTAGGCCCCATAAACAGGCATACCCGCTTCCGTGTGATGGAGAGCCAGGCCCCATAAACAGGTGTGCTCCCTTGTCGTAGGCGAGCCAGGCCCCATAAAGAGGCGTGCTCTTGGCTTTCTGGTGCAGAGCCAGGCCCCATAAACAGGCGTGCTCTGGTTGGTACCTCTGGGTCAACTATACACACTGCGAGAGTTTGTGGCTATAGCCAGTTCATAGCCTTATAGTCCTTTAGTAGAAATGCACAAAACCAGGTGCTTAAAACATGTAGAACAGTTCTCACAACAGTACTTGTACACATTATCTTGAACTTGTTGCTTAACTGGTAACACTGTAACTTTTCTTTACTTTTCTTTTACTCTGACTCCTCAGCTACATGGACCTCTTTTTCTGGTGCATCTGGGTCCAATGCTGCATCTGATGTGTTATCTCCTTTGACACTTTGTACTATCTCTTGTTCTTTGTCTTGTAGGTCTTTAACTTGTGTTTCTTTAGCTTGTGCTTCTTTAGCTTGTGCTTCTTCTGGTGGCGGTGTCTTTAGGGAACCGGTAACAGCAGTAGGGGTGGAGCTTGGTCTTGCCACGGTGCTCTTTGGCCACTGCAGTACATCCAATGCATACCAGCCTCTCTCACCCTGGTGTCTGGTGTATGTCACGAGGTCTCCCATAAGCAGATCATGGCCAGGGTGTCCTCTCTGCAGGTGGGACTGGGCATCCCTTCTGGACACGAAGATGCCCTCCTTGACTCCAGGCTCCACTATAAAGCCGTAGCCGGTTCGCAGGTTGAATTCCTCAACTACTCCGCGGTGGAGAGGACCTCTGACCTGGTGCTTGGCTCGTTGTAGGGACTGCTTCTCCTCTAGATCTCAGGCCGTCACCAGCTCCTTCTCAGGGGGGGTTGCACTGGAGGTTGTCTTACCCTTACGCGGCGCCGTCCTCTGCTGGTTGGCCTCCGCATCACCATCACTTCACTGTCTGCGGGCTCCCAGGTCACACTCATACTGGGCATGAGGACATCCAATGTTTCCTCTTCAGCAGGGGGTGTCGTAACCTCTTCCTAGCGGTGGTGGGACAACAGCGTGACCTCAGGGCCTCCCTTACTTGCAAAGGGTGCTGCGTCCTCCTGCATCCATTTGGGGATCGTCACTTCAGCCTCCATGCTTCCCCTCCTCCCCCTTAGTGGTGCTGAGTACTCCTCCGGCTGTTCTGGCAGCGCCTCTTGGGAGGAGCTGTCGTTAGTTGGCCAGGGTGGTGGTGGTCGGGCTGGCTGTCTGTAGCTTCTGCTCTTGGCAAGCAGCTCAGCCCATGGCAAAGGTGTCGGCTCCTCTTTCTGCTGCTGGTATACAGGGTCCGCTTCTGGTTGGAGCGCGGGACCCAGTTCCTCAGTCAGCGACTGGGGCGCTGTGACCGCTTCTGGTCTGCAGGCAGGGGTAGAGGTAGTAGGCGTTGCGGCCTGGTCTGGTCTGGCCGGGCGCGGCGTGGCTGCGGCCTGGTCTGGTCTGTCCGGACGGGACGTTGCTGCTGCCTGGTCTGGTCTGTCCGGACGGGACGTTGCTGCGGCCTGGTCTGGTCTGGCCGGACGGGACGTTGTTGTGGCCTGGTCTGGTCTGACCGAACGGGACGTTGCTGCAGGGGTCACAGCGGGAACCGCGGCAGGGATCACCTCTGGTAACAGCGCCGGTGGGCTCAGCACACCCGAGCGGCAGGGGCAGCATGGGACTCACCCAAAGGCATCAGCAAGGGGGTCTGGGTGGTCACTTCTCGGCACGTCACTTGTCGCGCGGTCCACCTCTCGTAGGCCCGAACCGCCGCAGCCGTCTCCCATAGCTCCGTGCGCCACTCAATCACTTGCTGCATGATCGAGCTTGCACCCGGTCACAGAACTGGGCGAGCTCCCAGTCCCACCAGGCAGCAGTGCCTGGTTCTGGCTTGCTGTTTGCAGATGCCATCCTCTCTCCGTCGCTGCTCACCAGGTTCTGGTCACGCTGCAGCCTAAGTTTCATTTCCTGAACTCGACTAGAACATTCTCGGCGTTCAGGGTCAGATCCGCCCCCATCTTTTCTGTGCACTCCGCCAGAGCGCTCCAGGGGTTCTCCGATCGCCACACCTCTTTGTGGGCAGTTACTTCTTCTTGCGCAGGCTGCTGTTGTTTCTTGGCGCGCTTTCTGAGGTGGCAATATGGCAGTGTTTCAAATTTTTCAAGCGGACCGCCAAGGCGCACGGTCACTTGTCTGAACAGGTCTAGTCCTTATCCTGTTCGTGACGCCAGATGTGAAGCCCCTCTCACCTGCAGGTCGCCTCAGGGTCTTCACGCGCTGGAAATCTTCCGGCAAAAGGTACGTCAGGTTAACTTCAATGGGAATCGTGACGCCACTCTCGGTAATTGCGGTCAGGGGGTGACCGCCACTGCATTTTAGAGAGCGTCTGGGGCTGATGGTAAATGCAGTCTGGTGTTATGGCCTCCCGAGAGTGAGGCTGGCCCCAGGGGCTCACTTTTAAGTGTGTAGTACCACAGGATGCAGAAGAACTCACACACAGGCAGCAATGTCTTTCAGGGTTTTTACTCACTTTTTGTTGGTAGAGTGAGACAACCCAGGTGATGCTATGATGAACGAGGTGGAACCAGGTATCCCTCAGGCTGATATAGGGGTGACTGCTGACTCGCCTTCCTGCACCTTTGTTTCGGACCACCCCTGACTTGAAGTATATCGTGGGATGCATCTAGGGAAGTCGCTACTGCCTTTCTCCCCTTTCTGACCCGTTTGCTGACAGCGTGGACCAAGGATAAGATGGCTCCAGGCTCGATCCTCCTTATGGGCCCCCTCGTTGCTGTTGATGCTGCGGGTTTTGTGTTGGTTGGCGTGGAACCTGTAATCCCACCGCCTACAGGATTTAGCAGCCCATTAAATGGATATCTGGCTCTAGAGACCTGTACCCTGTATGTGCATTCATTACCAGGAGTCCCCGTACTCAACTCCTTACTGCTCTCTTTCTTCGGGTATCTTTCAGTCTGACTTGGTGGTAATATTCTCCCCCGCCAGCAGCCACTGCACGTGTGAAGCCCCGCAGGTGCTGTGTCGGTGTCGGTGCATTACCTTCAGGGACTCCACGTTGCTGGAACTCCGTCACTGGTAGGAAATCTTCTTGTTTGATCGTGACGCCACTCTCAGTATTGCGGTCAGTGGGGACCGCCACTGCAGGTTAGGGGACGCCTGGGGCTGATGATATGTGCAGTTAGATGTAGGAGCCTCCTGAGAGTGAGGCAAGCCCCAGGGCCCTGTGTAGGTTTGTAGTACCACAAGTCGCAGAATAACCACACAGGCAGGAATGTCTTTCAAGGGCTTTACTCACATTTGATGGCAGGGTGAGTAGCCCGGGCGTAGCTGGGATGAACCAGATGGGAACCAGGCATCCTTCAGGCTGACTTTATGAGGGTGACTACCGACTCGCCTTCCTTAGCCCTTGGTGGTTTGGGGTGACCCCGACTTTGAGTCCCTATGGGGGTCACCCAGGGAAGATGCTCCAAGCCTCTCTCCCCTTCTTGTTTCGCCGTGTGCTTGTTCCCCGGACCAGGCCACTCCAGCCTCTTGCCTCCTATGACCTATGGGCCCTAACTTGCGGTTACGTGGCTGCGGCTTTTGTAGTGTTGTGGTGTGGGCTTTAAGAGCCCCACACCGGCAGGTTTAGCAGAAGAAAGTTGAATCTATCCCCGCTTCGGGATCTGCCGCCCGGTTGGGCCTGGTGCTCTCTAGCAGTCTCCTTACTTCCCACTCCGTTGCACTCGCTAGCTGAAGCTGGCTTTCAGGCAGCACTCCTAGTTGACCGTTCTCCCCCGTCTGTAGCCACTGCGCGGGCACTGTTAGACAGCAACAGCCCCACAGGTCTGCTCCTCACTGAGCCCTATGGAGTTCTCTGCTCTAACCGACTCACTGCCCCTCCTCTCCTGTTCTTGCCTACGCCACCTAGCAACCAGACTCTCCACCACACCCCTTGAGAGGAGATGGAGGCTCTACCCCCTCCACTATTCCAGTGAAGGTGAAGGCTTGCCCCCTCCTGGGATCCCCAGGGGTCCTCTCATGGGTACATGTGTGAGACCTGATCACTATGCGCCTGTGTTCCACACCCCAGTCAGCCTTCTGGATTACCTGTATTGTACTGTCCCCAGCATGGGTGCAGTACTCAGTGGCGCCTGACCAGGTCAGGGGCGCCACATTCCCCCTTAGTTATCACCAGCACGTCCTCGGGCTGCAAGACAACGTTTTAAAATGCATAAAACATTAAAACATGTAAAACATTTAAAAGCACCAGGTATCAGACATCACCACCCTCCACCCACAAGTCCGTTAACCCACCCAAAACCCTCTCAGGAGGCAGGTCACCGGTCCTTTTGGTAACCAGATCTGGGCCATCTACTTCCCCAGACCTTTCCTCCAATCTTCCTCTCCCGTTGGCCGCGACTTCAGCCACTTCTGGCAGGATGTAGAGGCGGCCCCCATGGGCTGGTGGTTTCAGGGTATACCTGGCCTGGTGGATCCGCGCCATCAGCCTCCTCTGGCAGGATGCAGAGGCGGCCTCCACAGTTGGTGCTGACCAGGCACCCTCTTTGTGGTGGTGAGCCAAGGCCCCATAAACAGGCGTGCTCTCTGGTCGCAGGTGAGCCAAGGCCCTTTTCTACGGACGGGCCCCCCTGGTTGCAGACGAGCCAAGCCCCTAAACAGGCTGGCCCTGGTGGTGGTGCCACTGGTGTAACTATTTACACTGCGAGAGTTTGTGGCTATAGCAAGTTCATAGCCTTAAAGTTTATTTCTCACAATAGTTTTTGTGGGCACATGCTTAAACGTTGCAAAACAAAACTTTTCAAACTTTAACTTCTCTTCTTACTTTACTTTTACTCTTCCATTTCACCAGGGCGTGGGCATGTTGGGCACTGGCACCTGTGACTTTCTTGCTCTCCGTCGTCGTCCGTGGTTGTTTCATCTGTAGGATCTTTGTCTGTGGTTGTTGCATCTGTAGGATCTTTATCTTTCCTTTCTTGGTCTTCGTCTGTTTCTTTTTCTGTATCTGTTTCTTTATCTCTGTCTTTTCTTTCTTGTCTTTCTTGTCTTTCTTGTCTGGGACATGGTGCTACGTCTAAGGCATAGTAGCCCCTTTCTCCTTGATGCAAGGTGAACTGTACTAAGTCCCCAATTTTCAAATTTCTGCCTGAATGTCCTCTGGGCAGGTGGGCTTGAACATCTCTCCGATTTACAAATATGCCCTCTTTTATTCCTTTTACTACAATAAAGCCGTATCCGCTTTTCAAGTTGAAGTCCTCTACTATTCCTCTGTAAAGGGGTCCTCTAGCCTGGGCTTTGGACCTTCTTAGGCACCTTTTCTCCTCCAGGTCTCTGACCGTGACCTCTCTCTGCTCTGGAGACTGTGGTGTTGGAGGATACTTTGTTCTGCTGCGCCGTGTCTTGCGGGCTGGGTTCATGCCTGTGGGCTCCCAGGTGAGGTCTTTGGGTTGATCTTCATCTGCTGACGGGGTCAGATCTTCCTCATCCCAGCGAGAATAGGGCAGCATCTCTGGCTCTGGGTAGGGGTCTGCTGCGGTTGGCGTCGGAGTCAGCCCTTCTGCTTCATGGTCTCCTCTCCCCCTTAGTTCTTCGCTGCACTCCTTTGGTGGCAGTGCTGGGGATGGGCTTTCTTCAGCTGGTCCGGGCGGTGGACTCTCTGGCGCAGCTGCAGGGGTTGTCTGAATCTCCTTGGGGGTATACGGAGGGAGCAGGTACCGATCCACCATCTCTTGTGGGAACTGGGCCTCTAGGTCAGCCTTCAGCTTCCAGTATTCGGGGTCCTCTCCTATCAGGGTCTTCCTAGCAGGGACCTCTCTGGACTGGGGAGCGGTGTCTGCTCTGGCCTTGCAGGCCGGGGAAAATAATGATGCCATCTCTTGGCGGGCCGCGCCTGGCATGGCGGCGGCCTGGTCTTGGCGGGCCGCGCCCTGTATGGCGGCGGCCTGGTCTTGGCGGGCCGCGCCTGGCATGGCGGCGGCCTGGTCTTGGCGGGCCGCGCCTGGCATGGCGGCGGCCTGAATTGGCGTTTCTGTCGCGGCCGGTTCCTGGCGGGCCGGACTGGACGCTGCAGCCGCGGTCTCACTTGGCGTCGCAGCCTCGATGGGGTCCGTGCAGGCTGAGCCGGGCGTCGCTGCAGTGATCGGAGCTTGGCGGGCCGCACCCGGCGGGGCTGCGGCCTGGTTCAGCATATCACTTGCGGCGCGGACGAGCGTCGCTGCTGCGTTGGGGTCTTGGCGGACCGGGTTTAGCAGGGTGGCAGCCTGGGTCAGCGTCACACCTGCAGCACGGATGAGCACTGCCGTGGTGGTCGGAGCCCTGCGGGACAGGCGGGGCATCGCTGCGGCGGCCTGGATTTGGCGGGCCGCATCTAGCGTGGCTGCGGCCTGGTTCGGTGGCGCCGCGCCGGGCGCCTCTTCCGGGACCGCGGACGTGGCAGCAGGGGTCGGGGCACTTGTACTGGCCGGGGCATCACTCGACTCACCCATCTGTGGCAGCATCGGGGTCTGCGTCGTCGCCGCTCGGTCTGACATGCGTCGCGCGGCTCCCCCCTCGTAGGTCCGCACCGCCGCAGCCATCTCCAGGAGCTCCGTGCGTTCTTCCCTAAGCTGTCGCACAATCCCGGCCTCCAGCCGGTCGCAGAAGATGGCAAGCTCCCGGCACCACCAGGCAGCAGTGCCTGGTTCTGGGTATCCGCGTCTGGATTCCATTTCTGCTCTCCGCAGCAGCAGGTCTGTGGCTTCCCTTCTCTCCCGCCGTTTCTGGACGCTTCCGCTCTCACAGCCGGCAAGGTCAGAACTCTGCAGAGGATCTCTGGGTAGCCACACCTCTTCGTGGGCGGTAACTTCTTCCAGCGCGGGCTGCTGTTGTTTTTCAGCGCGCTTTTCATGGTGGCAATATGGCGGCGCTTCCAATTTTTCAAGCGGACCGCCTAGGCACATGGTCACCTGTCTGAACAGGTCTAGTCCTTATCCTGTTCGTGACGCCAGAAGATGTGAAGCCCCGCAGGTGCTGTGTCGGTGTCGGTGCATTACCTTCAGGGACTCCACGTTGCTGGAACTCCGTCACTGGTAGGAAATCTTCTTGTTTGATCGTGACGCCACTCTCAGTATTGCGGTCAGTGGGGACCGCCACTGCAGGTTAGGGGACGCCTGGGGCTGATGATATGTGCAGTTAGATGTAGGAGCCTCCTGAGAGTGAGGCAAGCCCCAGGGCCCTGTGTAGGTTTGTAGTACCACAAGTCGCAGAATAACCACACAGGCAGGAATGTCTTTCAAGGGCTTTACTCACATTTGATGGCAGGGTGAGTAGCCCGGGCGTAGCTGGGATGAACCAGATGGGAACCAGGCATCCTTCAGGCTGACTTTATGAGGGTGACTACCGACTCGCCTTCCTTAGCCCTTGGTGGTTTGGGGTGACCCCGACTTTGAGTCCCTATGGGGGTCACCCAGGGAAGATGCTCCAAGCCTCTCTCCCCTTCTTGTTTCGCCGTGTGCTTGTTCCCCGGACCAGGCCACTCCAGCCTCTTGCCTCCTATGACCTATGGGCCCTAACTTGCGGTTACGTGGCTGCGGCTTTTGTAGTGTTGTGGTGTGGGCTTTAAGAGCCCCACACCGGCAGGTTTAGCAGAAGAAAGTTGAATCTATCCCCGCTTCGGGATCTGCCGCCCGGTTGGGCCTGGTGCTCTCTAGCAGTCTCCTTACTTCCCACTCCGTTGCACTCGCTAGCTGAAGCTGGCTTTCAGGCAGCATTCCTAGTTGACCGTTCTCCCCCGTCTGTAGCCACTGCGCGGGCGCTGTTAGACAGCAACAGCCCCACAGGTCTGCTCCTCACTGAGCCCTATGGAGTTCTCTGCTCTAACCGACTCACTGCCCCTCCTCTCCTGTTCTTGCCTACGCCACCTAGCAACCAGACTCTCCACCACACCCCTTGAGAGGAGATGGAGGCTCTACCCCCTCCACTATTCCAGTGAAGGTGAAGGCTTGCCCCCTCCTGGGATCCCCAGGGGTCCTCTCATGGGTACATGTGTGAGACCTGATCACTATGCGCCTGTGTTCCACACCCCAGTCAGCCTTCTGGATTACCTGTATTGTACTGTCCCCAGCATGGGTGCAGTACTCAGTGGCGCCTGACCAGGTCAGGGGCGCCACACACGTGCAGGGTCTGACAGTGTTCCGCTCTTCAGCCCTACACTTCAGACACGGCTGCTCCACTCCTTCTCCTCTGACTGCCACTGCACAACTCTCTTCCAGCTTTACTACAGCACCACACTGAGATGTGGAGGCTCCACCCCCTCCTGGGTCTGCCCAGGGGTCCCCTCTAATGTATGTGTGTGTGTCCCCTGGTCAAAGGGTGCCTGTGTGTCCACACACTACTCAGCCTTTGGGATTACCTGTTTGTACTGACCCAGCATGGCCTCTCAGCCTAGGTGGGGATTCTGGCGGCAACATTAGAGTACTTGGTGTTCTAATCATTGATGCCAGACATATGACTGTCATCTGAACTTCCTTTTGCCTAATCCATTTGCTCTGATCTGCTGCCCTACAGGTATTCTGATTTTGGAACATGATCTAACTATGTCTCTGCCTATTCCCTTAATTTTGACATGCTCTCCTGGTACATGACCCCAAAATGTTTGACTATCCTCCCGTTACACTGTCTCTGCTCTGTCCCACTGCCTCCACCCAGCGGAGATGCTAACACTCTCACCGTCATGGCCTTCCATGTGTTTCCCAATTTTCTGCTATGGCTGCCTCCTGCTAGAGCCTGTTTATGCATCATCTCCTGGGAATGCGCTTAGGGCACATGTGCTCCTTGTTTCTTAGAGGGGCAAGCCCACGCACTCCTGAAGTGCTCTCAGCCTATCACTAGATCCGCCAGCCACTGTCAACTAGTTAAATCCCACTGTCAATCTGTGATGGGAAGCGCGTGATTACTCACTCCCATCGGCGGCACCTCACTTGATCACAGGGCACCGATGGGTTGTCATGACAGCCGGACGTCAGCTAATGACCTCTCTGTCTGTCATGATTTACTTCCTGTGAATGCCGACTGAGCCCTGACGTTCATAGGAACACCACATTTGTGCTGTACAGAGCGGTACTGATGCTGATGCCCTGCTCTATACAACACAAGCGATCGGAGTATATCAGCTTCAAGTCCCCTAAGGCCACTAATAAAATCAATAACAAAACGGAATTTAAAAAAAATGATTTTTTTTTTTTTAAAAAAAAGCACAAATGTTCAGATGACCCCCTTTCCTTTTTAATCATTGAAAAGAAAATACACATATCTGATATCACCGTGTTCAGAAATGTCTGATCTATCAAAATGTAAAATTAATTCACATAAGGGGCATTACAAGAACAAAAATCAAAACACCAAAATTATGTTTTTTGGCCACCACAACATTGCAATAAAATGCTTTAAGAGGCGATAAAAAAACATCAGATGTACACCAAAATAATATAATTAAAACATCAGTTCAGAATGCAAAAAATAAACCATCACATAGCCCCAGATCCAGAAAAATTAAAACATTACAGGTCTTGAAAATTAACAATAAAAGCACAATTCTGATTTTGCCAAATTTCTGATTTATTTTTTTCGCCACTTAAGAAAAAAACAAAAACTGTACATGTTTGGTATCTACGAACTTGTAATGACCAGGGAAATCATATTGCCAGGTCAGTTTTACCATATAATGAATATGGCAAATAAAAAAAATAAAAAAGAAATAAAAAAAATGCGGAATTTGCACTTTTTTTGCAATTTTTTTTCACATTTTTCAGTATAATATGGGGCAGAATGAATGGTGTCATTCAAAAGCACAACTCGTCCTGCAAAAGCACAAGCCCTCATGTGGCTATATTGATGGAAAAATAAAAATGTTATGGCTCTTGGAAGAAATGATGGAAAAAAATTAAAACGAAAAAATGCAGGCGCTGTGCCCTTTCCTATCCTGAGTTTACTCAACCAGGAGATACCATGCTGCAGCTACAGTTAAGTTGGTGATGGGCTGGATATAATTATGTGGCGAGATGAGAGTTAACAATGTTGTTTCTCGTTCTCCTGGGATTATGCTTCTGAAAATAATTCTTCTGGGAGGAACATTTTTACTCCTCGCTTCTCCTGAAAGCTGAGTATCACAAACACAGGCATCGGCATGACTTGCGTAAACCTTTTCATACGTAAATATGCTACACACTAACATCAAAGATCTGGGAATTCACAAGTCATTACCCAAAATATCAGCGGAATCATATGGGTTCCAATCACATTGAGTTTTAGGGGAACATTCCGAGTTTATGCAGGGTATGGGGGGAGGGTGAATAACACATAGATTAGGGAAACATTACTATTTAGGAAGGTAGGGGTTTAAAATTATCTGTTCTGTTTGGAATTTTCTGTAATACATGAGTAAATATTTGCTCAACTTTCTCATATTTGCCATTTCAGCATATGTAACTATAGGAAATATTGTGGTGTACATAACAATAAACTGGTATATGAGTAAAGCTTAATTTCTGTGACTAAGGCTTAATTTCTGTGACTAAGGCTTATGGTGATGTTTGTGTACCTGGCATCTCTGAATGAGTTATATCTACTATATACTGTATGTCCGACACGCTACGCCGTGTGATCAGTCTACGACCCACCGCTGTCCTCAGTACCATGGACAGAGAACTGCAGTAGACCTCAATTGGAGGTGCAGAACACATATAGCATATTAGTAGCATATTTTGAGTTGATGTTATTCTTCCGTACTGTTTGGATTCTTTTTGGTTTGTTATGAAGCAGTTTAGTGAATCACATGCATACAGTCATGTGTGAGGGTTTGCTCTTGGTAGGAACAGGCAGGGTCGCAGTCTTTCCAAAAAAATTCCAGCAGTTTATTGAACCCACAGCACAAACTGCAAAAACAAATGTAAACAAGCCTTTCCTGGCTTTAAGGAAAACCAACCAAAGTCCAATTAAAAAAGTCCATCGTGGAGGAATGGCTGCCTCCACACACTGGCTCCTGCCAGTGACTACCTCTAGCAGAGGTTCCTGCTGCCCCAGCAATTACCAGCTGGGCTTCAGTCTCTCCCCAGTCTCAGCCAGACTGAGTCCCCAGCACACTGATACCATATGCAAACATCAGACTCCATTATACGGCTGTGACACACCCAAGAAGGGGGTATGTAGGTGGCCAGACCCGCCCGTCTCTCCAGCCACCTGTGAGCCTCACCCTTCTGAACACTAAGCAATAAAAACAGTGGCACTACAAGTGCCAGCATTACCGAGTCTCACACCACTTGCGTGGTACATACGTCCCATTAATGACATCACCGGTCACCTTTTCCCATATGCTAAAAATAAAGTACACCCCCTTTAAATTTTGTAGGTTTTTTTTATAAAAATGTAGACTAGATTCATTCAGACTGGCATTGTACATGACAGTCTTAAGGCTGCTTTACACCAGACAATCTATCGTGCGATAGATCGTCGGGGTCACAGTTTTTGTGACGCACATCCGGCATCGCTGGCGATGCCGGCCTGTGTGACACCTCATAGCGACGCAGTATCGCTCACAAATCGTGAGTCGTGTACTACTCGCTAGGTTCCATAATATCGTTTAATTTAGTTGTTCATCGTTTCCGGGGTAGCACACGTTGCTCCGTGTGACACCCCGGGAACAATGAACAGCAGCTCACCTGCGTCACGCGGCCGCCGCCGGCTATGTGAAGGAAGGAGGTGGGCGGGATGTTTACGTCCCGCTCATCTCCGCCCCTCCGCTTCCATTGGCCGGCGGCCGTGTGACGTCGCTGTGACGCCGAACGTCCCTCCCACTCCAGGAAGTGGACGTTCGCCGCCCACAGCGAGGTCGCACGAGAGGTAAGTATGTGTGACGGGGGTTACTGACTTTGTGCGACACGGGCAGCGATTTGCCCGTGACGCAAAAAGGACGGGGGCGGGTACGATCGATTGTGAAATTGCACAATCGGTCGTACCGTGTAAAGCAGCCTTTAACCCCTTCAAGACATTTGATGCACCTGTACATCATGCTCGGATAGGGGTTCCTGCCTGATTACGCATAGAAATGCCATGACAATCGTGCAAGGCACAGAAGTTGTGCGCGCGTGATCGCCACTGTGAGCTCAGCTTACATGATAGTCAAGACCCTGCTTTCAAAGCCCAGAGCGGTACCAGCACCATTCTGGTCTGATTACCCCCTAAATGCTGTGATCAATATCGATCACAACATTTAGGAGGCTAGGAGGGGGGACGCGCTCCTTCTCCTGTCCGATTGGCGCCCCCGTGACATCATTTTGAAGGCCAGGTTGTGATGATGACCACTTGGTCAGCCTATTAGACCATGTGAGGAGCATAATCTAAAAGTCTTCTGTTCGTGTCTCACTGACAGGTATAATGCATTGCAATGCAAACCCATTATAATACATTATACCAGCGATTGGATAGGGACTAAGTAAAAAAGTAATAGAAAAGGTTAAAAAAAATATATAAATATTTTAAAAAAATCAGAAAATAAAGAACAATTTAAAAAAAAACAACATTATTATACTAATAAATAACTTTAATATATTTGGAAAACAAAAAATATACATAAAAAGTACACACATTTTGGTATCGCTCTGTCCAGAGCAACCCAATCTATTAAACTGACAAACTAGTTAACCCCCTTCAGTGAAAAAAAAAGTAGCAAAAACTTTCTTTTCATCATACAGCTGAAAAAAGTGGAATAAAACTTAATAAAAAAGTAATATGTAAATATAAAGGTTTCACTGAAAACATCTTCTTGTCCCTCAAAAAATAAGCCGCCATACAGCCCCATTAGCAAAAAAATGAAAAAGCTATAGCTCTCAGAAAGCAATGTAAAAACTATTTTTTCTGTAAAATTGTTTTAAATGTTTAAAAGTGGTGTGAAGCCCCACAGGTGTTGTGTCGGTGCATTACCTTCAGGGACTCCACTCGGCTGGATCTTGTCACAGGTAGGAGATCTTCTTCTTGTCGTGACGCCACTCTCAGTATTGCGGTCAGTGGGGACCGCCACTGCAGGTTGAGGGACGCCTGGGGCTGATGGTGAGTGCAGTTAGTTGGAATAGCCTCCTGAGAGTGAGGCAAGCCCCAGGGCCCTGTGTAGGTGCGTAGAACCACAAGGCGCAGAATAACTCCACACAGGCAGAATGTCTTTCAGGGTTTTTACTCACTTCAGGTGGCAGGGTGAGTAACCCGGGCGTAGCTGGGATGAACCAGGCTGGAACCAGGTATCCTTCAGGCTGACTTCTGATGGTGACTACCAACTCGCCTTCCTTAGCCCTTGGTGGTTTGGGGTAACCCCGACTTTTAGTCCCTATGGGGGTCACCCAGGGAAGTTGCTGAAGCCTCTCTCCCCTTCGTTTGCCGTTTGCTTGTGGCCTGGACCAGCTCACTCCAGCTGCTTGCCTCCTGTGAACTATGGGCCCTAACTGTGGCTACGTGGCTGCGGCTTTTAGGTGTTGTGGTGTGGGCTTTGAGGGCCCCACACCGGCAGGTTTAGCAGGGAAAGGTGGATCTATCCCCACTCCGGGATCTGCCGCCCGTTTGGGCCTGGTTCTCCCTAGCAGTCTCCTTACTTCCCACTCTGTGCTCTCTCTCTAGCTGGAGATGGGTTTCGGGTAGCACTCCTAGGTGACCGTTCTCCCCCGTCGGTAGTCACTGCGCGGACGCTGTCAGACTACAGCAGCCCAGGGGAAGGGGTCAGCTCTCCTCGGAGCTCCCTGGACTCTGCTCTGAACCGGCTCACATCTGGGACCTTCACTGCTGCTCCTGTCAGAGCTTCACTTTCCTGCTCCTCACTCCTCCACACTCTGCTGCAGACTGCTTACTCCTCCTTCTCTTTTCCCTTTGTGCCTGCCTACGCCACCTAGCAACCAGGCTCTCTTACCACACCCCTTGAGAGGAGATGGAGGCTTTTGGCCCCCTCCACTATTCCAGTGGAGGTGAAGGCTTTTCCCCCTCCTGGGGTCCCCAGGGGTCCTCTCATAGGTACATGTGTGAGACCTGGTCACTATGCGCCTGTGTAGTCACACCTCGGTCAGCCTTCTGGATTACCTGTATTGTACTGTCCCCAGCATGGGTGCAGTACTCAGTGGTGCCTGACCAGGTCAGGGGCGCCACATTCCCCCTTAGTTATCACCAGCACGTCCTCGGGCTGCAAGACAACATTTTAAAATGCATAAAACATTAAAACATGTAAAACATTTTTAAAAGCACCAGGTACCATACATCACCACCCTCCACCCACAAGTCCGTAAACCCACCCAAAACCCTCTCACGTTGGCCGCGCCTTCAGCCACTTCTGGCAGGATGTAGAGGCGGCTTTCATGGGCTGGTGGTCTTCAGGGCATACCTGGCCTGGTGAAGCCGCGCCTTCAGCCACTTCTGGCAGGATCCAGAGACGGCCTCCACAGTTGGTGCTGACCAGGTACCCTCTTTGTGGTGGAGAGCCAGGCCCCATAAACAGGCATGCTCTCTGGTTGCAGGTAAGCCAAGGCTCTATATACGGACGTGCTCCCTGGTTGCAGACGAGCCAAGCCCCTAAACAGGCTGACTCTGGTGGTGGTGGTGCCTCTGGTGTAACTATTTACACTGCAAGAGTTTGTGGCTATAGCCAGTTCATAGCCTTAAGGTTCATTTCTCACATTAGTTTATGTGGGCACATTCTTAAACTTGTAAAACGTTGCAAAACAAACTTTTTCAAACTGGTAACTTCTATGCTTCTTTCTGTACTTTATGTGGATTCCTCCTCACCAGGGCTTGGGCCTGTAGGGCTGCGGCACCTGTTGCTTCCTTGACCTTTTTCTTCATCTGTTGTAGTCTCGTCAGTAGGTCCTTTGTCTTTTCTTTCTTTATCGCTGTCTTTCCTTTCTTCTTCTGTTTCTTTAGGGCATGGCATTACATCTAGCGCGTACCAGCCTCTTTCGCCTTGATGCATGGTAAATTGCACTGTGTCTCCCATCTTTAAGTTTCTGCCAGGGTGTCCTCTGGGCAAATTAGCTCTGACGTCTCTCCTATTGACAAAAATGCCTTCTTTGATACCAGGTGCAACAATGAATCCGTATCCTGACTTCAGGCTAAAGTCTTCCACAATTCCTCTACAAAGGGGTCCTCTGACCTGTGCTTTGGCTCTTCTCAGGAACCGTTTTTCTTCGAGGTCTCTGGCCGTGACTTCTCTCTGCTCTGGGGATGGCGGTGCAGGGAAAGACTGGGTTCTGCTGCGGCGCCGTGTCTTGCGGGCTGGATTCTGCGAGGTGCAGCTTACAAGCTCCCAGGTGAGGCTTTGGGGCAGATCCTCTTCAGCAGAGGGTATCGGGTCTTCCTCGTCCCAGCGGGAATACGGCAGCATCTCTGGCTCGGGGCATGGATCCACTGCTGATGGCTCCGGGGTCAGCTTCTCAGCTTCCTGGCCTCCCCTCCCCCTTAGTTCTTCTGAGCACTCCTGTCGTGGCAGTGCTGGGGATGGATGTTCTTCGGCAGGCCCAGGCGGGGGACTCTTTGGCGTGGTTGCTGCAGGAGTTGTCGGAGTCCTCTTGGGGGTGTGCGGAGGGAGCATGTACCGGTCCACCATCCATTGTGGAAACTTGGCCTCCATGTCAGCCTTCAGCTGCCAGTATGCGGGGTCCTCCCCCAGTGTGGGCTTTCCAGCAGGGACCTCTTTGGACTGGGGAGCGGTGTCTGCTCTGGCCTTGCAGGCCGGGGAAAATGGTGATGCAATTTCTTGGCGGGCCGCGCCTGGCATGGCGGCGGCCTGGTCTTGGCGGGCCGCGCCCTGCATGGCGGCGGCCTGGATCAGCGTCGCTGTTGCAACTGGCGGCTTAGCGGACGTCGCTACTGTGGCCGGTTCTTGGCGGGCCGGGCAGGGCATCGCTGCGGCGGCCTGGGCTTGGCGGGCCGCACCTGGCGTGGCTGCGGCTTGGCTCAGCGTCGCCGCGCCGGGCGCCTCCTCAGGGACCGCGGGCGTGGCAGCAGGGGTCGGGGCACTTGCGCTGGCAGGGGCAACACTGGACTCACCCATCGGTGGCAGCATCGGGGTCTGAGTCGTCACCGTCCGGTCTGGCACTCGGCGCGCGGCTCTCCCCTCATAGGCCTGAACCGCCGCGGCCATTTCCAGAAACTCCGCACGTCCCTCTCTGATCTGCCTTCCGACCCTGGCCTCCAGTTGATCGCAGAACTCGGCAAGCTCCCGACACCACCAGGCAGCGGAGCCTGGCTCTGGGTCTCTGTGTTCAGGCGCCATTTTCTCTAGCAGCAGACTTCTGGCTCCCTTTCTGTCCCGACGTCTCTGAACGCCTCCGCTCTCATCACTTGCGAGGTCAGAACTCTGCAGGGGATCTCTGGGTAGCCACACCTCTTCGTGGGCGATAACTTCTCCCAGCGCGGGCTGCTGTTGTTTTTCAGCGCGCTTTTCATGGTGGCAATATGGCGGCGCTTCCAATTTTTCAAGCGGACCGCCCAGGCACATGGTCACCTGTCTGGACAGGTCTAGTCCTTATCCTGTTCGTGACGCCAGATGTGAAGCCCCACAGGTGTTGTGTCGGTGCATTACCTTCAGGGACTCCACTCGGCTGGATCTTGTCACAGGTAGGAGATCTTCTTCTTGTCGTGACGCCACTCTCAGTATTGCGGTCAGTGGGGACCGCCACTGCAGGTTGAGGGACGCCTGGGGCTGATGGTGAGTGCAGTTAGTTGGAATAGCCTCCTGAGAGTGAGGCAAGCCCCAGGGCCCTGTGTAGGTGCGTAGAACCACAAGGCGCAGAATAACTCCACACAGGCAGAATGTCTTTCAGGGTTTTTACTCACTTCAGGTGGCAGGGTGAGTAACCCGGGCGTAGCTGGGATGAACCAGGCTGGAACCAGGTATCCTTCAGGCTGACTTCTGATGGTGACTACCAACTCGCCTTCCTTAGCCCTTGGTGGTTTGGGGTAACCCCGACTTTTAGTCCCTATGGGGGTCACCCAGGGAAGTTGCTGAAGCCTCTCTCCCCTTCGTTTGCCGTTTGCTTGTGGCCTGGACCAGCTCACTCCAGCTGCTTGCCTCCTGTGAACTATGGGCCCTAACTGTGGCTACGTGGCTGCGGCTTTTAGGTGTTGTGGTGTGGGCTTTGAGGGCCCCACACCGGCAGGTTTAGCAGGGAAAGGTGGATCTATCCCCACTCCGGGATCTGCCGCCCGTTTGGGCCTGGTTCTCCCTAGCAGTCTCCTTACTTCCCACTCTGTGCTCTCTCTCTAGCTGGAGATGGGTTTCGGGTAGCACTCCTAGGTGACCGTTCTCCCCCGTCGGTAGTCACTGCGCGGACGCTGTCAGACTACAGCAGCCCAGGGGAAGGGGTCAGCTCTCCTCGGAGCTCCCTGGACTCTGCTCTGAACCGGCTCACATCTGGGACCTTCACTGCTGCTCCTGTCAGAGCTTCACTTTCCTGCTCCTCACTCCTCCACACTCTGCTGCAGACTGCTTACTCCTCCTTCTCTTTTCCCTTTGTGCCTGCCTACGCCACCTAGCAACCAGGCTCTCTTACCACACCCCTTGAGAGGAGATGGAGGCTTTTGGCCCCCTCCACTATTCCAGTGGAGGTGAAGGCTTTTCCCCCTCCTGGGGTCCCCAGGGGTCCTCTCATAGGTACATGTGTGAGACCTGGTCACTATGCGCCTGTGTAGTCACACCTCGGTCAGCCTTCTGGATTACCTGTATTGTACTGTCCCCAGCATGGGTGCAGTACTCAGTGGTGCCTGACCAGGTCAGGGGCGCCACAGTGGCAAAACATAAAAAAGGCAATATAAATGTGGAATCGCTGTAATCGTACTGATCCAAAGAATAAACCTGTCATTAATTCTATGACACTGTGAATGGCATAAAAAACACCCAATTTCTGATTTGCCGTTTCTTCTTGATCCTACTATGAAAAGCGTAATAGAAAGTGATCAAAAAATATTATGTGACCCAAAATGGCACCAATAAAAACTCCAACTCAACAAGCAAAAACAAGCCCTCACATTTTATGTAAACAAAAGCGCTTTTAGTGTGACACTAGCCAAACTTAAAAAAATATATAAATCTGGTATTGCTGTAATCATAATTGACCCGAGGAATAAAGCCACCTAATCACTTATACTGCAAGGTGAACGGCGTAAGTAAAAAAATAGTAATAAAACCAATTCTTCAACTTCTGTTGATTTGCTTATTCTGCCTCCCAAAGATCTCAGTACTGCGCGGCTCACATTTATCCTGTGTTCTATGCTGAGCCCTTAAACTGGGGTTTACTTCTAAATCTCTGAAAAACATGGTTCAGACAAAATTCCCAACAAAAAATTCACTGAAAAGAGGCATAGGGAGTCACTTTTAACTCCCATTTATCCTTCAGTCCAGCGGTGTCCATCCTTTTACACATCTTTTTAGGTATACACAAAAGTGCTGGCAACAACTGTTTTGTGCACCTTTGAAAAGACAAACAAGACTGAACAGAGGCCAAAAGGAGTCTGCAGTATCTTTTATGCCTGATTATAGTGAATATACCATATATACCAGGAGTGGTCCAAGAAGTGGACATATATACTAGGAGGAGGACACATATACCAGGAAAGGGACAAGTAAACAAGAATAGGGACATATATACCAGGATGGACCTAGGAAATGGACATATATATACCAGGAGGGTGACATACATACCTGAAATGGCCCAGGAAGGGGACATATATACCAGGATGGAGACTTATATACCAGGAAGGGGACAGAAATCAGGATGGGGACATATATAATGTGCCAAGGAGGGGGATATATATGCCAGGAGGGGCTTAGGATCGGACATATATACCAGGATGGGGACAAATAAACCAGGCTGGGGACATATATACAAGGAGCGTCCCAGGAAGAGGACATATATACCAGGAAAGGGACAAGTAAACAAGGATGGTGACATATACCAGGAGGAGGACATACATACCAGGAAGGGCCCAGTAGGGGGACATATATAACAGAAAGGGGAAATATATATCAGGATGGGGACAAATTATCTAGTATGCGGACATATATACTAGGAGTGGCCTAAGATGGGGGCATATATACTAGAAGGAGGACATATATACCAGGAAAGAGACAAATAAACAAGGATAGGGACATATATGCCAGGATGTACCCAGGAGGGGACATACATACATACCAGGAAGGGGACATATATACCAGGATGGAAACACATATACCAGGAAGGGGACAGAAACCAGGATGGGGACATATATACCACAATGTGCCCAGAAGGGGAATATATATACAAGGAGGGGTTCAGGAATGGACATATATACCAGGATGGGGACAAATAACCAAGGAAGGGGACATATATACCAGGAGAAGCACATACATACCAGAAAGAGCAGAGGAGGGGGACATATATACCAGGAAGGGGACATATATACCAGGATGGGACACATATACCAGGATGGAGACAAGTAAAACAGGATGGGCACATATATACCAGGAGGGACTCAGGAGGAGGACATATATACCAGGACAGGGACAAATAAACAAGGATAGGGACATACAGTTAGGTCCAGAAATATTTGGACAGTGACACAAGTTTTGTTATTTTAGCTGTTTACAAAAACATGTTCAGAAATACAATTATATATATAATATGGGCTGAAAGTGCACACTCCCAGCTGCAATATGAGAGTTTTCACATCCAAATCGGAGAAAGGGTTTAGGAATCATAGCTCTGTAATGCATAGCCTCCTCTTTTTCAAGGGACCAAAAGTAATTGGACAAGGGACTCTAAGGGCTGCAATTAACTCTGAAGGCGTCTCCCTCGTTAACCTGTAATCAATGAAGTAGTTAAAAGGTCTGGGGTTGATTACAGGTGTGTGGTTTTGCATTTGGAAGCTGTTGCTGTTACCAGACAACATGCGGTCTAAGGAACTCTCAATTGAGGTGAAGCAGAACATCCTGAGGCTGAAAAAAAAGAAAAAATCCATCAGAGAGATAGCAGACATGCTTGGAGTAGCAAAATCAACAGTCGGGTACATTCTGAGAAAAAAGGAATTGACTGGTGAGCTTGGGAAGTCAAAAAGGCCTGGGCGTCCACGGATGACAACAGTGGTGGATGATCGCCGCATACTTTCTTTGGTGAAGAAGAACCCGTTCACAACATCAACTGAAGTCCAGAACACTCTCAGTGAAGTAGGTGTATCTGTCTCTAAGTCAACAGTAAAGAGAAGACTCCATGAAAGAAAATACAAAGGGTTCACATCTAGATGCAAACCATTCATCAATTCCAAAAATAGACAGGCCAGAGTTCAATTTGCTGAAAAACACCTCATGAAGCCAGCTCAGTTCTGGAAAAGTATTCTATGGACAGATGAGACCAAGATCAACCTGTACCAGAATGATGGGAAGAAAAAAGTTTGGAGAAGAAAGGGAACGGCACATGATCCAAGGCACACCACATCCTCTGTAAAACATGGTGAAGGCAACGTGATGGCATGGGCATGCATGGCTTTCAATGGCACTGGGTCACTTGTGTTTATTGATGACATAACAGCAGACAAGAGTAGCCGGATGAATTCTGAAGTGTACCGGGATATACTTTCAGCCCAGATTCAGCCAAATGCCGCAAAGTTGATCGGACGGCGCTTCATAGTACAGATGGACAATGACCCCAAGCATACAGCCAAAGCTACCCAGGAGTTCATGAGTGCAAAAAAGTGGAACATTCTGCAATGGCCAAGTCAATCACCCGATCGGAACCCAATTGAGCATGGATTTCACTTGCTCAAATCCAGACTTAAGACGGAAAGACCCACAAACAAGCAAGACCTGAAGGCTGCGGCTGTAAAGGCCTGGCAAAGCATTAAGAAGGAGGAAACCCAGCGTTTGGTGATGTCCATGGGTTCCAGACTTAAGGCAGTGATTGCCTCCAAAGGATTCGCAACAAAATATTGAAAATAAAAATATTTTGTTTGGGTTTGGTTTATTTGTCCAATTACTTTTGACCTCCTAAAATGTGGAGTGTTTGTAAAGAAATGTGACAATTCCTACAATTTCTATCAGATATTTTTGTTCAAACCTTCAAATTAAACGTTACAATCTGCACTTGAATTCTGTTGTAGAGGTTTCATTTCAAATCCAATGTGGTGGCATGCAGAGCCCAACTCGCCAAAATTGTGTCACTGTCCAAATATTTCTGGACCTAACTGTATATACCAGGAGGAGGACATACATACCAGGAAGAGCCCAACAGGGAGACATGTAAACCAGGAAGGGGACATATATTCCAGGCTGGGAACATATATAGCCAGAATGAAATATATATACCAGGAGGAGGACATATACAGTATACCAAAAGGACATATATACCAGGAGGGGTCCAGGATGGGGATATATACCAGGGGGAGGACACACATATATATATATATATATATATATATATATATATATATATATATATATATATATATTATATATATATATTTAAATATAAACTTGGCTTTTATTGATACAAAACATATCAGGATAATAACAACAAAGGTTGAAAACCTACCCTCTATTTACTTACTGCCACATTACGTTTAAAGTGAGGATCTACAGACAGGTATTGTGTATTTTGGGATTATATTATTTATCTGCAGACACTGCCTTGTTTATACACTTATTATTCATTCTATTATCAGTGTCCTGATACTTCATTGGGGATATTGTCACGCTTCCCAGTCCCCTGGTTCCGTCCTCCGGTTCCCGTGCCCCGCACTCCGGTCCCCGTGGCCCGCTCCCCGGTTCCCGCCGGCGTCCCCTGCTCACCACCCCGGTCCCGGTCCCGTCCTCCGCGCCTGCACCATCCTTGTGTCCTGCTCCCCGCTCCCGGCGCTCCTCTGCGACATGGGACACACAGCCGGGCGCTCCTGCTTCCTCCTCAGCGCTTCCTGGACTGGCTTCTGGCACACGGGCCTCGCGCATGCGCATTAGGGCGCGCGCGTGGTCATTGACCCTTTCTTAAAGGGCCAGCACCCAGAAACAGGATATTGCATAGACAGGTACAGGGTATATAAGGTTTCTCTTTCCTGGTGGGCGGGGCCTGTTCTACGTGTTTAGCAAGCTAGTGTTCAGGTCCCCGTATTGCTTTGCTATGTGCTTTGTCTTGCTTTAACCCTGTCCTGTCTCGTAGAGCCTATCCTGCCACGCCAGTCGCTCCGAACCAAGTCTATCCCTGGACCCTGACGGTGACTTCAGCGGATGTTCCACCACCTCTGCAGCTCCGCCAGTCTCCAGTCTCTGGCTCCGTTCGGTGACCCGTTCCATCGCTCAGCAGGTTCCGGATCCCGCCTGACCCTATCACCCGGCCTCGGACCCTGAGCCTCGTCACCCGGACTACCATCCAGAATCCGTGGGTTCAGCATCATCCATCTTTCCTGCTTCTCTACGGACTGTCCAGCTACCTATAGTGCTCCGGCTGCCGTGCATCAGGACCCTCTGGCGGGGTGACCAGCTTGGCTGCCTTCTCAGGGGAAATCGGTGTACGGTCCAGTGCTTCCACCACCCGGACGTAACAGCTAGAACAGGCCATGGATCCCGCCGAAGCACTAGCGGCCTTGCAGCAGGAACTCACACGCCAGCGTGAGACCCAGACCCGCATGCTGAACTTCATGTCTTCTGTGGATGCCCGCCTGAACGCGCTACAAGCGACGGCCACATCCTCGGCATCTCGGGTTTCCACTGTGCAATCCACGCCCACTGCTTCCGTGGCAGACTCCTCGGATGCTTCCAAACTTCGTTTGGCCTCACCACCCCGGTACGCCGGAGATCCCAAGACCTGCAGGGGATTCATCAATCAATGCTCTCTCCATTTCAAGCTGCTGCCGCACTTGTTTGCCTCCGACCAAGCCAAGGTCGCGTTCATGATGTCCCATCTAGAGGGAGAGGCATTGGCCTGGATGAACCCCTTGTGGGAGAAGGAGGATCCGGTGACCTCCAACATCCAGGAATTCCTGCAGGCATTTCGTGGCACCTTTGACGAGCCCGGACGCGCCTCCGCGTCTGCCTCATCTCTCCTCCGGCTACGTCAGGGGACTCTGACGGTGGGTCAATATGCCATCCGTTTTCGCACCTTGGTTTCGGAACTCGGGTGGAACAACGAGGCTCTAACCGCCGCCTTCTGGGAAGGCCTCTCGGGTCGTATTAAAGATGAGCTGGCTGGACGTGACGTGCCTTCCACTCTGGATGCCCTGATTGCCCTAGCGACTCGAGTGGATCTTCGCTTTCAGGAACGATCCAAAGAAGTGTCCCGCGAGAGGCGTCCGATACGGCACTCCTCCCCACCCCAGAAGTCCATCGCTTCCCAGTTGGCGTCACCTGGCGTGTCTACCTCCGAGCCCATGCAGATTGACTGCCTGAAGCAGTCGGAACAACGCCGAGCGGAACGACTAGCAAAGGGTCTCTGCTTCTACTGCGGTGGTGGCACACACCTGCTACGCTCTTGTCCCGAGAAGCCGGGAAACTCCAAAGCCTAGGCTTGGTAGGAGAGGCCACCCTAAGTGCTGGGACTCTCTCAGACTCCGTTACCTGGACTATTCAAGTCACTACAGAAGAGACCCGGTTCACGGCAGAGGCGTATCTCGATTCCGGAGCAACAGGCAACTTCATCCAGCAGGCCACGGTGGATAAGTACCAGGTGCCTGTCCTCCCACTAGAGAAACCGCTGGTGATCGCCTCTGTTGATGGGAAACCCCTCTCTGACACCGTCTCCCTGATCACCAAGCCTGTGGAAGTAAGGATCGGTGCTCTGCACACCGAGAAGATCACCTTCTACGTCCTCCCGCGCATGTCTCATCAGATCCTGCTGGGACTTCCATGGTTACGGACACACGAACCATTGGTCAGCTGGAGTACAGGTGAAATCACCCGATGGGGCTCCTCGTGTCACGAGAGATGTCTGAAATCCATCCAGCCCGTCCGATGCCCTCCGGTTCCAGAGTCTCTACCAGGACTGCCTTCTGCCTACTGGTCCTTCACGGACGTGTTTGATAAAAAGGAGTCAGAGGTACTACCGCCTCATCGTCCCTACGACTGTGCTATCGAGTTATTGCCAGGAACTACGCCTCCTTGAGGACGGATATACCCCTTGTCCCCTGCTGAAACACGAGCTATGTCTACCTATATCACCGAGAGCCTAGCTAAGGGGTTCATTCGGAGGTCCTCGTCCCCTGCCGGAGCGGAGTTTTTCGTCGTCAAGAAGAAGGAAGGTGATCTGCGCCCTTGCATTGACTACCAGGGATTAAACCAGATCACCGTAAAGAACAAATACCCTCTGCCGCTTATCCCCGAACTATTCGATCAGCTCCGAGGAGCCCGTGTATTCACCAAGTTGGACCTTCGTGGGGCCTATAACCTGGTTCGCATTCGCTCTGGAGACGAATGGAAAACTGCATTCAACACTCGGGATGGGCACTATGAGTATTGTGTCATGCCCTTTGGTCTCCGGCCGTCTTCCAAGAACTGGTGAACGACGTGTTCAGAGATCTCCTCTATGTCTGTGTCGTGGTGTACCTGGACGACATCCTGGTCTTCTCTCCGGATCTACAAACCCATCGAGAGAGCGTGCAGCTAGTCCTCCAGAGGCTTAGAGAGAATCGTCTGTACGCTAAGTACGAGAAATGCATCTTCGAAAAGTCATCTCTTCCCTTCCTGGGTTATGCAATCTCGGACACTGGCCTGCAGATGGACCCAGAGAAAGTGTCTGCCATCATCAACTGGCCTCCTCCTTCCGGACTGAAGGCTATCCAACGCTTTCTCGGCTTTGCGAACTACTACCGTCAGTTCATCCCGCATTTCTCTGCCTTGACTGCACCTCTCTCTGCCTTGACTAAAAAAGGAGCTAATCCTAAGGACTGGTCTCCGGCGGCCGATGCCGCGTTCTGCTCCTTGAAACAGGCGTTTGCTTCTTCCTCAGTTCTCCATCGCCCTGAATTGAACCGACAGTTCACCTTAGAGGTGGATGCCTCCTCCTCAGGAGCCGGGGCAGTGTTGATGCAGAACTCCCCCTCCGGAAAGATGGTCACATGTGGATTCTTCTCCAAGAGCTTTTCGGCACCCGAACGCAACTACACCATTGGGGATCGGGAGTTACTGGCCGTGAAGCTGGCCTTGGAGGAATGGCGCTACCTCCTGGAAGGAGCTGTATACCCTGTAATCATATACACGGACCACAAGAATCTAGAGTACCTGCGGTCTGCCCAAAGACTAAATCCACGACAAGCCCGCTGGTCCTTGTTCTTTGCTCGATTTGATTTCCAACTCCATTTTCGGCCTGCGGATAAGAACGTGCGGGCAGACGCTCTGTCCAGATCCTTCGTGCCCGTGGAGTTGGAGGAGGAGACGTTCCAGCCCATCATCAACCCCAGTAAAATCATTCCAGTGACTCCTGTCACTCTAACTCAGATACCCCTGGGAAAACCTATGTCTCTGATACTGACAGACAGAGAGTCCTGCACTGGGGCCATGCCTCGAAGATCGCCGGCCATGCTGGTCAGAAGAAAACTTGGAGCACAATTGTCCGTCACTACTGGTGGCCGTCCCTCCGTAAAGACGTCGCAACCTTCGTCTCAGCCTGTCCATCCTGTGCCCGGAACAAGACACCCAAGCACCTACCCTATGGACGTCTTCTGCCTCTGCCCATTCCTTCCGTTCCGTGGCAACATATCGCAATGGACTTTATCACGGACTTACCCTTATCCTCCGGACATACGGTCATATGGGTTGTGGTGGATCGCTTCTCAAAGATGGCCCACTTCGTTCCCATGGCTGGGCTGCCCTCTGCCCAGGAACTAGCTGACTCCTTCATACAGCACATATTCCGATTGCATGGCTTCCCCGCACACATAGTGTCTGACAGAGGAACTCAGTTTACCTCGCGCTTCTGGAGGGCTCTCTGCAAACATCTGGGAGTGTCCTTGGACTTTTCTTCGGCCTACCATCCTCAGTCGAATGGCCAAGTGGAACGGGTCAATCAGATCCTGACCTCCTTCCTGCGCCACTACGTCAACATCCATCATGACGATTGGTCCACGCTCCTACCTTGGGCGGAGTTCTCCCATAACCAGCACATCAGTGAGTCTACCTCCAGCTCTCCCTTTCAGATCGTGTATGGACTGCAGCCTTCTGTCCCGTTGCCAGTATCTTCGGCTTCCGACGTCCCCGCAGCAGATGCTCTGGTTCGGGACTTTTCAGCAATATGGAACTCTGTCAAGTCATCCCTAGAACGTGCTTCATTGCGGATGAAGAGACATGCGGACAAGAGGCGCCTGGATCCCCCGTGTTTCTCCCCAGGTGATCTGGTCTGGCTTGCATCCAGATATGTCCGATTGAAGTTACCCTCGTACAAGTTGGGTCCTCGCTACATCGGGCCGTTTAAGATCATCAGCAAGATCAATGCAGTCTCCTACAAGCTGCAACTCCCGGCCAAGATGCAGATACCCAACTCCTTCCATGTCTCCTTACTCAAGCCTGTTGTCCTTGGTCCCTTCTCCGCTGAGGTCGGTGCTGCTCCCCTTCCTATTGCTGATGATGACATCTATGCGGTAAGAGATATCGTGGCCATGAAGACCGTGCGAGGTCGGCAGTACTTCCTGGTAGACTGGGCGGGTTATGGTCCTGAGGATCGGTCCTGGGAGCCCTGGGAGAATTTTGGCACTCCTCTGATTCGTGCCTTCCTGTCCCGCTTGCGGGGGGGGGGCGTAGGGGAGGGGGTACTGTCACGCTTCCCGGTCCCCTGGTTCCGTCCTCCGGTTCCCGTGGCCCGCTCCCCGGTTCCCGCCGGCGTCCCCTGCTCACCACGCCGGTCCCGGTCCCGTCCTCCGCGCCTGCACCATCCTTGTGTCCTGCTCCCCGCTCCCGGCGCTCCTCTGCGACATGGGACACACAGCCGGGCGCTCCTGCTTCCTCCTCACCTCTTCCTGGACTGGCTTCTGGCACACGGGCCTCACGCATGCGCATTAGGGCGCGCGCGTGGTCATTGACCCTTTCTTAAAGGGCCAGCACCCAGAAACAGGATATTGCATAGACAGGTACAGGGTATATAAGGTTTCTCTTTCCTGGTGGGCGGGGCCTGTTCTACGTGTTTAGCAAGCTAGTGTTCAGGTCCCCGTATTGCTTTGCTCTGTGCTTTGCCTTGCTTTAACCCTGTCCTGTCTCGTAGAGCCTATCCTGCCACGCCAGTCGCTCCGAACCAAGTCTATCCCTGGACCCTGACGGTGACTTCGGCGGATGTTCCACCACCTCTGCAGCTCCGCCAGTCTCCAGTCTCTGGCTCCGTTCGGTGACCCGTTCCATCGCTCAGCAGGTTCCGGATCCCGCCTGACCCTATCACCCGGCCTCGGACCCTGAGCCTCGTCACCCGGACTACCATCCAGAACTCCGTGGGTTCAGCATCATCCATCTTTCCTGCTTCTCTACGGACTGTCCAGCTACCTATAGTGCTCCGGCTGCCGTGCATCAGGACCCTCTGGCGGGGTGACCAGCTTGGCTGCCTTCTCAGGGGAAATCGGTGTACGGTCCAGTGCTTCCACCACCTGGACGTAACAGATATGTACAGGATTATTATGTCCATCCCCTAATTAAATCCATTCTTTTTCTCTTGTGAATCATGTTTTTAACCTTTTTTTTGTCAACCTTATATGTTCTGTATCAATAAAAACCATGTTTATATATAAATAGCTGGGTGTGCACATTTTTACTATGCAGGGTTTTTCCTCTCATGTTACATTTCATGTTTTTTGCATATTTTTTGTTAGCACTCCGCCCTTTATTTATATTTATTTCACTGTGATATCCACTACTTCTTTCTTAACAAAGTGTTGGGGAGATATTATACAGAGGGGCAATGTATGTATGGGAGGATATTATACAGAGGGGCAGTGTGTGTGGGGGATGCTGTACAGAAGGGTAGTGTGTGTGGGGCGATATACAGAGGGGCAGTATACAGAAGAGCAGCATATGTGACGGATATCATAAAGAGGGGCAGTGTGTGTGAGGATATTATACAAAGGAGCAGTGTGTGTGGGAGATATTATACATAGGGTCAGTGTTTTGGATAGATATTATGGAGAGGGGCGGTGTAGAGGGTGTATTGTGTAGAGGGTGTATTATGAAGAGGGGTCGTGTAGAAAGTGTGGTGTAGAGCGTGTATTATTAATATATATATAATCAGTTTTCCCAAGAGTGTCGGTGAGACTGTGAGAGGTTTGAGGAGTGGAGGTGGAGCTGGGTTTAAGCCTGGGCAGAGTCTCAAGAGGGCCCAAAAATATTGCCAGTATGGGGCCCTGAAATTCCTAGTGGCAGCTCTGGTGAATAGTTCCATCAGGGTTTTCACCTGAGTCACATATTTTGGAGATGTAGATGGAAACCCTGATTGACGTAAGTGCTAAGCATAGAGGACAGGATAAATGTGAACTAATCCAAAATCTTCTGCATCCAAATTGCCACAAAATAGTATTCAACTCATCCCTCAAAATAAAATAAAAAGTTCCTACTCAGGTTCGTCATCTGTTAACTGAAATATAGGGAACTTTCATGTTACTACAAGTACAAAGGCTTTGAAAAGCATGAGCTTGGCACAATGTACAGGTAAAGACACTGCAATGCACTGGGCAATACAAGGGTTTATTTTCAATTTTTATTCTGCAACATTCACATGAATTCCCAGAGGGGTGTAATTTAAAAAAATGTGGGCACTAGAGGAGGTTTCTGCTATTCTGGCACTTAGGGGCTCTGTAAATGGAGACAACAACTTTTTGTAGAAAAATCTATGCTCCAAAAATCAAATTGCGCTTCTTCCCTTCTGAGCCCTGCCATGCGGCCAAATACTGTACAGTCACATATGGGGTATTGGCACACTGAGGATTAATTATGTAACATATTTTGAGGCCTTTTTTACCTATTCTCTTTGTGAAAATTAGAAATCTATGGTTAACACAACATTTTAGTGGTAAAAATGTGATTATTTTTTCTTCACCGCCCATTAGTATCAAATTCTGTGACTCACCTGTGGTGTAAATAATCTCATTGCACCCCTAGATTAATTAATTGAGGGGAAGATTTTGTAAGATCAGGTCACTTTTTGGGGATTTTTCTTCTCTGGCACCTCAGGGGCTCTGCCAATGTGACATGGCACCCGCAAACCATTCCAACTAAATCTGAACTTCAATATGACGCTCCTTCCCTTCTGAGCTTTGTACTGTGTCTCAAAGGTTGATTTTTACCTCATATGAGGGGTATTGGTATATTCAGGACACAATGGACCATACAATTTGTTACATAATTTCTCCTATTACCCTTTTTGAAAATTAAAACTTTGGAGCCAAAGTGAAAAAGTAGTAGTTTGTAATTTTCACAACCCAATGTTATATAATTCCGTAGATCTCCTGAGACTTAAAATTGCTAGCTACACCTGAAAATGAATTACTTGAGAGGTACTATTTCTAGAATGGGTTCACTTGTGGGGGTTCTGCGGTCCAGCCAAAATGTTGCTCCTCCACTTCTAATCCCTGCTGTAAGCCCAAACAATGGTTTTACATTACACATAGGGTGTGGGTGTAGTCAGTAAAAACTGCTCAACAAATTATACTGTGCATTTTCTCTTGTTACCTTTGTGAAAATGCTAAATATGGGTCTAAAGTAAAATTTTTGTGGGAAAAAGTAAAATTTTCATTTTGTTCCTTCCACATTGTTAGAGTTCCTGTGAAGCACCTAAAGGGTTAATATCCTTCTTGGATGTAGTTTAGAACACTTTGAGGGGTGCAGTTTTTTAGAATGGGGTCACTTTTGGGTATTTTCTGTCACCTAGAACCCTCAAAGTGACTTCAAAAGTCCCTAAAAAATGATTTTGTAAATTTTGGGGGGAAAATGAGAAAAATTGTTGATAAACTTTGAACCCTTGTAACTTTCTAACAAAAAAAACTAAACTAACTAAAATATTCAAAAAATTGTGCTGATGTAAAGTATAAACGTGGGAAATATTTATTAACTATTTTATGTGACATACTGCAACTTTCTGGTTTAAGGGCATACAACTTCAAAGTTGAAAATTGCAAAATGTTCAACCTTTTTGCCCAATTTCTGATATTTTCACAACTAAAAACAAAAAATATCATCCTAAATTTAGCACTAACATGAAGAACAATATGTCACGCAAAAACAATGTCAGAATCACAGGAGGCTTAGGAGGGTTGACAGATTCCTCTTAATTGTGATAAAAATCAGGGTCAATTTGCTATCCGTATTCACCATCCAAAATTATTACAAGGATGCCCCGGGTGTGTCTCGGGTGACATACAGTCCTGTGGTGTGCGGCAATAGAAGGTCACAGCGTTTGGCTGCGCAAAATGATCCCTGACTTTCTATTATTCCTGCTGTTAGTATTCAGTGTACTAGGTATCTCCTCTGCTGGGTTTTCCCTTTAAGACCCAGTGGAGCTCCTCTTCCGTTCAGCTGAGAATCATCTATATTTCCCCTTGGGTTTAAATACTCTAATTTTCCTTTGACTTGTGCTGGTAATATCTGTGGCGCCCCTGAGGCTATAGTCGCCACATGGTATTGCACTCCAACCGGGGTGTGGTACTGATCATGGATCCAGGGGAGGTCTGTGCCGGTTTCACCATACACAACAGCATACACACAAGAGTTGCCCCTTCCCCACTGGAGACTGGGCTAGGGTTGGGTACCAAAGGGGTTGCCTACAGTGTGGCATTTACAGGATGCTATCACAACAGGGGCCCCAATCCACTAGCTTAGGACTTGGGTGTAGGGAGGAGCAGCCACAAGGGGCAGTTAGGAGCCACACACAGCAGCAAAGAGGAGTTCTCCAGCAGGAGAGATAGTGAGCGGACATCTTTCCCGATAGCTCATGTGGGACATAGGAGTTTTAATGGTCACTGTGGGGATACTGTGTCAGTTCCCCCGGGGCCAGCGCAGTTGGTACAGCACCCTAGGGTAGTGCAATTCTACGTTGCATCATCAGACTCTGCTGTACGGAGAGGTTTTATGCCTCTCCGACCACTCAAATTTTCAGAGCCAAGTAGCACCTAGGATTCCGGGGCCTCGATCACAGTCAGACTCAAGGCGATCCACGCTACTGGCATAGGGAACAGTACTCTACATAGTACGGAAGGGACTCTAAGTGCTCCAAGCCACAGGGACCCGCACTACAAAGCACAGCAAGGAAGGGCCCACAGACTAAAGCACCGGTTCTGACCTCCCACAGATCCGGGATCAGCTGGAGCCCATCATGGCGGTGACCGGTACAATGGGGCTGGCAACTGAAGTTGTGAGTAAAAACACCTTGAACCCGCAGAGACTGTGTTGGATTGTGCTTACTGGCGTCGCCGCCCATTATAACCCTCATCCTCCACCCGGGGTCCACTCCGCCTGTGGGGAGCGACACCATCACAGCTGCCATAACACCGGCCCCGGCGAGGAATTCTGCAGCGGCGGCTACTTCCTGGCTGCATACCACAGGTGGCGTCACGACAAACTTTCCAAAATCAGCCCGCTTTCCCTTCCTTTTACTGCACACCTAAGGGCAACAGGAACCGAGCAAGGCAACCCAAGACATCTCCTAACCCGTGTCGCAACGGCCCGGCAACGAGTAGGTTAACCACCTTCCCCGTGGGGCGCTGCATATCCAGTTCCTTCACAAGCTCTGAATGCAAGCAAGCAGCTTGCACTCATCTGTAGGATCGTTGCTGCTCTTTGCTGAACTTCCTGAGGCATCTGGAGATACATGGTTCATGTACTTTCTCTATGTGTGTACTCCCCATGTTTTCTTTAGTGTTTAGTGGTGTTGACGCAGGGCTTGTCCCACCCGTTCCCTATCTAGAGCCCAGCTCTAGGGTCACGCATCTGGTTCAGCTAGATGCGGAACCTATCTAGGTTGATGAGGGATCCCAGGGGCCAGTAGTAGGTTTGGTCATGGGTCACTATCTCCCCCTTCCCTAGTCACAGGGTTTCCCTTCCCTTTCGCCGTTCGCTTGGCACTTCCCCATACCTAGCGTGATAGAGGACCTATTTAATCTTGTCCCCATATTAAAAAAAAAAGTGGAGACTCCTGCCTCAGGAGAGAAGTCAGGAATAAGGCATGGTTTTGTTACTAATTTTTTTCCTCTCCTGTGTTTGGAGTAGCCACTGGGTTATATACATTTTTATTTTATTGTAAAGAGTAAATGAGCCAATACTAGAAAGAAAGAAAAACAGTGCCAAGAATCCATGAATTGTCTCTATTTAAGCACAACGATAAGCTTTCCAAGAAGTGCAGAGTCATCTGTTTCATCAGCAGCGGAGCACTGTACTTCAGACATGTATTCTATCTTTAATTAAATGTAATGAAGTGTTATTATTCTTTACACCATAATGTTAAATGTTTCACTTTCTGCAACTCAAGCAGCAGCAAAGATGAAGGTGGTGTTTTTCTAATTGTTACTTATGAGATATCTACTGTAGCTGTTAACATGAACGCAGCAGCATAGAGGTTCATCGAGCACATTCCCATTACATGTATCATACTCATTCTGTTACAGACTTCCCATAATGTTTGCTTTGTTTTTTGAGGCTTTTTTTACCTGCTGTAAATGCTATTGTTCTCCGGAGTCTAGTGACGTTCTTCTTTTGCTCCCGTACCTTTCTATTCCTGAGCTACAACCTGGTCTTCTTTGTATATATAGCTAGTCTTGTTAGTCAGGAAGACGTGATGGCCAACTCTTCTGTCTTCTTGAGGACCCAGTCCACTTGACCTATCTGGCTACATTTATATACAGGGAAGAGGGAGCTATATCTCAGGATCAAAAGAAAAGCAACAGCAGATTAATGAGAACAGCGGTATTCACACCAAGTAAACCATATTTGTCATGCTGTGACTTCACCTGTCACACCGACCTTCAAATACACTCGATGAGTGGTGTAATACAGAGAGAACACCAGGTTACATTTGGGAGAGGAGAAAGGGGTCACCTCTTAACACTCACCTTAGGCTGATCACTACGCTCGCTAACGTCCTTAGATGGGTCCTTCCGCTCATGCGCCGATGATGTGCATAGGCCCTCGCTGGCCCTGAACTGGCTAGTGAAGGCCAGCGAGATGCTACTAGAATAACATAACATAAGGTAGGAAAGACAAACACATGGTAAAGAGACAACAAATAACACTCCAGCAGGAACTTCTCAGCTGCAACTGAAGCTACACCTCAGCTTTCTCTAGAGACTCACTCCTTCCAAGTGGACAGCATAGGTATGAGCTATAGCCGGCATAGGAAGGAGTGAGGAGTGGATACTTACAGCAGAAGGGAATGGCTACAGCTTATATTACAACTATCTGTTAGATCATTGCAGGATAGAAATTAGCCTTACACACTGCAACATCGCAAACGACATCGCTGTAACGTCACCAGTTTTGTGACGTAGTAGCGACCTCCCCAGCGACATTGCAGTGTGTGAAACACATCAGCGACCTGGCCCCTGCTGTGAAGTTGTGATCGCTACAAATCGTTCAGGACCATTCTTTGGTCCTTTGTTTCCCGCTGTGCAGCAAAGTTTTAGTGTGTAAAGGGGACTTTACAGCGACTTCGTTAGCGACTTCCCTTTCAAAAAGCTGCTTTACAACGTCCCCAATGACTAGCGAGGTCGTTCTGCAGGTCCGGATCGCTGTTGCGTCGTTGGCCAGGTTTGCCTGTTTGACAGCTCACCAGAGACTTTGTAGCGATCCCGGCCAGGTTGGGATCGCTGGTGGGATCGCTAGAAAGTTTCAGTGTGTAAAGGGGCCTTTAACCCCTTCAGTATTGGATGGAATTAAATATGCTACAACTCGGTAAACAACGAATGGAAACTAAAGCAGATCTGCGATCAACAAGAAGCTGTGACCTTCTGATCCCAGATCCCTCCCATCAGGCTGTGACACATTTATGGCAAATGACAGGTCCTCTTGAAAGAGATTACAAAATAATATCCCAGAAATACTTCCCTATTTTCTCTTGGTTTAGAGATCAATGTCTGTAATGTTCCTAAGCATCACCGATATTGTCATTAGCTTCCCACGAAACGCTGTGTACATGAAGGTGATATGGAGCTGTGTTAAGTTTTAGGGGATGGTAATTGGTATATATGTACACTGTTTAACATCATAATCTGGAGCAAGTTATATGACGTACCGCATTTTTCGGATTATAAGATGCACTTTTCCTCCCACAAATTTGAGAGGAAAGTGAGGAGTGCATTTTATAATCTGAACGTAGCTTATCGAGGTGATGGAGAGTGGTTGCAAGAGGCCGGGGAAATGCTGAGACAGCTCTGCAGGGGCTATGGTGGCTGTGCAGGGGCTGCGGCGGCTGTGTGGTGTCTCCAGTTGCTGTGTGGAGTCTTCGGCGCCTGCTGCTGGGATGGCTCTGCGGTGTCTGCACTGGCTGTGCGGGGTCTCTGGCGCCTGCAGCAGCTGTGCGGTGTTTGTGCATGGCCTCCGTTGGCTGGACTGGCGCTGCAAATCTAGCAGGGACTTCAAATAATGCCATCTGGAGTCGGTGCATGTGCAGATGGAGCTCTCGGCTCATGCTCTCATCTCCACAGGCACCGCAGATGAGATCTCGGCTTGCCATTGAGCCTAGAGCTCTATCTACGCTGACTCTGGGCGCCATTTCTTTGAAGCCCTCACCACGCACAGCCGTCGCTGCAGAAGCTACCCAAGCACGGCAACCCCAGCCTCCGCCGTGGCCCCAGCCTCCGCTGCAGCCCCAGTACAGCCTACAGTTTATGGGACACCCACCGCTCCTGCCTCCTGTGACTCCTCCACCACCGCTACTACCCTCTCTGGTAAGATACTACCGGATTACAAGACGGACCACATTTTTTTCACCTTTTTTTGCTCTGAATTTGGGGTGCGTCTTATAATCCAGTGTGTCTTATAAAACGAAAAATACGGTATATCATTCAATAAGCAGAGGATATTCCGTGCATATAATTACAGAATGTCTTATTAATAACCAGGTTTAACACTAGAAGTCCCAGGAATTTCGAGCTCCATAGGGTTCCAATGGTAGAAATGTTAAATGACCCCTCTCTGGGACTTCTAGTGTTAAATACAGTAGGAGGCACAATTTAGAGTTAACAATTAACATATAATCTTCTATATGTATCTCTCAGGGGGGCACATTTAGAGAGCGGTTCAGTAGGGGTCGGGATCTGAGTCTATCCAGTGGGTCTAAACAGCATAAAATAACTCTACAGTGTTGGTCCTAGTGGCTTCAACACGTTTATAAATCATTATATTATTTAATCTTCTTTTGACTAAAGATAAAGAAAGAACTGATATTTTCCATTGTACAGCTATGTGAATTTGTGAACCCATAGTAATAAAATTTAGTAAATTAAAGTTTTATTAGTAAGATCGGATGGTCTGTCTCCAAATAGTAGAACTCCCCTAAAACACTCCTGAAAAGGGATAGAACCTCCTGCCAAAATGTTTTTACCAAAGGGCATGTCCAACAAATATGCTTCATGTCCCCTGGGGCGTTGCACCCCCTGAAACATCTATCCGTGACATTAGCATATATTTTATGTTACCTTACTGGAACATAAGCTCTATGTAGGACCCTTAACGATGTCTCAGTGAGTGACATCTGATTACTACCTTTCGATAAAACATCACAGCATCTATTCCATTTGTCATTGGACATGATGAATCCAAGATCACTTTCCCATTGCTCCATATACCTTAACCCCTTAACGACCGCGGGCCGTAAAGTATCATCCTTGTGGTCATAGTGTTAATCCACCCCCCCGACTTCCGCGGATAGTCGGGGGGGATCCGAGCAAATGTTAACTGATTTGTACAGCTGACATGTGTGCCTACTAGGTAAGAGCAGATTTGCGATCTGCCCATACTTGTTCACCCCTTCAATGCCACTGTGAAACTGTCACAACGGCATTATAATAGCGTTCGCGGTGTTCGTTTACTCACCACCCAACACCGGAATAATGTGACATGATCATGTGGATCCGATGGTTGTCATGGTAGCACAGGGTCATGTGATGACTCCTGTAGCTAACATGACTCACTTCCTGTCTCACCCGGCCGAGAGCTGTGTTAGATAGGAGATGAGCATATCTGGTGTTCACAGCTGTGTAGCTGTGATCAGCAGATATGGAAGAGCAATCAGACTGCTGATCCATATAGTCCCCTAGGGGTCCTAGTAAAATAAAATAAAAATTAAAAAAAAGTTTTGAAAAATTAAAAAATATAAAAAAACCTAAAATTTTAAATCACCCCCCCTTTCGCCCCATTGAAAATTAAAGAGTTAAAAAATAAAAAATATACACACATTTGGTATTGCCGCGTTCATAAATGCCCATTCTATCAAATATAAAATCAATTAATCTGATCGGTAACCGGCGTAGCGGCAAAAAAATTCCAAACGCCAAAATTACGGTTTTTGCTTGCCACAAATTTTGCACAAACTGCAATAACAGGCGATCAAAACGTAGCATCTGCGCAAAAATGGTATCATTAAAAATGTTAGCTCAAGATACACAAAATAGGCCATCACTGAGCCATAGATTCCTAAAAATAAGAACGCTACATGTTGCGGAAAATGGTGCAAAACGTATGTGACGCCCTGGCAAAACCAGGTAGACACAAATAGGCCCCTGTATAACACCTTCCTTCACTAGGAAACACACAGCCAACCAGAAAACCCTAGTCACCCCTCCTTAGAGAAAGATAGACACACCAATGGACGTGACAAGGTGGTTGGGACACGCCCACCCAGGGGTCTAGACAGCCCGGGGCGGGAAAAGCAGCAGATGAGTTTTGGAGTTCTAGTTCAGAGGAGTGTGGAGTGGAGGTCAGGCCTGTGTGTCAGGCCTGAACTTGACTGACAGGTACCATGGTAGGAGCCCTGGTGCCACTGGCTAGGAGGCAGACAGTGGTCTCCGTCAGCAGGAGATGGGAAGACGGCTCGGTGGAACCGAGGTGGACCGGGACAGGGTTGTAGCCTGCCGGTACCGACACGGGGAACCGACCTGTAAACTGGAGCACAAAAGGGGGTACTCGGACTCTGAAGCCAGGACCAGAACCTACTGGAACTGGTTAATTAACCGATTGAGGCCAGGACTAGAGGTCCTGTCCCACCCAAAGTCCCTCATAGAAGACAACAGCCCACCGATTAGGGATAAGAGCTTACCGCCAGGGCCCATAGATCCCACGGGCCAGCGTCTGCGGGCACGGCTCCTTAGGCCACATCCAGCCGGGAGTGAACTCCTGAGTTTCACACTAGGAAAGTCCACCTTACACACAGCAGTGTAGGAAAAGGATAGAGACCACCAGCCGGGTGGGGGACCAGAACGCAACCGGCCGCGGCACCGGCCACCATCACCTTGGTTTACCAGAGACTCGTGTGTTTTACTAACAGTGAGTACACCAGCACTCCCTGCAGTCGCCATCCCCTGCACTCACCAAACGGGTCCCCGGGGCCACCATCCCTACCTATGGAGGGGTTAACAACTTGCTGCACAACATCTCCCCCGGGTGCCCCGTAACAGCAGCGGTGGTGTCCCACCTCACCACACACCGTGGGTGGCGTCACGAACTTAATACGGCCCAACCCGTACATATATGTCCCACCATTTATTCGTCGTGTCCGCGAGACACGACCCTCGAGCCACCACCCCTGAAGGCCTGTATCCGAGCAGCGCCGGCTGCTGGCACGGGGTCTCAGCACACGTACACATTTTTTGGACACACTTCTGATATTTTTTTTAACCCCTTAGATAAAAGTAAACCTATTCATGTTTGGTGTCTATGAACTTGCACCTAAATACAGAAAAGTCCGTTGCAACTGCTACAGATAGGTGCTATCGGGTAATAAATTAGTAACAAGTAATGGGGAACCCGAGCACTCATTAAGAGAGGAGAGGAAAATTTGAATGTAAGTGTTTTTATTCACAACCGACAAAAATGTCGAAACCCCCACCCCCCCCGGAAAGTGCAAAATCGGACGGTCTTGAAGGGGTTAATTTCTCTTCAGCCGGGGGAAGATTCAATATGGAGTATAGTAGTGAATTAATCCCTCGACCAAAAGGGTCATATAGGCAGATTTGTTCAAATGCAGTGGGTGGTGATGCATTTCTGCTAGTAGAGGTTGTCTTGGCAAAATGTAGAACCTGATTAATATGCATCATTTCTCCCAATGGGGGGGTTATGTTTCTGTATAAAATCTTGGCTAGTGATAATTAAGTTAGTAGATGTCCAAAGGTGTTTCATGGTAGTTATCCCTTTAAGTTTCCACCATTGAAAGGAATCTGGGTCTAACCCAGGAGTAAACATCGGGTTATTAATAGGGATGATTGAATACCTCAAATATTCGGCTTCACGAATATTTGTCGAATAGGTCGTCGCTATTCGACTATTCGTGAATATTCGATGCGCAATGTAAGTCTATGAGAAACCTGAATAACAACTATTCGGAACTATTCGGGCTTCCCATAGACTTACATTGCGCATTGAATATTCGCATAGCAGTGACCTATTCGTCGGATATTCGCAAAGTCGAATATTTGAGGTATTCGATTATGCCTAGTTATTAAGTAACATCAATAGACAAGGATTGTATTGGATTTTAAATTGAAATCTGTGCTTTCATGACAATGAAAGAGAGTGAAAAGTATATGGCGAGAGAGTGGCTAAATTAGAAGGTAGCTGACCTGTCGACCACATTAACCCCGAGATGAAGTATGGTGCAACGAGGGAATTTTCAATGTGTATCCATCTGGGCTTACCAGATGAAGACGAAACTAGATAACTGCTATTTGTGCAGCCTTATAATTTAGCGAAAAATTAGGAAGCAATGCTCCTCCTTTTCACCTATGATAAAACATAGTTTGTTGCGATATCCTAGGCCATATACTGTGCCAAACAAATTTAGAAATGACTGAGTAAATATCTGAGAAGGTCTTATTAGGCATTAATGTAGCGTCCCTGAGAGCCTCAGGGCACTACAAGGAACTGCATCCTCTTGGGGATGCAGGACCTACCACCTGGGACCTGGAGTACCAGTGCCGACTCCACCAACACACATCTAAATCCTAGTTCTCCTCTCCACACTGGGCATAAAGGGTTAACCACGTAAGGGGATGGTCGCCATGGGAACGAGTCCCTGGGTATAGCCAGCCTGGTGGGAGAGGTCAGTCAGTCAGTGGCAGTCAGAGAAGTTGGGAGCACACAGGAGAGGTGTACGGATGTGCCTGAGCTGGGTCCGAGTAACGGTGACCCCGGGGGCAAAGGAGAAAGGTCGCCAGGACGGGTATCGGGATACCGCTGGGACCGGAGCACACACGGGGCACAGGGCCCTAGGTCAAATGTCAAGTTTCAAACGGTTTGATAAATACCTGCCCGGTGAGGACACCTTCACGGACTTCATTGAACCAAATAATCCGGGGGCATCAGCAGTAAACTAGGATCGGGGTTCGGATACTTACCTCCCCGCAGGGTCCGCACTGCCTGCCGTACGGAGAAGGAGACTGTACCCCAAAAGGGTCCCCCAAACGCTCCACGCTACGGGGACTCAATCTACAGAGAGTGCCGGGGATAGAGCAACCTGGGTCACTACATTGGCACTGATACTCCTGGGACCGGAACCAGCAAGCCGAGGGTCCATGTGAGTATAGACTGTTAAAGTTAATCTGGTGTGGTCTCCCTCATTATACATCATACATCTCCCAGACACCGCCCTACCTGCGGAGGGCCTACCATCACTGCTGCCTATATCACCATCCCTGGGAGTACTCACGTTGAACAGCGGTGGTTCTCCATTCCTAACCGCAACCCACAGGTGGCGTCACGAACATTAACTTTATTATCCCCTGTAAATACCCCCTTTTATTAAGCATCCCCAGGGCACGGGACTGGGCAACGGCCACCAGAGTGACACTCCCGTTTGCAACCGCCCAGGACCGAGTACCCCCTTCCCTGTGTGAAACATTACTATAGGTAGAGATCTGAATAGGTACAAGAAAACGTGGCAGTGTTACCATTTTTATAGAATGGACACATCCCAACCAGGATAGGTTTGAGGACGCCCATTTGCTGAGATCAGCCCAGAGATTCAGGATGAGAGGGGCATTTAAAGAGCGTTGATTTACTCATGGTTAAATTTATACCTAAATAAGTGAGATAATGTTCGCTTTTGGTGAACCCGAATTTATATATTTTATGGTTTTGTATGGAGATAGGGGTATTAATAAACATTGCTTCAGATTCATCAATATTAATTTTGAGACCAGATATTATTTCAAATCTTCTTAGAAGAGAGACGTTCGTAAGTGTCACTAGAGGTTGTATTAGGGTATGTGCGCACGTTGCTTTTTACCTGCTTTTTTGCTGCTTTTTCTTCTGCGCTGTTTAATGCCAAAATGGATGTGTTCTGCTTTTCAAGCAAAGTCTATGGGAATTTGGGTTTCTTGTTCACACTATGTTGTTCAAAATGCTGCCTTTTTGAGGCAGAACTTTGGTCAAAAACTCAGCTTTTCAAAGAAGCAACATGTCAATTGTTTTTGCCATTTGGGTTTTGCACTGCAAAGCTGAGTTTTTGACCAAAGTTCTGCCACAAAAAGGCAGCATTTTGAACAACATAGTGTGAACAAGAAACCCAAATTCCCATAGACTTTGCTTGAATAGAAGAACACATCCATTTTGGCATTAAACAGCGCAGAAGAAAAAGCAGCAAAAAAGCAGGTAAAAAGCAGGTAAAAAGCAACGTGCGCACATACCCTAAGGGTTAAAAGAAGGCCGTCTGCAAACAAAGTGACTTTGTAGTCACTGCTGATCCCTGTTCTTGACAACCTGTAATTTCAGGGTGGTCCCGTATGGCTTCTGTTAAAGCTACTTTACACGCTGCGACATCGCTAGCGATCTCGTTAGCGATGTGAAATTCTAGATCGCAAGTGCGATCTTTTGGGATCACACATAGGTCATTTTACGCATGTGCGATCTCGAAAGATCTCACTTGCTATCTAGAATTTCACATCGCTAATGGGATCGCTAGCGATGTCGCAGCGTGTAAAGTAGCCTTTAGGCTGTGGCCACACGGGGATTAGTCCTCGCATGACACTCGGCTTATGTTCGGGAGCCAAATTTCATGCGACTGTGGTCCGATTGTGCGATCAGACCACAGCTGCGGAGGGGAGGGCCAGCGCTGCGGAGGAGAGGGAGGGATTTATCTCCCTATCTCCTCCATTGCCGGCTGATACGAGAATTATAACAGTGTAACGCGAGTGCAGTGCGATGTTTCTCTCGCCATCATAGACTTGAATGGGTAAGAGTGAAACAGGATCGCATTCAACCCACAGCATGCTGCGACTGTTTTCTCGGTTCGATTAGGGCTGAGAAAAAAATCGCTCATGGGAGCGGTCCCATAGAGTAAGGGGCACTTTGCACACTACGACATCGCAGCTGCGATGTCGTTGGGGTCAAATTGAAAGTGACGCACATCCGGCATGACAGGCGATATCGTAGTGTGTAAAGCCTAGATGATAGGATTAACGAGCGCAAAAGCGTCGTAATCGTATCATCGGTGTAGCGTCGGCGTAATCCATAATTACGCTGACACGACGGTCCGATGTTGTTCCTCGCTCCTGTGGCAGCACACATCGCTGTGTGTGAAGTCGCAGGAGCGAGGAACATCTCCTACCTGCATCACCGCGGCTCCCGTAGGATATGCGGAAGGAAGGAGGTGGGCGGAATGTTTACATCCCGCTCATCTCCGCCCCTCCACTCCGATTGGCCGTCTGCCTGTGACGTCGCAGTGATGCCGCACAACCCACCCCCTTAATAAGGAGGCGGGTCGCCGGCCAGAGCGACGTCGGACGTCAGGTGAGTGCATGTGAAGCTGCCGTAGCGATAACATTCGCTACGGCAGCTATCACAATGATATCACAGCTGCGACGGGGGCGGGGACTATCGCGGGCGACATCGCAGCATCGGCTTGTGATGTCGTAGTGTGCAAAGGGCCCCTAAGGGTTCTATAGCCAGTGCAAATAGTGGCGGTGAAAGTGGGCAACCTTGCCATGTGCCGCTCTGTATCTTAATAGGTGTGGGACGGGTTGTAGGAAGCTTTAGATAAGCTGTGGGGATTTAGTTATTTATACCTCTATACCGTGCCATCTGTAGTCATAGCCGATGGGGAAATATGGTGAGATGGCCCGGCTATTAAGGCTATGTTAACACGTTGCATTTGTTATGCTTTTTTTGCAGTATTTTTAATGCGTTTTCTGCAAATTAAAAGCTGATTTTACAGTACCAGAAAAAGTTATCAAATCTAATGCACACGATTGTTATTTTTTTCCTGACTGAAATGGTAACTGCTGCTTTCGTAAAGGACCGCTAAGTGTTAACATAGCCATAGGGGTGGGTGTAAGAGACGTTTTGATTCTCTTTTTTAATCTATCTTGTATACATGTCATTTTACAGGAAAGAATGTTTCCTAACATTTTTTCCTTTAAAATTCATTTTATCTTCGGTTTTATATGTTTTATTGTCAGTCTGTAAAAGTGGTGTAATACTCTGACAACATTGTTCCCTGGGAGTCACAGATGTGTCCAGTCGTCGTCCCCGTGCTGTTCCCATTCAGTGGTGATTCCAACTATTTCAGTGATTTTTAGGCCCCCCAGACCTCCTGGGGAGGGTATGCTGGAAAAATGTTTGCGTTCCCCATTGACTTCCATTATGCTTGTTACTCGAGATGAGCCCATGATCATTATAAATTGCTCAGCTTGACTAACGAGCACCCGATAGTGCTCGATCACTGCTTGACATTATACAGGGTGGGCCATAAGTATGGCAAGTGGTTGCTGATATCACCTTACCGTTTGTAGCATATTAGTACATGGGAGGGGCCAAACATTTGAGGCCGGGTGACGCCCATGGCAGCCATCTGCCATTTTGAATTCAACTTTACTTTTTCAATGGAAAGGGGGTCATGTGACACATCAAACACAGAGAATTGAACAAGAAAAACAATGGTGTGCTCATTTCTAAAGTAGCTTTATTCATTATCGAGTTATTGACACGTTTGTGACATGGAACAATGACAGTAACTCGCTAAAGGATGTGCTCAAAGTGCTGCCCATTGTCTAATTGAAAAAAAGTCCAGCTTCAACAGATGGATGCGTTGTTTTTCTTTTTTTATTTTTATCTTTTCATATGGCACAAATACAATAGCACATTGCAGTCAAGATTACATGATCAGCATCAACGACACGTTTCAAGTGACACCGCACTCTTAATTACTCTTGATTAAGAATGCTGTGTCACTTGAAACGTGTCGTTGACGAGGGGATGACAGCAGTGGTGTAGTGGGGGTCACAGGAGGCAGGGGGGGTGCTGGAGTAGGGCAATGCTGGCTGCAATGTGGCCAGCTGTGCGCCTTGCTGTGCTGGCTGGTGTGGCTGACCGTGCTGGCGGTGTGGAGCAGGGCAAAGCAGGGGTGAGATGCTCTGTTGGTGGTGCGATCTTCAAATAATTGGTGCTTGTGCAGATTGAGCTCCCGGCTCAATGACAATCCGAGAGCTCCATCTGCTCACGTGCCTACTCCTGGCGGCACTATTTGAAGATTGACTGCCACCAGAGCATCTTAACCACGCACTGCCTTGCACCTCAGCCAACACAGCCCTGCACTGCCGACAGAGCATCTCACTCCCGCAATGCCTTGCTACACACAGCGCCCACAGCAGCCAGCATAGCCCTGGACAGCCAACAGAGCATCTCACCCGCCGCAGCCAGTACAGTCCCACACGGCCAACAGAGCATCTCACCCGCTGCAGCCAGCACAGCCCCGCACCGCCGACAGAGCATCTCACCCGTCGCAGACAGTACAGCCATGCACTGCCAACAGAGCATCTCACCCGCTGGAGCCAGCACAGCACTGCACCGCCCTGCTCCACACAGCATCCACCGCAGTCACCATATGGCCCATTCTCCACCTCCCGGTAAGCGACATTCGAATTTTAAGACGCACCCCTCATTTTCCTCAAACTTTTTGGGAGGGAAAGTGCGTCTTATAATCCAAAAAAACGGTATACCATTTTGTTTAGATTTGATGTTTTGATTGCCTTGTATTTTATTGCAATGTTGTGACGACCAAAAAAATGTAATTCTGGTATTATTTTGGATTTTTTTTCTCGTTATGCTGTTTACCGATCAGATTCATATATGTTATGTTTTGAGAGACCGTGCATTTCTGAACTCGGCGATATCAAATATGTGTATTTTGTGGGGTTTTTTAATTACTTTATTTTCAATAGAGCAAAAGGGGGATGATGTGAACTTTTGTGTGTTTTTTATTTTTTCATATTTTTAAAAACTTTTTTAACACTTTTTATTGTTTTACTAGTCCCTCTAGGGGACTTGAAGCTGACACAGTCCCATTGCTTCTGCTGTATAGAGCAAGGCATCAGCATCAGCACTGCTCTTTACAGCAGAAATGCTGATCTCCTGTGAATGCCGGCGCTCAGCTGACCCCCAGCTATCATGACCATGCATCAGAACCACATGATCATGTCACTGTCCCGCGATGGGAGCAGGGAATAACAAGCTCCCCGCCGGCACACCTAAAATCCCGCTGTCAGAGATCGACAGCAGGATTTAACTGTTTAATAGACGCAGTTGGATCTTTTGTTAGCTGCACACGTTGGCTGATTAGATCAGCCAACATATGCAGGGAAATGTGTTGTGAAGGGGTTAAAAAATGTAAAAAAAACACTAAACGTCAAATCATCCCCATTTTGCCCTATTAAAAATAGAACAATTAAAAATAAAATAAAAAAGTGCAAATTTAGTAACGCAAAATTCAGAAATGTCTGATTTATCAGTATATAAAATAAATTCATCTGATCAGTAAACGGTGTAACGAGAAAAAGAATCAAAACACCAGAATTAGTTTTTTTGGTTGCTGCAACATTACAATAATATGCAATAAGAGGTGATCAAAACATAATATCTACCACCAAATTGTTTCAGTAAAACGTCAGCTCAGTGCACAAAAAAAAAAGTTGTCACACAGCCAAAGATCCAGAAAAATAAGAGCACTATGGGTCTCGGAAAATAGCGACAAAAGCAAAATTATTATTTTTTATTTTTTTTTACAAATTTCAGAATTTTTTTCACCACTTATATAAAAGATAAAAAAATGCATGTTTGGTGTCCACATAGTCGTACTGTCCTGGGGAATCATATTGCCAGGTCAGTTTTACCATATAGTGAATGTGGTAAATAAAAAAACACAAAAAACAATTGTGGAATTTCACTTTTTTTTTTTGCAAGTTCACCGCACTTTGAATTTTCCAGTAGAATATGTTACTAAATGAATAATGTCATTCAAAAGTACAACTCGTCCCGCAAATAAAGAAATCCTCATACAGGTATATGGCTGGAAAAATAAAAAAGTTATGGCTCTTGGAAAAGGGGAGGAAAAACGAAAAGCAGAAATGGCAATGGCTATAAAGAGTGGCTAACAAATCCATGGACTGTACGAGCAGGCAAATGATTTAAATGGGAACTGTACAATGTATAACTTATTCCATCACTAGGCAGATTGAACACTGATGCCTGATACCATTTTGGCCGATATTACAGTAAATTAGGTATTTCTAAAAGAAAGGAATCTGAATGAAAGAGAAGACAGAAACAGGATCCAGAGATCATGGTATAACCAGAGAGATCCATGAAGGAGGATTTTGGGTGAGATGGAGGTGATAGGACTTATAGATTCTAAGAAATCTGGGAGCCTTCTCATGCGGGAGATTAATGATGTATCATAAACCTAAATTACTAAGTGCGGTACAATGTAATTGTTTGAGACTCCTGCATACTTTCCTTTGTAGTCCATTAAACCCATATCTACTGCTGTATGTCGGCCCATATGTTCCACACTTGTGTAATAGAATAGCACCATACACTTGCACAACAAGTGCATTATAGTAATTAATCTTGTGCATTTAAAACTGGCATCTAAATTTCCTCCTTCGGTTATGCGTTGGCACAAATATTTTTCCGTCTTTTATAAAAGTAAACTAAAATGGGAAGTAGAGGCTGGTCAGGATGTTTACAGTCGTGTTCCGGAGTCATTTGAAACCTGACAATTAGGTAGCAGACTTACCTCCACACTTCTCAAGTGCAGCTGGGTCTATTTTTTGTTAAAATAAAAAATCTACATCTCACTTTAACCCTGGAAAGGTCTAAACCTCTGGTTAATGCAGCTGCCTTAAAGAGGTGGTCCACTACAAAGCATAGTGGCCACATCGGAGTAAAGCTGTGACAGAAGGCATTTTCTAAATACCCTCTGATGTCCATTTTAACTGAGTGGTGATATCACTGTCCACTCATCCCCCATCATGTGACCTGGGTTGCAGTGACCTCTGATGTCCAGGGATGTGATGTCATCTTCCGGAATTGGAAGTTGACCAAGCATTACCAAGGCGGGATCAAGTCTATGTGAGTGACTGGGCTGTGGGTGGAGTTTCACCACACTTCAAAGCCCATCATCTCACGTGTTTTTTCCTTCACCAAGCGATGCTTGGCTGTGATGTGCAGTGAAACTCAGCCGTGTCACTCACGGAGACTGGGTCCCGCCTCGGTGATGTCAGGTCAACTTCCAATTCTGAAAGTGGATGTGACATCACTGGACATCAGAGGTCACTGCAGGCCGGGTCACATGATGGGGCATGAGCGGACAGCGATACGCCACTCACAGACAGAATGGACAACAGAGGGCATTTAGAAAATTACTTCTGTCACAGCTTTACACCAATGTGGCCATTATGTTTTGTAGTGGACTACCCCTTTAATCCCTTCGATTTAGATCTGACCTGAGCAGTTATCATAGTCTCTTACTACTAAACCCTAACACTCTCATGGGGATAGACATATCAGGGAGATGTAAAGGCTAGTACTTGCCCTAGACCTGGCCCTGATTTGTCCCTGTCTGACAGCGGATGTTGGTACTCTAAGATCACGTAATGGTGCCTCCACTCATTGATGGCTGACCCTGATTGTCCTTAACTGCACCCTAAGTTATAAACCAAGTGTAACACAAAAACAACGATAAACATGAATGAAGTGCACACAGACAGAGGGTGAGACACAGGGCTGGGAACGTGCAAACAGTCGTATAACAATGATGGAATACAAGAATCCAGAAAAAATACGTGGAAACCCTCCCAAACCTAAATGAAACGAAATAGGAGATAACTAGGAAGGGATTCACACAAACAAACTAAAGGGAATAGTAATAGCATTGTCTCAGGAAGAAAAACTTAACAGAGGAGCTGGGACTCCAGACAACCATCCATCCAGAAATATAGCCAGCACTGAGGCATGTTAGTAGTGAGTATAATAGTCCCTCCCAAAGTGTGATTGGGCAAAGCAAACGAGAAAGAGCACACGACTAAATAGATGTGAAACAAGAAGTCACAGCATAAGAAAGAAAGATAAAAGATTCTTCAGCAATTGGACTAACACAAAACAGGCTGTGGTCCAATCAAGAGGGAAACCGACCCAACAACTAGAGATCACATGTTCGAACTCCAGAGTGGAGCCATGACAGTAGTCCATCTTGTCAGGGCCAGGCGGTCGGGCAGACCCAGGAGGTGGATCCACTGGGCCGAACTCCAAGATGGTGGTAAGGAGTCCGGTAGCTGAAGCACTAAGGGCAGCAGAACAGTCCGTGCACGTGAGTGTAACGGGAAAGTCCCTGGGACCACGGAGTCACAGATGGTAGTCCGGGTGACGTAGCTCAGGTCCGGAAGCCGAGATGATGTCAGGCGGGGTCCGGAACCTTTGGAGCGAGATGACGGGTCACCGCAGGGATCCGAGATGGTACGGACTGTCAGATGGCAGACGGACAGCGTGCGGGGTTCGGGGTTCAGCAGAACCGGATGCCGAGGCAGGATCAGCTCTAGAAGAGAGATACGTGAGTATGGCAAGGAGACACAAGGAGACCTGACTCCTAGCTTGGAAAACACGAAGATCAGGCCCCGCCCCCTTGGACAATAAACCCTTATATACCCTGTACCTGTTTAGCTTCATTTCCTGTTAATGGACGCTGGCCCTTTAAGAAAGGGTCAGTGACCGCGCGCGCGCCCTAATGCGCATGCGCGCCGCCCGGGTGCCAGAAGCCAGGGAAGGAAGCTGAGAGGAGGACGCAGGGGAGCCGGCCAGGGCCTGGGAAGCCGTCGGACGCCGGGATCGGAGGCCAGGGACCCTGGGAAGGACGGGCACCGGAGGCTGGAGAGCGGGGAGCGTGGCAGGTGAGCCGGGGAGCGGGGCTGAGGACCCGGGGAGCGGAGCAGAGGACCCGGGGAGGGGAGCCGAGGACCCGGGGAGCGTGACAGTACCCCCCCCCCACGCCCCCCTCCCCGCAACCGGGACATGAAGGCACGGATCAGAGGAGTGCCCACGTTCTCCCTGGGCTCCCAGGACCTATCCTCAGGACCATACCCCTCCCAGTCCACCAGGAAGAACTGTCGGCCTCGAACAGTCTTCATGGCCACGATATCCCTTACCGCATAGATGTCGTCCTCAGCAATAGGAGGAGGAGCCGGACTGGCAGCAGCGGAGAAGGGACCAAGGAAAACCGGCTTGAGCAGAGAGACGTGGAAGGAGTTGGGAATCCGCATCGTGGCCGGAAGCTTCAGTTTGTAGGAGACCTCATTGATCTTGCTGAGGACCTTAAACGGCCCGATGTAGCGAGGGCCTAGCTTGTAAGAAGGTATCTTCAATCGGATGTACTGGGAAGCAAGCCAGACCAAGTCACCAGGAGAGAAACACGGAGGGTCCAGGCGCCTCTTGTCGGCGTGTTTCTTCATCCGCTGGGAAGCGCGCCCAAGGGACGCCTTGACAGAGTCCCAAATGGTAGCGAAGTCACGGGCTACAGTATCAGCAGCGGGGACATCCGAAGAAGGGGATACAGGCAACGGGACGGAGGGCTGAAGTCCGTAAACGACATGGAAGGGAGATTTGGAGGACGACTCACTGATGTGGTGGTTATGGGAGAATTCAGCCCAAGGCAGAAGCGTGGACCAGTCGTCGTGATGGGCGTTGACATAGTGACGTAGGAAGGAGGTCAAGATTTGATTGACCCTCTCCACTTGGCCATTAGACTGAGGATGATAAGCAGAAGAAAAGTCCAGAGTCACTCCCAGATGTTTGCAGAGCGCCCTCCAGAAGCGGGAGGTGAACTGAGTTCCCCTGTCGGACACGATGTGGGATGGAAAGCCATGCAAGCGGAAGATGTGATGTATATAGGCTTCCGCGAGTTCCTGAGCAGAGGGCAGTCCGGCCATAGGGACGAAGTGAGCCATTTTGGAGAACCGATCCACCACGACCCATATGACTGTGTGCCCGGAGGATAATGGCAAGTCCGTAATAAAGTCCATCGCTATGTGTTGCCATGGAACTGAGGGTATAGGCAGAGGCAGAAGACGGCCATATGGCAGGTGCTTGGGCGTCTTGTTCCTGGCACAAGAGGAGCAGGCAGAGACAAAAGCAGTGACGTCCGTGCGAAGGGATGGCCACCAGTAATGGCGTACAATCGCACCCCATGTTCTCTTCTGACCTGCATGACCGGCTGTTTTTGAGGCATGACCCCAGTGTAAGACTTTTTGCCTGTCGGTCTCAGAGACATAGGTCTTCCCGGGCGGTATCTGGGCCAGGGTGACAGGAGCCACCGGAATAATCTTGCTAGGAGAGATGATAGGTTGGGTACTCTCTTCCTCCTGCTCCATGGGCAAGAGAGACCTAGACAGGGCATCAGCGCGTACATTCTTGTCCGCGGGTCGGAAATGGAGCTGGAAATCAAACCTGGCAAAGAATAAGGACCACCTGGCTTGCCGTGGGTTCAGTCGCTGAGCGGACCGAAGGTATTCCAGGTTCTTGTGGTCCGTGTAGATAATCACGGGGTACACTGCTCCTTCCAGGAGGTAGCGCCACTCCTCCAGAGCCAGTTTGACCGCCAATAGTTCTCGGTCACCGATGGTGTAATTACGTTCAGGCGCTGAGAAGCTCTTGGAGAAGAAACCGCAAGTCACCATCTTCCCGGAGGCGGACTTCTGCATGAGCACTGCTCCGGCTCCTGAGGAGGAGGCATCCACCTCCAAGGTGAACTGGCGGTTTAACTCCGGTCGATGGAGTACAGGAGAGGAGGCAAATGCTCGCTTCAAAGAGCAAAACGCGGCGTCGGCCGTAGGTGACCAGTCCTTTGGATTAGCCTCCTTCTTGGTCAAGGCGGAGAGAGGAGCAGTCAGGGCAGAGAAGTGAGGGATAAACTGGCGGTAGTAGTTGGCGAATCCCAGGAACCGTTGGATTGCCTTCAGTCCAGAAGGGGGAGGCCAGTTGAGAATGGAGGAGACCTTCTGTGGATCCATCTGCAGCCCTGTACCCGAGATGATGTATCCCAGGAAGGGAAGAGAAGACTGCTCAAAGACACACTTCTCATATTTGGCGTAGAGACGATTCTCTCTCAGTCTTTGAAGAACCAGCTGTACGTTCTCTCTGTGGGTCTGGAGGTCCGGAGAGAAGACAAGGATGTCATCCAGATAAACTACTACACAGATGTAGAGGAGGTCCCGGAAAATGTCATTCACCAATTCTTGGAATACGGCAGGAGCGTTACACAGACCGAAGGGCATTACGCAGTATTCGTAGTGCCCATCACGAGTATTAAACGCGGTCTTCCATTCGTCCCCAGAGCGGATACGAACTAGGTTGTAGGCACCCCGAAGATCCAGTTTGGTGAACACACGGGCTCCTCTGAGCCGGTCGAACAATTCGGGGATGAGCGGCAGGGGGTACTTGTTTTTTATGGTGATCTGATTCAAACCCCGGTAGTCAATGCAGGGGCGTAGGTCACCCTCTTTCTTCTTAACGAAGAAGAAGCCTGCTCCCGCAGGAGAGGAGGATCTCCGGATGAATCCCCTTGCCAGGCTTTCTGTGATGTAGGTGGACATGGCTCTGGTTTCGGCTGGAGACAACGGATATATCCGTCCTCGAGGTGGTGTTGTTCCTGGGAGCAGGTCGATGGCGCAATCGTAGGGACGGTGTGGCGGAAGTACCTCAGACTCCTTCTTGTCAAATACGTCTGCGTAGGACCAATAGGCCGAGGGCAGTTTCGGTAGGTTCTCTGGAACCGGAGGTCGTCGGCTGGGTTGTATGGACTTCAGACACCTCTCATGACAGGCAGAGCCCCATCGGGTGATTTCGCCAGTACCCCAGCTGACTGATGGTTCGTGTGTCTGCAACCAGGGGAGGCCCAGCAGGATTTGATGGGACATGTGTGGAAGGACGTAGAGAGCGATGTTCTCGGTGTGCAGGGCACCGATACGCAGTTCGACCGGCCTGGTGATCCAGGAGATGGTGTCAGAGAGGGGTCTCCCATCCACAGAGGCAATCACTAGGGGCTTGTCGAGTGGAGTAACAGGCAACTGGTACTTGTCCACCGTGGCCTGCTGGATGAAATTGCCTGCTGCTCCAGAGTCGAGGTATGCCTCAGCCGTGAAGCGCGTCTCTCCCGTTGTCACTTGCACTGTCCATGTAACCGGGTCTGAGAGAGTCCCAGCACCTAGGGTGGCCTCTCCCACCAACCCTAGGCTTTGGAGTTTCCCGGCCTTTCCGGACAGGAGCGTAGGAGATGTGTGCCCTCTCCGCAGTAGAAGCAGAGACCTTTGGCGAGCCGCTCTGCTCGACGTTGTTCAGACCGTCGTACTCGGTCAATCTGCATGGGCTCGTGGACGGGAATCCCAGCTGACGATGACTGAGGTACGGAGTACTTCTGTGGAGGAGAGGAATGCCGTACCGGACGTCTCTCACGAGATAGCTCTTTGGAGCGCTCCTGAAAACGAATGTCCACTCGAGTTGCTAGGGCAATCAGGGCATCTAGGGTGGAGGGCACGTCACGACCCGCCAACTCGTCTTTGATGCGACTCGAGAGTCCTTCCCAGAAGGCGGCTGTTAGGGCCTCATTATTCCACCCGAGTTCTGAAGCCAAAGTGCGGAAACGGATGGCATATTGGCCTACCGTCATTGTTCCTTGGCGTAAGCGGAGAAGGGATGAAGCAGACGCAGAGGCGCGTCCCGGCTCGTCGAAGGTACTGCGAAAGGCCTGCAGGAACTCTTGAAGGTCCTTGGTCATAGGGTCCTCCTTCTCCCACAAGGGATTCATCCACGCCAGTGCCTCGCCCTCTAGGTGAGACATGATGAAGGCGACCTTGGCTTGGTCGGAGGCAAACAAATGTGGCAGCTGCGTGAAATGAAAGGAGCATTGGTTTATGAAGCCCCTGCAGGTCTTGGGATCTCCGGCATAACGAGGTGGTGAAGCCAAACGGAGTCGGGAAGCATCCGAAGAGGCTGCCACGGGTGCGGGAGCCGTGGATTGACTAGTGGAGGCCCGGAATGTTGAAGGCGTAACTGCCGCTTGTAACGTGTACAGGCGGGTGTCCACGGACGTCATAAAGTTCAGCATGCGGGTCTGGACTTCACGCTGGCGTTGGAGTTCCTCTTGCAAGGCCGCTAGTGCTGCAGCGGGATCCATGGCCTGATCTTACTGTCAGGGCCAGGCGGTCGGGCAGACCCAGGAGGTGGATCCACTGGGCCGAACTCCAAGATGGTGGTAAGGAGTCCGGTAGCTGAAGCACTAAGGGCAGCAGAACAGTCCGTGCACGTGAGTGTAACGGGAAAGTCCCTGGGACCACGGAGTCACAGATGGTAGTCCGGGTGACGTAGCTCAGGTCCGGAAGCCGAGATGATGTCAGGCGGGGTCCGGAACCTTTGGAGCGAGATGACGGGTCACCGCAGGGATCCGAGATGGTACGGACTGTCAGATGGCAGACGGACAGCGTGCGGGGTTCGGGGTTCAGCAGAACCGGATGCCGAGGCAGGATCAGCTCTAGAAGAGAGATACGTGAGTATGGCAAGGAGACACAAGGAGACCTGACTCCTAGCTTGGAAAACACGAAGATCAGGCCCCGCCCCCTTGGACAATAAACCCTTATATACCCTGTACCTGTTTAGCTTCATTTCCTGTTAATGGACGCTGGCCCTTTAAGAAAGGGTCAGTGACCGCGCGCGCGCCCTAATGCGCATGCGCGCCGCCCGGGTGCCAGAAGCCAGGGAAGGAAGCTGAGAGGAGGACGCAGGGGAGCCGGCCAGGGCCTGGGAAGCCGTCGGACGCCGGGATCGGAGGCCAGGGACCCTGGGAAGGACGGGCACCGGAGGCTGGAGAGCGGGGAGCGTGGCAGGTGAGCCGGGGAGCGGGGCTGAGGACCCGGGGAGCGGAGCAGAGGACCCGGGGAGGGGAGCCGAGGACCCGGGGAGCGTGACACATCTATGCATATGTACATTTCCGCTTCGCACTCAACTCATTATTTGAGGCATATGTTGGCCATGTATGTAAGCACTTAAAAAACAAAACAGTTTATTTAACCCCTTACCAACATCCGCCGTACATTTATTGTAGCATTGGTAGCAGGAGAATGGAACAGGTTCATGGACCACATATGTAGATGATGTGCTGAGATGGTCTCTCAAGAATACTACAGGCTGTGGACAAGGAGCACAATTGTTAAGGATTGGGTCTATCTTACTCAAACCACAAGAGGGAAAATACAGGAATATTTCACACACACCTAGTCAGTGTTGACTAGGACCCCTGTGCTGCACTACCTTATAAGCCAAAGTTTTCTACCAAATATACTATAATTTACCTAACCAATGCTTCAAACTAAAGTGGTAGAAAATAAATTGATCTAAGAATCTAAAACTATCCAATCAAATCAGTGCAAGGTCCCGACCAAGCGGTGGTGCAGCACAGTGGTTTACAAACTTAATTCTGTAACCCACCCCTTTTCTCCCAGTTTGGTTGAGAATGACCTGAATAGATTGAAATGTTGCACCTATAGCAGAATAAAGAACACTTTCACCTATGCTGTGATGTCATTTTTTCATATCAGTAGTGTCATCTTACTAGCACTATAAATTGATGATTGATTTTTTTTAAGTCTGAAGTCTCCCAGCCTTTTCAGCTTTGCTTTGTAGACTAGGACAGAGCTAGCAGAGTCCTCTTATTTAAGTATTAAAAGTGACTAAAGACAGAAAGCAACTATATTCCATGGTTGAATGTTTATAAAGGCATTTTAAGCCATTTTAGCCTAATTAGCTTTGCTGTGTAGACCGTGTCAACTGAGTCATATTATTATCATCAAAAGTTTGAAATTTATGAAAAGATTGCCGCTCTATTCCTCTGCAGGAGGCCTCAAAAGGAGAGAATGTTTCGTTAAGCCTTAAGTTAACCAAAGATAATTAATTGGGTGGTGGAATAGTTTTACTGTTTGTTTTTTAGTTTAGCTTCCCAGTTACATCTGGACTTATAGACGTATTACTGGTTTGGGTTACTGTCAGCTATCAAGACCCTCTTACAATGTCTACAAGAGAGTACATGAAGATCTCCTAGTTTAGCTCATCTTTTTTCTTCTGGATGACAGATGTTTCAGTCTACATTTGCCAAGTACATGAACTGCTGGAGACAACCACAAAATGGATTTTCAAACGGCACCTCGCTGATTCCAGTTCTTTTCATTAAATATTCTGATGACCGTTCCATCATGAGGCAGTTGGATTTAATTACTTCTAAGAATATACTGAAATTAGCTCTAAGTTTGTTTCATAATAAGAACCAGGTTCTCATCATCTCAACAAAGAGACATCTGATGGCCACTGACACTTCTGAGAAGGCAAGCAAAAATTAGAGGTTACCTCGGATGGAATGTACTCACTTTGAAGGCTTCTTCACCACATATGAACAATACAAAGTGCAGAACATCAGAATGTTGTGCTGAAAAGTAATGTACAAAGACATTGGATGGCAGAAAGTGAAGTCCCCACAACATGACTATAAATATTTTGGTGCATTTTTCTGGGAAATGACTTAAAATTTTAATTTGTTGAGTACGACGGAAATTAAGATCATTGGCTAAATAAAAGTGCGTTGAAAAAAAAACCAGAGGAGAATGTTATTGAATTAAATTATAAAAGTTGATCCAAGAATATGTCCACTTATAAAAACCAAATTCTAATTGTGCCACAAAAGAGTCTCACAGTGGGGCACATTTTTGAAGGATTACTAAAGTATTAACTAGAGAATGATAGAAGCCACGGTCAACAAATGTGTTTGTGTTGTTATGAAACTGACTGATGAAACTTTATGTTGAAACTGTTTGGTACAGACTATACTAGAGTAAAAAAGAAAGGATGACAGTGTCCCACTGGGTGAAATTCAATCCATATTTATTCCATTAGATGATAAAAGACAACAACGTTTCGACCGGTTTGGTCTTTTTCAAGACCAAACCGGTCGAAACGTTGCTGTCTTTTTTCGTCTGATGAAATAAATATGGACTGAATTTTACCCGGTGGGACGCTGTCACCCTTTCTTTTTTGGTATGTCACATCAAGCAATCCCTTGATTATGGATGTGCTTCCCTAAGCTGCTGATTGTGTGTTCTATTGCAAAGGCAGTCTATTTTTTGACCAAGATGCGGTGGACTTTGTTTATTCTATATACTGAAGTAAAAGGAAATCCTTTTGATCCAACCCCTTCTCATTCCCCATGTTTGGCTCCATTAAAATAAAAAAGCTTATACTCGCTGGAGCGATTCCAGCGATGTCGATGCTCTCATTCCTTGGGCTCACTTGAGTTTGTGACTTCACGCAAACCCAGCTTCCAATCACCGCCTTCGGGCATATGAGTAATCAATAGGAAGTGAGAGCTGCAGCTGCCACACACTTCCTGTTGATTATTCATTTGTCCGAAAGTGGGGAGAGAGAAGCCTCCTGAATGCGAGCATTGCAGAAACCACCCCAGCGTGGGAGGTGAGTATAAGCTTTTTATTGTAATTGAGGAATAGGAAAGGATTGTCCAAGTAGTGAACAACCCCTTTAACTACATTAAGGGTTGTGACCTCTGCAACTACAGGTGTTGACCTCTGGAGTAGTCAACCGTATGCAGTCAGGTAGCTGAAGGAGTTGTTTGACAAAAAAAATTATCAAAAGCAAGAGATGGGTAGAAAAAAAAATAAAAAAAATGGTATATATATAGAGTGAAAAAACAGATTAGAAAAAAAATGTAAGCAACTAGGATGACAACCGAGAACAAAGTGAGTCCATCTCTCACATGGTTATACCCACATGGATGTGTGAATGTAGCTTTAGGCTATGTGCACACTAGAAAAGTGATTTTTCTCAAGAAAAATTCTTGAGAAACTTCTGGGAGTTGAAGATTACTGCACCTGCAGTAAAAAACCACACCAAAACCGCGGGAAAAACGTGTTCGTTTTTGCTGCGATTTTGCCGCGGTTTTGCCGCGTTTTTTCCGGAGGTTGGTCCCTGCGGTCTTTTTATGCTGAACTGCAATAAATAATATAGATAATAGATAGATAATCGATAGATAGACAGATAATGGATAGAGGGAAAGATGGATAGATGAATAGATAGATAGATAGATAGATAGATAGATGAGAAAGACCTATATAATGTCCCAGCCCCCTGAATATTCTAAGCTGGCACCCTTTAGTGACTTTCATGTGGCACTAAAGGGTGCCTAGCCTTGTATTTAGCCAAAATATAAATAAATAATTAAAAAAAAAATGACGTGAGGTCCCCCCATCTTTTGTAGCCAGCTAGGGTAAAGCAGACGGCTGCAGCCTACAAACCACAGCTGGCAGCTTCACCTTGGCTGGTAATCCAAAACAGAGGGCACCCCACGCTGTTATTTTACATTAAATAAATAATTTAAAACAAAAAACGTGGGGTCCCCCCCAAATTGGATCACCAGCCAAGGTAAAGCGGACAGCTGGGTTCTGATATTTTCAGACTAGGGAGGTCCACTGTTATTGCTCACTCCCCAGCCTAAAAATAGCAGGCTGCAGCCGCCCTAGAAGTCGTGCATCCATTAGACGTGCCAATCCTGGCACTTTGCCCCAGCTCATCCCGCGCCCTGGTGCGGTGGCAAACGCGGTAATATATGGGGTTGATGCCAGATGTGTAATGTCACCTGGCATCAGGCCCTAGGGTTAGTGATGTCACGTGTCTATCAGATACCCGACGTCACCAACCCAGTCAGTAAGAAATAAAAAATAGACAACAAAAAAAGTTTTATTTGAAAAAACACTCCCCACATTCCATCTTTCACCAATTTATTGACAAGAACAATCAAATTCGGGTCCGGCGTAATCCAATAAGGGGTTCCCATGACGATCCATACCATTGTTACTGTCCCAGTCAATGAAGAACAGAATGTTCCCCATTGGCTGGGAGAGCAATGCAGTGACTTGAGCTAACATCAATAGGTCAGACCAGGTCACTGCAGGGGATGACGAGCGCTGCTGTCAGGAGGTTAGATGAGATCATTACCTGCTGTGATGATCTCCTGCAGTCCTGCCATCAGCGCTGTCACTGCCTTCTATGCCCGCTGCGTTCTCATCAGTATCGAGAGAGCCTGTGACGTCACCGATAGTGACAGTCTCGGGCTGTGGGCATAGACGGCAGTGACGGCGGTGATGTCAGGAGGCAGGAGATCGTCACCGCAGGTAATGATCTCATCTCACCTCCTGACAGCAGCGCTCAGCATCCCCGCGGCTGCACGCACTGCAGGGTGACAAGCTGCTGACACTGTGGGCAGACACTGACACTGCAGGGCGGGCAGCCGCGAGGCTGGAGAGGAACACAGACTGCACGGGCACCTGGAGGTCACACGGAAGTGCTTCTGTGCGGCGTCCAGGGAGTGTGACGTGTGTGTTTACTCTGCTCCGCTTCCTCTTCTGTCATAATGACATCACTTCCTGCAAAACCGCAGGCAGCGATGTACATTACCGCAGGTAAATCGCGGCTATACCAGAGGTATACCGCACATCATTTGCTACCTGCGGTATACCCCCGGAATTTCGCGATTACATTACAGTGAATGGAGTGCAATACCGGGGGTATACTGCAGGTACCTGCGGAAAAGAAGTGACATGCACATTTTCTCAAGAAATTTTCTCAAGAAAATCTTCAGAAAGAATTTTCTTGAGAAAAAAACGCAGTGTGTGCACAGCTATTTTTTTTTCCCATAGGTTTTGCTTGGAAATGTCTGCAGAAAGATTTCAAACATTTCTCAAGAAATTTCCGCAGCAAAACCGCGGGTAAAACCGCGGGTAAAAACGCCTAGTGCGCACAGGGCCTTAGGCTGGGTACAGACAGTGGTACTAAAACTTGGGTCAGTCATGTACAGTAGTGTTCAAAATAATAGCAGTCCAATATCACTAACCGGATTATTCACTGTTTTTGGTATAAATTATATTACCACTTGTCAAACAATTTACCAGTTAGTGGAGTAGATTCTTAGAAAACCACCAGACTCGGCATTCATGATTTGCAGGTTTGCAGTCCATTTGAATAATTAATTGAAAAGTGATATGTGGAAAATAATCGCAGTGTGGAGTTACATTAGTGCGGTCAATCATTCTGTGAAGAAACCGGTGTGAATCAGGTGGGCCTTATTTAAGGTGAAGCCGGCACATGTACATGCATTTCTCCTTGAAAGCCTGAGTTGTTCGAGACACTGCTCAGAAGAACAGTGTACTTTGATTAAAATGTTGATTGGAAAGGATAAAACTTATAAAGACAATGATCGGCTGTTCAGCTGAAATGATCTCCAATGCTTTAAAGGGAACCAAACATCAGGATTTTCGTGTATAAGCTGCAGCCAGTGCAGTACTGGCACTATCATACACGTTGTGTACATACCATCAGGGTGCAGCTCGGGTGTTTAGGCAGCGAAATCCAACTTTATAAAGTTTGAAAATTCGTGCACTCTTTGATTGACATGTGCACCTCTGCTGCTAATGTCCGGGCGTGTTATGCACGTGTTCCCTGCCCCCCCACCAGCCTGTTCCTCCCTCTCTCCTGATGTCCGGGCGTGTTATGCACTTGTATCCCCGCCCCCCGCTGCCTGTTCCTCCCTCTCTCTTGGCTGTATTTAAATTTCCCTCTTCAGTGACATGACGTCGGAGTTGGCACCTGCGCATAGCGCTTACCTCCGGCGCCATGTTACTGAAGCCCGCTGTACCGTGCAGCCGGGTGCACGAGAGGGCGGCGCATGCGCCTTTGCTTCTTCAGATCCCGTTGTGACCGCGGGAGCGCGCGCGGTTACAACAGGACTGGAGATCAGCTGACAGGAGGACGCGATTGCTACGCTAGCAGCACAGCAGCCGCCTAGGACACCGGGGCTCAGGTGAGGTGAGTTCACAATGCAGTGTGTGCGCCCCTGCGTTGACCTGAGCTCACCTTCTGAATGCCAGGTCACCGCAGGAAAGCACTCACAGCTGTGTGTCTGTGCTATGTGTGTAATTCTGTGCAGTGTGTGTGCGCAGTGTGTGTGCAATGTGGTGTGTGTGTGCGCGCTGTGTGTGGTGTGTGTGCGCATGCTGTGTGTGGTGTTTGTGTGTGTGCGCACGCTGTGTGTGGTGTGCGCACGATGTGTGGTGTGTGTACGATGTGTGGTGTGTGCGTGCGCACGCTGTGTGTGGTGTGTGTGTGCGCACGCTGTGTGTGGTGTGTGTGTGTGTGTGTGTGTGTGTGTGCACGCTGTGTGTGGTGTGTGTGTGTGTGCACGCTGTGTGTGTGTGCACGCTGTGTGTGGTGTGTGTGTGTGTGCACGCTGTGTGTGGTGTGTGTGTGTGTGTGCACGCTGTGTGTGGTGTGTGTGTTTGTGCGCACGCTGTGTGTGGTGTGTTGCACACACTGTGTGTGGTGTGTGTGTGCACACACTGTGTGTGGTGTGTGTGTGCGCACGCTGTGTGTGGTGTGTGTGTGCGCATGCTGTGTGTGGTGTGTATGCGTGCGCACGCTGTGTGTGTGTGCGCGTGCACGCTGTGTGTGGTGTGTGTGCGCGCGCACGCTGTGTGTGGTGTGGGTGTGTGTGCGCGCACGCTGTGTGTGGTGTGTGCGCGCACACACTGTGTGTGTGCGCACGCTGTGTGTGTGTGCGCACGCTGTGTGTGGTGTGTGGTGTGCGCGCGCACGCTGTGTGTGGTGTGGTGTGCGCGCGCACGCTGTGTGTGGTGTGGTGTGCGCGCGCACGCTGTGTGTGGTGTGTGTGTGCGCGCACGCTGTGTGTGGTGTGTGGCGTGCGCGCACGGTGTGTGTGCGCACGCTGTGTGTGGTGTGTGTGGTGTGCGCACGCTGTGTGTGGTGTGCGCGCACGCTGTGTGTGGTGTGTGTGTGCACGCACGCTGTGTGTGGTGTGTGTGTGTCCTGAATCCAGGCCTGGCATTACTGGAGTTTCCTCCGGTAGCCAGTCTGACGCTGCACTGAAGTGTGTAGGTTGTTTTTTTTTCTTCAGATGATATTTGATCCGGATTGGACGGCGCGGGACCCTTGACCCAGGATTACTGCGGAGGGGGGTTCTTTATTTCAATAAAGATGGAGTCACTAATTGTGTTGTGTTTTATTTCTAATAAAAATATTTTTCTGTGTATTGTGTTTTTTTTTTTTATGTTTACTAGAAATTCATGGTGGCCATGTCTAATATTGGCGTGACACCATGAATTTCGGGCTTAGGGCCAGTTGATAATACACACCTAGCCCTAACCCCATTATTACCCAGTGAGCCACCCGGCATCAGGGCAGTTGGAAGAGTTGGATACAGTGCCAGAAGATGGCGCTTCTATGAAAGCGCCATTTTCTGGGGTGGCTGCGGACTGCAATTCGCATCTGGGGTGCCCAGAAAGCTTGGGCACTCTACATTGCGGATTCCAATCCCCAGCTGCCTAGTTGTACCTGGCTGGACTCAAAAATTGGGCGAAACCCATGTCATTTTTTTTTTAATTATTTCATGAAATAAAAAAAAAAGGGCTTCCCTATATTTTTTAGTTCCCAGCTGGGTACAAATAGGCAGCTGGGGGTTGGGGGCAGCCGTTCCTGCCTGCTGTACCTGACTAGCATACAAAAATATGGTGAAACCCACGTCATTTTTTTTTTTTTGGGAAAAGGAGGGGGGGTGCAGAAAATCCTGCATACAGTCTTAGATGGAGGATGCTGAGCCTTGTAGTTTGGCAGCTGCTGTCTGCTCTCCTGCATCCACTAGTGGATGGAGTATGCTGAGCCTTGTAGTTCTGCTCCCCCTGCTCCCCATGCCAGCATACAGTCCTCCATATAGTAATGTGCCCCATATAGTCGTCCATATAATCTAATGCACCTCATAGTCCTACATATATTTTAAAGCGCACCATAATACTGTAATAATGTAATAAGTGTCTGAAAACTACTACATGGGGGCAACAGAACCTATTCCCAAAAAACAAAACTATTAATTATTTTAAAATGTTTTTTTTAATTTAAACAAAGGTATTGAAATATTGAGAAAATATACAAGAACTTGAGCAGCTTTGCAGATCAATAACTCAATGGCTATGACAGCACGCTGCATCTTTTTTACCTGTGGTCACAGAAACACAGCTTCTGACCAAAAAAAATATGAAAGATCAAGATTTTGGCTGCGTTTTTGTTAATGCATTTATCAACTCCTTAACAAATCCGTTTAAATATTTTCTGTCCCTGCACTCATTTTGGTAATCCACACTGGCAGACGCAGATAGCCAGCAGCGATCAGCGCAAATGTCAGCTGATTTGTGCAGCTGACGTGTGCCTTGCAGGCGCGAGTGGATTCGCTATCCACCTGTACCTGTCAACCCCTTAAATAGCACTGTAAAAATCTCACAGCGCCTTTTTAATGGCGATCGCTTTAGTCGCATAATCACCAGCCTCCACAGGAAGTCACGTGATGGGATCACGTGGATCCGATGGTTGTCGTGTTAGCACTGGGTCTTGTGATTACTCCTGTAGCTCACGTGACGCAGGTCCTATAACCAGCAGCCGAGTACTGCAGGTTACAGGAGATGAGCATTTCTCCTGATCTGAGCGGTGCTGCTCTGATAGGGAGAAAAGAATGAGTGAGCAGACAAAAACGCACCAGCGGGAAAAAACACGGCAAAAAAGCATGCATTTTTACCGCATTTTGGTGCTTTTTTGCTCACTGCATTTTTATGCGTTTTTTAACAGTGAATAATTCCATTAAAGATTGTTAAAAAAAAAAAAAAGAAAAAAGGTCTGATGTAATTTTCTTCAATATGTTCTTCATTCTCCACTAGTCTATGCAGGAGAGCAGACAGCTGCAGAACTACAAGGCTCAGCATGCTCCATCCAGGATTGTATGCAGGAGGGAGAGGCAGGGGGAACAGAACTACAAGGCTCAGCATACTTCATCCAATAGTGTATGCAGGAGAGCAGACAGCAGCTGCCAAACTACAAGGCTCAGCATCCTCCATCTAGGACTGTATGCAGGATTTTTTGCCCCGCCCCCCAAAAAAAAATGACGTGGGCTTCACCATGTTTTTCTTTGCTAGCCAGGTACAGCAGGCAGCTACGGGCTTCCCCCATCCCCCAGCTGCATATTTGTACCCGGCTGGGAACCAAAAATATAGAGAAGCCCTTTTTTTTTATTTCATGAATTTCATGAAATTATAAAAAAAGAAATGACATGGGCTTCGCCCAATTTTTGAATCCAGCCAGGTACAACTAGGCAGCTGGGGATTGGAATCTGCAGTGCAGGGTGCCCATGCTTTCTGGGCACCACCACTGCGAATTGCAGTCCGCAGCCACCCCAGAAAATGACGCTTTCATAGAAGCGCCATCTTCTGGCGCTGTATCCAACTCTTCCAGCTGCCCTGATGCCGGGTGGCTCACTGGGTAATAATGGGGTTAGGGCTAGGTGTGTATTATCAGCTAGCCCTAAGCCCAAAATTCATGGTGTCACGCCAATATTAGACATGGCCACCATGAATTTCTAGTAAAGATACAAAAAACCAAAAAAAACCACAACACAGAAAAATATTTTATTAGAAATAAAACACAAAACAATTAGTGACTCCATCTTTATTGAAATAAAGAACCCCTCTCCGCAGTAATCCTGGGTCAAGGGTCCCGCGCCATCCAATCCAGATCCAATATCTGAAGAAAAAAAACAACACACTTCAGTGCAGCATCAGACTGCCTACCGGAGGAAACTCCAGTAATGCCAGGCCTGGATTCAAGACACACACACACACACACCACAACACACACCACAACACACACCACAACACACACCACAACACACAACACAACACACACCACAACACACACCACACCACACACAACACCACACACCACAACACACACCACACCACACACACCACCACACACACCACACACACCACACACACACCACACACACCACACACACACACCACACACCACACACACACACACCACACACACCACACACCACACACACACACCACACACACACACACAGCGTGCGCACACACACACAGCGTAAGCACACACACACAGCATGTGCACACACACCACACACACACAGCGTGCGCACACACACACAGCATGCGCACACACACACACCACACACACACACAGTGTGCGCACACACACACACACACCACACACACCACACACCACACACACCACACACACCACCCACACACACACACCACACCACACACACACCACACACACACACAGCGTGTGCACACACACACAGCGTGCGCACACACACACACCACACACACAGCGTGCGCACACACACACACCACACACACACACCACACACACCACCCACACACACACACACACCACACCACACACACACACACCACACACACACAGCGTGCGCACACACACACAGCGTGCGCACAAACACACACACCACACACACAGTGTGCGCACACACACACACCCCACACACACACCACACACACAGCGTGCGCGCACCCACACACACACCACACACACACAGCGTGTGCGCACACACACACACCACACACACACAGCGTGCGCGCGCACACACACCACACACACACAGCATGCGCGCACACACACACACCACACACACACAGCGTGTGCGCACACACACACACCACACACACACAGCGTGCGCACACACAGACACACCACACATACACACAGCGTGCGCACACACAGACACACCACACATACACACAGCGTGCGCACACATACACACACCACACACACACAGCGTGCGCACACACACACCACACACACACAGCGTGCGCACACACACACCACACACACACAGCGTGCGCATACACACACACACCACACACAGCGTGCGCGCACACACATACCACACACACACACAGCGTGCGCGTGCACGCACACACCATACTGCGCGCGTGCACACAGCGTGCGCACACACACCACACTGCACACACACACTGCGCGTGCACATGCACACACACACACACATAGCACAGACACATAGCACAGACACATAGCTGTGAGTGCTTTCCTGCGGTGACCTGGCATTCAGAAGGTGAGCTCAGGTCAACGCAGGGGCGCACACACAGCATTGTGAACTCACCTCACCTGAGCCCCGGCGTCCTAGGCGGCTGCTGTGCTGGTAGCGTAGCAATCGCGTCCTCCTGTCAGCTGATCTCCAGTCCTGTTGTAACCGCGTGCGCTCCCGCGGTCACAACGGGATCTGAAGAAGCGAGGGCGCATGCGCCGCCCTCTCGTGCACCCAGCTGCATGGTACAGCGGGCTTCAGTAACATGGCGCCGGAGGTAAGCGCTATGCGCAGGCGCCAACTCCGACGTCATGTCACTGAAGAGGGAAATTTAAATACAGCCAGAGAGAGGGAGGAACAGGCAGCGGGGGGCGGGGATACAAGTGCATAACACGCCCGGACATCAGGAGAGAGGGAGGAACAGGCTGGTGGGGGGGCGGGGAACACGTGCATAACACGCCCCGACATTAGCAGCAGAGGTGCACACGTCAATCAAAAAGTGCACGAATTTTCAAACTTTATAAAGTTGGATTTCGCTGCCTAAACACCCGAGCTGCACCCTGATGGTATGTACACAACGTGTATGATAGTGCCAGTACTGCACTGGCTGCAGCTTATACACGAAAATCCTGATGTTTGGTTCCCTTTAAAATGGAAAGTAAAAACAAAGACACGTGGAATAAAATGGAAGACAACCATTCAAATCAATCGAAGAATAGCGAGAATGGCAAAGGCTCAGTCAATGATCAGCTCCAGGATGATCAAAGACGTCTCAAGTTACCTGTGAGGGCTGTGACAGTGAGAAGACGCCTGTGTGACACTGATCTATTAGCAATAAGTCCCCGCAAAGTCCCACTGTTAAAAAAAGACATACTGAAGGGAATACAATTTGCCAAAGAACACATCAACTGGCCTAAAGAGAAATGGAGAAACATTTTGTGGACCGATAAAAGCAAAATCGTTCTTTTTGGGTCCAAGGACCACAGACAGTTCCTCAGATGACCCCCAAAGTGTGAATTCAAGCCACAGGACACGCTGAAGACTGTGAGGCATGGTGGTGCAAGCCTTATGATATGGGCATGTTGCTCTTACTATGATGCCGGGCCTATTTACCGCATACTAGGGATCATGGACCAAATACTTGAATAGGTCATGTTGCCTTTTGCTGAAGAGGAAATTACCTTGAAATGGGGGTTTCAACAAGACAATGACCCTAAACACACCAATAAACAAGCAAAATATTGGTTCCAGCCCAACAAAATTGAGGTTATGGAGTGGCCAGCCCAATCCCGGAACCTTAATCTGATAGAACACTTGTGGGGTGACATAAAAAATGCCATCTCTGAGGCAAAGCCAACAAATACAACTAAATTATGGGATGTAGTCAAAGCATCCTGGGCTGGAATAAGAGTTGGTAGGAGCCAGAAAATGGTGACTCTGTGCAACATAGATGTGAAGCCGTTCTAAAAAACTGGGTTATGCAGCTAAATATTAGGTTAGTGATTCACAGGAATGATAAATCCTAAATAAAAAGAGGACAGATTTTGAGGATATAAAGACAAATGCAGATGTGACGCCCTGGGCAAGGCAGGGGTCACAGGTCGCAACACTACCACACCCTACACCCCAGTTAGGAACACCAAGGCTAACCTAAAATCCTTGTTGCCTTCCTCCAGGGGCTGATGTTCACACCAGGGGGTGGACCAGGCGGTTGGCTCCGCCCACCGAGGAGTTCACAGCCCTTGAGGCGGGAGAACCAGGCAGTTGAAGCCAGACTAGAGTCTGAGGAGGAGTTCAAGTTAGGGGAGTGAAGTAGAAGGAAGCAGTAGTGGAGCTAAAGAGGAAAGCTGAAGTGACAGAAAAGTGACAGTAGTAAAGCCTGAAGTTGGTCTGGATGTGTGCCCCGGACAGTGACAGCAAGGTCAGCAGACAGCGGTGATAGTCTGCAGGGGGACTGCTCGGAGGTTGCTGGAAGGACCGCGGACGGGTGGTGACCCGGCGGTCTGGAGCAGTATACGAAGAACAGTCAGCACCAGGGCAGGGGCCTTTCGGATCCCGGCAAGGCTAGGAGTCGCCATAATTTGCCAAATCCATCAGTGAAGGGGACGTCTGTCTCCTAACAACCAAGTCCCGATTGAAGGCAACAGTCCAACCGTAACGGAGAGACACCGCCACCGCCAGGGCACCAGTTTCTCAGGGCCAGCACCTGCGGGCAAAGTAGGGCTCCTCCGGCCCATATCCAAGCCGGGGAGCGGGTTACCGGTGGGAACCCATCGCAACCATCATCATCTTAGGTGCAGGAAAAAGGGACCGTCACCGTCACCTACTGGGGAAAGCAAGTGCAGCCGTCCGTGGGAACCGTCTTTCCAGCCGTGTGTTTTACCGAGAACTGTGTCATCGTCTCAGGCTGAGTGAGTACCACGGTGCCGCAAGGCACAGAGCTGCCCCCGCGTCCCTGCACCCCACCAAGCCCTGCATCACCCACCTCATCACTGGGCCCCGGGACAACCAACCCCCCTACCCATGGAGGGGAGGACTCACATCTAGCTGCTCCATACCACCACTCCTGGGATCCCCATACAGAGCAGCGGTGGTGTCAACAAATCACCACAACCGTGGGTGGCGTCACGGACAATAAACAATCCCAAATCCCAATCCCCTTTCACTCACGGGCGAGGAACGCCGCTCGAGTCCCCGGGATCCGGCCCATCGCTCGAGCCACCGAGTGGCGGCAGCAGCAGGCCGCAGCAGCCGGACCCGAGCAATGGGAGAACGCGGCGTCCCCTCCTCCGCCTGCGACAACTTGGCGTCACGAACAGGATCTTACCGCTCTGCCGTTGGGTAGAGGTGCGCCTTGGGACCGCCGGAGGTATCCGGCCGGAAAAATTCAGAAGTCGCCATCTTTGGCGCGAAAAGTTCCCACTCGAGCGTCTTCTCGAGTAGTAGAGGCGCGAAGGCCAAAACCCCGCCCCGAGAGAGGAGGGGCCGGAAAGAGGCAAAGGGGGACGCGATGGCGGCTGGCTGCATGTGAGGTGGCTATAAAAGCAGGGACGCCAGGACCCTGTGGCCATCTTGTTGCTAGTTCCTGGAAAGTACGACTGCCAAGATGTCCGCTCCAATCAATAACAGCGAGACCCCCGCGCCCGGCACGGCGACGTGGTTGAGGGACCGGACCGTCCCGCTGAGTAATCGTCTGCAGGCCCATATGCAACTCCTCCTAGAGGAGTGGGAGACCGACATGGCGGACGTGGTGGTTGCAATGTGGAGACGCGAGGTAGAAGAGGATTTGGAGGAGCGGGTAAGCGACCCACGCCCCTGTATTCCTGAGGGATCGGCCATTGGAGCTGAGGGGCCCGGCCGGCTTCCGCTCACCCTGCCTCTCTCCCCGCTACCCGTGATAGCTGCTGCCGCCCCGCCATTAGGCCCGCTACCTGTCCACCCGGTAGCAATACCCTGCCAAGCCGCCTCGGCGGGCGAGCCGGCTGCAGACGTCCAGGACGTCCCTGAAGTGCACCAGGGGGAACCGCTAGGACCGCGGCCCCTTAACAGCATGGTGCCAGAAGTCCCGGCAGTGATTGTGCCAGACCCCGAGCCCGGGACTGTGGCCTGGATGAAAGCCCGGGTGATTCAATTCCACCAGCGTCAGCAGGATCAGATCTTCAGGATGATGGAGCAGTGGACCAACGAGGTGGAGATGCTGATTGCAACTGCCCCGATGTACGGAGGGGGAACAGATGTAGCAGAACCGACTGGTGACCCATGTCCCTATGTCCTACCAGGACCGGCCGCTGCGGCTGAGGGGCCCGGCCTAGTCTCGACCTATGCATCATCCTTGCCGTTACTTCTGGGGCGCCTCAGTGTAAACTCGCCTGACCTGCTGCCCCATGCTGCTGCAGAGGGCTCTGATGTGCTGGATGCTGGAGGCCAGGAGGCTGCGGCACCTGGCGGTAACCCGCCTGGCACAGGAACAAGAGATGATGACTCCGGTCCCAGCCCCGGGTCCGCTGCTGAGTTTGAAGAGGCGAATGAGCGTTCCCGCTATGTGGGAGACCCCGTGGTTTTCCATACCCCGCGTACCGGTGGAAATGGGTACCGGGTACCCCTGTCACAGCAGGCATGTCAGTGCATGTTTGATATGCTGGTGGCAGAGGATGGGTCCGCCTCAGCAGAAGAATATGAGTAAGGCAGCAGAGCACAGTTGCACAGTCCCCGTTGGGACCACCATTGTGTTTGTTTAAAAGTTTGTTGAAAAATGATGATAATTAAAATGAAACCGTGAAGTTCACCTGATTCAACCGTGATTGGAAACCGGCCATAGCCGGCACCGTTGTCCCCGTGGGGACCGTTTAAAAAGTTGCATGAGGAACTGCTCATGGACAAGCCCGTGAACTTGCAGGGCAACCACAGACGCTAGTGGCATGTAAATAAGTTGTTTTACCGTTACCGTTTCCGCAATTGCCGCCTCTGGAGAGGCAGGTTGGAGGGAGGGCCCACAGCAGAGCAGGCTGGGGCCCAGCCACCACAGGAACCAGTGGCTACCCTCTGGAGGGGAAGGACAAATCCCGCTCGGGTAACTTGTGCTGGACTGGGGTCAAGGGGTGCTGCCTGGGCTTTAGGGGCAGCATCAGGGCCAGGTTGCTTGGGTGGGAGAGAGCGGAGACCGTAACCGTAAACCGTTTGCAACGTTTAAGTACTGAACCTCCCGATGTGGGATGATGTTATAATTTGTATTATGTTTACCGTTTTACCATTTATATATTTTCAGAAAATAAAACCGGTGTTGGACGGGCAGCCCATGGACGGTCTGCATTTTGCTAAGGGGGAATGTGACGCCCTGGGCAAGCCAGGGGTCACAGGTCGCAACACTACCACACCCTACACCCCAGTTAGGAACACCAAGGCTAACCTAAAATCCTTGTTGCCTTCCTCCAGGGGCTGATGTTCACACCAGGGGGGTGGGCCAGGCGGTTGGCTCCGCCCACCGAGGAGTTCACAGTCCTGGAGGCGGGAGAACCAGGCAGTTGAAGCCAGACTAGAGTCTGAGGAGGAGTTCAAGTTAGGGGAGTGAAGTAGAAGGAAGCAGTAGTGGAGCTAAAGAGAAAAGCTGAAGTGACAGAAAAGTGACAGTAGTAAAGCCTGAAGTTGGTCTGGGTGTGTGCCCCGGACAGTGACAGCAAGGTCAGCAGACGGCGGTGATAGTCTGCAGGGGGACTGCTCGGAGGTTGCTGGAAGGACCGCGGACGGGTGGTGACCCGGCGGTCTGGAGCAGTATACGAAGAACAGTCAGCACTAGGGCAGGGGCCTTTCGGATCCCGGCAAGGCTAGGAGTCGCCATAATTTGCCAAATCCGTCAGTGAAGGGGACGTCTGTCTCCTAACAACCAAGTCCCGATTGAAGGCAACAGTCCAACCGTAACGGAGAGACACCGCCACCGCCAGGGTACCAGTTTCTCAGGGCCAGCGCCTGCGGGCAAAGTAGGGCTCCTCCGGCCCATATCCAAGCCGGGGAGCGGGTTACCGGTGGGAACCCATCGCAACCATTATCATCTTAGGTGCAGGAAAAAGGGACCGTCACCTACTGGAGAAAGCAAGTGCAGCCGTCCGTGGGAACCGTCTTTCCAGCCGTGTGTTTTACCGAGAACTGTGTCATCGTCTCAGGCTGAGTGAGTACCACGGTGCCGCAAGGCACAGAGCTGCCCCCGCGTCCCTGCACCCCACCAAGCCCTGCATCACCCACCTCATCACTGGGCCCCGGGACAACCAACCCCCCTACCCACGGAGGGGAGGACTCACATCTAGCTGCTCCATACCACCACTCCCGGGATCCCCATACAGAGCAGCGGTGGTGTCAACAAATCACCACAACCGTGGGTGGCGTCACGGACAATAAACAATCCCAAATCCCAATCCCCTTTCACTCACGAGCGAGGAACGCCGCTCGAAGCCCCGGGGTCCGGCCCATCGTTCGAGCCACCGAGCGGCGGCAGCAGCAGGCCGCAGCAGCTGGACCCGAGCAGTGGGAGAGCGCGGCGTCCCCTCCTCCGCCCGCGACACAGACACTGCTATTTTTTTGAACAGCCCAATGTTCATTTTTTGATTATTTTCTGTAAAGTAGCTAAAGATTATGTTACGTCCGGGTGGTGGAAGCACTGGACCGTACACCGATGTCCCCTGAGAAGGCAGCCAAGCTGGTCACCCCGCCAGAGGGTCTTGATGCACGGCAGCCGGAGCACTAACTGGACAGTCCGTAGAAAAGCAGGAAAGGTGGATGATGCTGAATCCACGGAGTTCTGGACGGTAGTCCGGGTGACGAGGCTCAGGGTCCGAGGCCGGGATATAGAGTCAGGCGGGATCCGGAACCTGCTGAGCGATGGAACGGGTCACCGAGCTGAGCCAGAGACTGGAGACTGGCAGAGCTGCAGAGATGGTGGAACATCCGCCGAAGTCACCGTCAGGGTCCAGGGATGGAGTTGGTTCGGAGCAACTGACGTGGCAGGATAGGCTCTACGAGACAGGACAGGGTTAATACACGGCAAAGCACTGAGCAAAGCAATACGGGGACCTGAACACTAACTTGCTAAATACGTAGAACAGGCCCCGCCCACCAGGAAAGAGAAACCTTATATACCCTGTACCTGTCTATGCAATATCCTGTTTCTGGGTGCTGGCCCTTTAAGAAAGGGTCAATGACCGCGCGCCCTAATGCGCATGCGCGAGGCCTGTGTGCCAGAAGCCAGTCCAGGAAGCGGTGAGGAGGAAGCAGGAGTGCCCGGCTGGGAGTCCCTTGTCACAGAGGAGCGCCGGGAGCGGGGAGCCGGACGCATGGAGGCTGCAGGCGGGGAAGAGGAGACCGGGACCGGAGTGGTAAGTATGGAACGCCGCCGGGGAGCGGGGAGCAGGCCACGGGAACCGGAGAACGGGGCCAGGGGACCGGGAAGCGTGACAGTACCCCCCCCCCTACGCCCCCCTCCCCGCAAGCGGGACAGGAAGGTACGAATCAGAGGAGTGCCAACGTTCTCCCGGGGCTCCCCGGACCGATCCTCGGGACCATAACCCGCCCAGTCTACCAGGAAGTACTGCTGACCTCGCACGGTCTTCATGGCCACGATATCTCTTACCGCATAGATGTCGTCGTCGGCAATAGGAGGAGGAACAGCACCGACCTCAGCGGAGAAGGGACCAAGGACAACCGGCTTGAGTAAGGAGACATGGAAGGAGTTGGGTATCCGCATCGTGGCCGGGAGTTGCAGCTTGTAGGAGACTGCATTGATCTTGCTGATGATCTTAAAAGGCCCGATGTAGCGAGGACCCAACTTGTACGAGGGTAACTTCAATCGGACATATCTGGATGCAAGCCAGACCAGATCACCTGGGGAGAAACACGGGGGATCCAGGCGCCTCTTGTCCGCATGCCTCTTCATCCGCAATGAAGCACGTTCTAGGGATGACTTGACAGAGTTCCATATAGCTGAAAAGTCCCGAACCAGAGCATCTGCTGCGGGGACGTCGGAAGCCGAGGATACTGGCAACGGAACAGAAGGCTGCAATCCATACACGATCTGAAAGGGAGAGCTGGAGGTAGACTCACTGATGTGCTGGTTGTGGGAGAACTCAGCCCAAGGTAGGAGCGTGGACCAGTCGTCATGATGGATGTTGACGTAGTGGTGCAGGAAGGAGGTCAGGATCTGATTGACCCGTTCCACTTGGCCATTCGACTGAGGATGGTAGGCCGAAGAAAAGTCCAAGGTCACTCCTAGATGTTTGCAGAGAGCCCTCCAGAAGCGCGAGGTAAACTGAGTTCCTCTGTCAGACACTATGTGTGCGGGGAAGCCATGCAATCGGAATATGTGCTGTATGAAGGAGTCAGCTAGCTCCTGGGCAGAGGGCAGTCCAGCCATGGGAACGAAGTGAGCCATTTTTGAGAAGCGATCCACCACAACCCATATGACCGTATGTCCAGAGGATAAGGGTAAGTCCGTGATAAAGTCCATTGCGATATGTTGCCACGGAACGGAAGGAATGGGCAGAGGCAGAAGACGTCCATAGGGTAAGTGCTTGGGTGTCTTGTTCCGGGCACAGGATGGACAGGCCGAGACGAAGGTCGCGACGTCTTTACGGAGGGACGGCCACCAGTAGTGACGGACAATCGTGCTCCAAGTCTTCTTCTGACCAGCATGGCCGGCGATCTTAGAAGCATGGCTCCAGTGAAGGACTCTCTGTCTGTCAGTATCTGAGACATAGGTCTTTCCAGGGGGTATCTGAGTCAGAGCGACAGGAGCCACCGGAATGATTTTACTGGGGTTGATGATGGGCTGGTATGCCTCCTCCTCCAACTCCACGGGCACAAAGGATCTGGACAGAGCGTCTGCCCGCACGTTCTTATCCGCAGGCCGAAAATGGAGTTGGAAATCAAATCGAGCAAAGAACAAGGACCAGCGGGCTTGTCGTGGGTTCAGTCTTTGGGCAGACCGCAGGTACTCCAGATTCTTGTGGTCCGTGTATATGATTACAGGGTATACAGCTCCTTCCAGGAGGTAGCGCCATTGCTCCAAGGCCAGCTTCACGGGCAGTAGCTCCCGATCCCCAATGGTGTAGTTGCGTTCGGGTGCCGAGAAGCTCTTGGAGAAGAATCCACATGTGACCATCTTTCCGGAGGGAGAGTTCTGCATCAACACTGCCCCGGCTCCTGAGGAGGAGGCATCCACCTCTAAGGTGAACTGTTGGTTCAATTCAGGGCGATGGAGAACCGAGGAAGAAGCAAACGCCTGTTTCAAGGAGCAGAACGCGGCATCGGCCGCCGGAGACCAGTCCTTAGGATTAGCTCCTTTTTTAGTCAAGGCAGAGAGAGGTGCTGTCAAGGCAGAGAAATGCGGGATGAACTGACGGTAGTAGTTCGCAAAGCCGAGAAAGCGTTGGATAGCCTTCAGTCCGGAAGGAGGAGGCCAGTTGATGATGGCAGATACTTTCTCTGGGTCCATCTGCAGGCCAGTGTCCGAGATTACATAACCCAGAAAGGGAAGAGACGACTTTTCGAAGATGCATTTCTCATACTTGGCGTACAGACGGTTTTCTCTAAGCCTCTGGAGAACTAGCTGCACGTTCTCTCGATGGGTTTGTAGATCCGGAGAGAAGACCAGGATGTCGTCCAGATACACCACGACACAGACATAGAGGAGGTCTCTGAACACGTCGTTCACCAGTTCTTGGAAGACGGCCGGAGCGTTACACAGACCAAAGGGCATGACACAATACTCATAGTGCCCATCCCGAGTGTTGAATGCAGTTTTCCATTCGTCTCCGGAACGAATGCGAACCAGATTATAGGCCCCACGAAGGTCCAACTTGGTGAATACTCGGGCCCCTCGGAGCCGATCGAATAGTTCAGGGATAAGCGGCAGAGGGTATTTGTTCTTTACGGTGATCTGGTTTAATCCCCGGTAGTCAATGCAAGGGCGCAGATCTCCTTCCTTCTTCTTGACGAAGAAAAACCCTGCTCCGGCAGGGGACGAGGACCTCCGAATGAACCCCTTAGCTAGGCTCTTGGTGATATAGGTAGACATAGCCCGTGTTTCAGCAGGGGACAAAGGGTATATCCTTCCTCTAGGAGGCGTAGTTCCTGGCAGTAAATCGATAGCACAGTCATAGGGACGATGAGGCGGTAACACCTCTGACTCTTTTTTATCAAACACGTCCGTGAAGGACCAGTAGGCAGAAGGCAGTCCTGGTAGAGACTCTGGAACCGGAGGGCGTCGGACGGGCTGGATGGATTTCAGACATCTCTCGTGACACGAGGAGCCCCATCGGGTGATTTCACCTGTACTCCAGCTGACCGATGGTTCGTGTGTCCGTAGCCATGGCAGTCCCAGCAGGATCTGGTGAGACATGTGCGGAAGGACGTAAAAGGTGATCTTCTCGGTGTGCAGAGCACCGATCCTTACTTCCACAGGCTTAGTGACCAGGGAGACAGTGTTAGAGAGGGGTTTCCCATCCACAGAGGCGATCACCAGTGGTTTCTCTAGTGGGAGGACAGGCACCTGGTACTTATCCACCGCGGCCTGCTGGATGAAGTTGCCTGCTGCTCCGGAATCGAGATACGCCTCTGCCGTGAACCGGGTCTCTTCAGTAGTGACTTGTATAGTCCAGGTAACGGAGTCTGAGAGAGTCCCAGCACCTAGGGTGGCCTCTCCTACCAAGCCTAGGCGTTGGAGTTTCCCGGCTTCTCGGGACAAGAGCGTAGCAGGTGGGTGCCACCACCGCAGTAGAAGCAGAGACCCTTTGCTAGTCGTTCCGCTCGGCGTTGTTCCGACTGCTTCAGGCGGTCAATCTGCATGGGCTCGGAGGTAGACACGCCAGGTGACGCCAACTGGGGAGCGATGGACTTCCGTGGTGGGGAGGAGTGCCGTATCGGACGCCTCTCGCGAGACACTTCCTTGGATCGTTCCTGAAAGCGAAGATCCACTCGAGTCGCTAGGGCAATCAGGGCATCCAAGGTGGAAGGGACGTCACGTCCAGCCAGCTCATCTTTAATACGACCCGAGAGTCCTTCCCAGAAGGCGGCGGTTAGTGCCTCATTGTTCCACCCGAGTTCCGAAGCCAAGGTGCGAAAACGGATGGCATATTGGCCCACAGTCAGAGTCCCCTGACGTAGCCGGAGGAGAGATGAGGCAGACGCGGAGGCGCGTCCGGGCTCGTCAAAGGTGCCACGAAATGCCTGCAGGAACTCCTGGATGTTGGTAGTCACCGGATCCTCCTTCTCCCACAAGGGGTTCATCCAGGCCAGTGCCTCTCCCTCTAGATGGGACATCATGAACGCGACCTTGGCTTGGTCGGAGGCAAACAAGTGCGGCAGCAGCTTGAAATGGAGAGAGCATTGATTGATGAATCCCCTGCAGGTCTTGGGATCTCCGGCGTACCGGGGTGGTGAGGCCATCCGAGGAGGCTGCCACGGGAGCTGTGGCCGTGGATTGTACAGTGGAAGCTCGAGATGATGATGATGTGACCGACGCTTGTAGTGTGTTCAGGCGGGCGTCCACAGAAGACATGAAGTTCAGCATGCGGGTCTGGGTCTCACGCTGGCGTGTGAGTTCCTCCTGCAAGGCCGCTAGTGCTTCGGCGGGATCCATGGCCTGTTCTAGCTGTTACGTCCGGGTGGTGGAAGCACTGGACCGTACACCGATGTCCCCTGAGAAGGCAGCCAAGCTGGTCACCCCGCCAGAGGGTCTTGATGCACGGCAGCCGGAGCACTAACTGGACAGTCCGTAGAAAAGCAGGAAAGGTGGATGATGCTGAATCCACGGAGTTCTGGACGGTAGTCCGGGTGACGAGGCTCAGGGTCCGAGGCCGGGATATAGAGTCAGGCGGGATCCGGAACCTGCTGAGCGATGGAACGGGTCACCGAGCGGAGCCAGAGACTGGAGACTGGCGGAGCTGCAGAGATGGTGGAACATCCGCCGAAGTCACCGTCAGGGTCCAGGGATGGAGTTGGTTCGGAGCAACTGACGTGGCAGGATAGGCTCTACGAGACAGGACAGGGTTAATACATGGCAAAGCACTGAGCAAAGCAATACGGGGACCTGAACACTAGCTTGCTAAACACGTAGAACAGGCCCCGCCCACCAGGAAAGAGAAACCTTATATACCCTGTACCTGTCTATGCAATATCCTGTTTCTGGGTGCTGGCCCTTTAAGAAAGGGTCAATGACCGCGCGCGCGCCCTAATGCGCATGCGCGAGGCCTGTGTGCCAGAAGCCAGTCCAGGAAGCGGTGAGGAGGAAGCAGGAGCGCCCGGCTGGGAGTCCCTTGTCACAGAGGAGCGCCGGGAGCGGGGAGCCGGACGCATGGAGGCTGCAGGCGGGGAAGAGGAGACCGGGACCGGAGTGGTAAGTTTGGAACGCCGCCGGGGAGCGGGGAGCGGGCCACGGGAACCGGAGAACGGGGCCAGGGGACCGGGAAGCGTGACACATTATTCACATTTCTCTGCATGTTTTGATTTAGAAAGGAGTGTGCAATGTTCCCAATGGAGGAAATAAAAATGATAAAGATTTTGGGCTTAACTCATGATTTTGTACACTCTGCTATTATTTTACACACGACTGTATACAAATTGTAGACGTGACTGGCACCATATGAAGCTCCGTGTACTCGTCCAAATATTGGTCTACTATTTACATCCACTTATTTTCTCCAGAAATTGGACCAATGTAGTCCATGCTGCAATTTATTTCCACACAGGCCATGTGGAAACGTTGACCATGTGCACTGGAACATAGGCTATAATAAGTGTGTTTGCCCTCTGTGTGTGCTGTCCATGCCTCTGTACTCACTTCCTGTTGATTAACTCATTTGGGCTGGAGGCGAGGAGAAGGAAACCGGTGCTGATTGGACATGGGGCCCCTCGTGACGTCACAACCCCCTCATGAATCCCAGCACTGTGATCCCAGACACCACTGAAAGGAAGGCAGTACAGGAGGTGAGTATAGGTTTTATTATTTTACCTTGGGGAAACATATGGAATCCAAAGGACTTGTCCTAGTAGTAGACTCCTTTAAGGGCAAAGAAAAAGCAAAGGTCTGGATGTAGAAAATGTGCAATTGGAATAAAAGTATACATAATGAAGGCAATACTGCAGCAGTCACTAAGCTGAGGTTCATATGAGGACTGGAGCACAAAATACATTTAAATTTACACTCATGTAAAACCTTATGATCCCTCCACCGAGTATAGGCATGTAACCCGTGAAGAGAAAAAGTTACCAGAAGAGACGAAAAAATAAAATATAGAATTATTTTATTAAATTGATGGGCTAAAAAACATATAACAACAACACAATAGTAAGGTAGGTAGGTCTGTATGGTCACCCAGCACCCCCTGAGGAAGTCACGAAACACGTGTCGGGGTCGGAAGCGGACACACCGACCACTTGGACCATACAGACCTACATACTGAATACTGAGGTATAAAAAAATTTTTTCCATCTCATCCAGTGATTTGCCTGCCATTATCAGCAGACATCTTCTCCTGCGATTTGCAGGTACTCCTCTTCCTCTATTCATATACTCACCTTGCGGGTATACTATTTTGCATGACATTTTCATGTAACTTATAGAATCCAAAGGACTTGTCCTAGTAGTAGACCCCTTTAAGGGCAAAGAAAAAGAAAAGGTCTGGATGTAGAAAATGTGCAATTGGAATAAAAGTATACATAATGAAGGCAATACTGCAGCAGTCACTAAGCTGAGGTTCATATGAGGACTGGAGCACAAAATACATTTAAATTTACACTCATGTAAAACCTTATGATCCCTCCACCGAGTATAGGCATGTAACCCGTGAAGAGAAAAAGTTACCAGAAGAGACGAAAAAATAAAATATAGAATTATTTTATTAAATTGATGGGCTAAAAAACATATAACAACAACACAATAGTAAGGTAGGTAGGTCTGTATGGTCACCCAGCACCCCCTGAGGAAGTCACGAAACACGTGTCGGGGTCGGCAGCGGACACACCGACCACTTGGACCATACAGACCTACATACTGAGGTATAAAAAATTTTTTTCCATCTCATCCAGTGATTTGCCTGTCATTATCAGCAGACATCTTCTCCTGCGATTTGCAGGTACTCCTCTTGCTCTATTCATATACTCACCTTGCGGGTATACTATTTTGCATGACATTTTCATGTAACTTACTATCCTCTCATACCTTGACCATCAACATATATTTTTTGTATTTTTTTTTGCCTTTTTACACAGCACTGTTTGCACTTTCATTATATATGTATGTTGTATGGTAATATTTAAGGTTCTGTATACGCACTGTCACTTTGGATTGGTTTCCGTTGCTACAATCTGGGAATCTCCCTGCCTTTTATTTCTATTGTGTTGTTGTTATATGTTTTTTAACCCATCAATTTAATAAAATAATTCTATATTTTATTTTTTTGTCTCTTCTGGTCACTTTTTCTCTCCACGGGTTACATGCCTATACTCGGTGGAGAGATCAGAAGGTTTTACATGATATTATAGTGACTTATTGTGGAGTTTTTGATTAAATTTACACTCAGCCTAGAAATTAATGTTTTAAAGGAAACTAAGGACCACTGCCGCACTTGTCACCAATGACACATGAAAGTTGTTATTCCAAGTCCTTTATTTGAAGCATATATACAGGTCTACGCATTTCAGGGGTCTCTGTCTCCTTCCTCAGGACAGTATATTAATATTCTGTGTCATTAATATACTGTCCTGAGGAAGGGGGTAGAGAACCCTGAAACACGTAGACTTGTATATATGCTTCAAATAAATGACTTGGAATAATAACTTTCATGTGTCATTGGTGACAAGCGTGGCGGTGATCCCAGGTTTCCTATAAAGACTCATGTCCACAATTGCGGGTCCGCAGCTGTCTCCACCAGCGATTATGTGTTGTTAGGTGTTGTGACCTCTTCACAACATCTATAGGTGAGTGCACTTTGTAATTATTTATATTTTGATTTTATCGGTTAAGACCCTATGCGCCTGTCTTTCCTCCACAGTTTTTGAAACTAGAAACTAATGCTAGTTGTAAACATAACATAAACTTGACCCTAGGGGTTGTCAGTCTGCAGGATTTTCTGAACGTTCCCTAATCAGTCTGTGCAGAAAAATTCAGCTCATCTATTTCATTTTTGTCTAGAGTGTCAGATGATGAGGTGAGGCTTAGATAAGGAGGTCAGATCATGAATGCTAATATGTACTGCGAGATGCTGAAGCAGAGGATGATCCCCATCCCTTTGGAAACTGGGCCACAGGGCAGTATTCCAACATAACGAAGCCCAACACACTTCCAAGATGGCACATTTCATGATGAAGCAGTGTGACATATGGTAGAGGCCATGAAACGTGCATCGGGGCATTCTGTCCTCTGCAGACCTGGTAATAATTCTACTGCTTTAGGCTTTACAATTAATATCTTATGTACCTCTTTTATCGGCACCATTTCTCTTTGGATTGTGGGCACCATGTTTGAGATACTTATATGACCAATCCTTCTGGCTTATAACATATTTATTGCCACTTGGCAAATTGACTTTATTTTGATGGTTATATATGGGACCCACCAGTGGATTGACTTTGGTCTTAGTGTTTTTCAAGTGGACATTTTTTCTGCTTAGGGTCCGTGTGGGACATTCACCCTTCAGTCCTCATTTGAAATTTCATTTCATTGTTTTGTCATTTTATGTATGCACTGTGAACTTTTGTGATTTAATAAATATATTTGTATTCAGCATTTTTACATTTGTATTCAGCCCCCCTGATTCAACTTTGTAGGACCATCTTTCTCTAAAATTACTTCTGCAAGTCTTTCAGGGTATGTCTCTACCAGCGTTGCTCATCTAGAGACTGAAATATTTGCCTAATCTTCTGTGCAAAATAGTTCTCACTCAGTGAGATTGGATGGAGAAGTCTGTGAATAGCAATTATCAAGTCTTGCCACAGATTCTCAATGGGATTTAGGTCTGGACTGTGACTGAGCCATTCACATACATTAATATTCTTTGATCTAAACCATCCATTATAGCTCTGGCAGGATGTTTACGGTCGTTGTCCTGCTGGAAGGTGAACCTACATCCAAGTCTCAAGTCTTTTTCAGCCTCTAACAGGTTTCCTCCAGGATTGCCCTGTATTTATGCCATTCATTGTCCCATCAACATTGACCAACTTCCCTGTCCCTGCTGAAGGAAAACATCCCTACAGCAGGATGCTGCCACCACCATGTGTGACAGTGGGGATTGTGTTTTCAGGGTGATGTGGTCGTTTTCTGCAGCACATGGCGTTTTGTATTTTGCCCAAAAAGTGCTATTTTGGTCTCATCTTACCAGGGCACCTTCTTTCACATGGTACAGTGGGAAAAACAGTCATGCTCCAAACTCCACTATGGTGAAGACCAAAGAGCTGTTGAAGGACACCAGAAACAAAATTGTAGCCCTGCACCAGGCTGGGAAGACTGAATCTGCAATAGGCATGCAGCTTGGTGTGATGAAATCAACTCTGGGAGCAATAATAAAAAAAATGGAAGACATACAAGACCACTGAAAATCTCCCTCGATCGGGGGCTCCATGCAAGGTCTTACCCCATAGGGTCAAAATGATCACAAGAACGGAGTGTAAAAATCCTAAAACCACACAAGGGAACCTAGTAAATTACCTGCATAGAGCTGGAACTACTGTAACAAAGGCTACCATCAGTAACACACTACGCCGCCAGGGACTCAGATCCTGCAATGCCAGACGTGTTCCCCTGCTTAAGCCAGTACATTTCCGGGCCTGTCTGAAGTTTGCTAGAGAGCATGTGGATTATCCAGAAGAGTATTGGGAGAATATCATATGGTCTGATGAAACCAAAGTAGAACTGTTTGAAGGAGACAGAATGTTGATTTACATCCAAAGAACACCATACCTACTGTGAAGCATGGGGGTGGCAACATCATGTTTTGGGGCTGTTTCTCTGCAAAGGGACCAGGACGTCTGATCCGTGTACGTGAAAGAATGAATGGGGCCATGTATCGTGAGATTTTGAGTGTAAACCTCCTTCCATCAGCAAGGGCATTGAAGATGAAACGTGGCTGGGTCTTTCAGCATGATAATGATCCCAAGCATACCACCAGGGCAACAAAGGAGTGGATTCGTAAGAAGCATATGAAGATCCTGGAGTGGCCTAGCCAGTCTTCAGATCTCAACCCCATTGAAAACCTTCAAGGGAGGTGAAAGTCCGTGTTGCCCAACAACAGGCCCAAAATATCACTGCTCTAGAAGAGATCTGCATGGTGGAATGGGCCAACATACCACCAACAGTGTGTGCCAACCTTATGGAGACTTAAAGAAAACGTTTGGCCTCTGTCATTGCCAACAAAGGATATATAACAAAATATTGAGATGAACTTTTATTATTGATCAAATACTTATTTTCCTCCATAACTTGCAAAACCAAATCTTGCCAAATCAGACGCAGTGATTTTCTGGATTTGTTTTCTCATTTTGTCTCTCATAGTTGTGGTCTACCTATGATGTCAATTACAGGCTGACCTCATCTTAAGTGGGAGAACTTGCACAATTGGAGGCTGACTAAACACTTTTTTCCCCACTGTAGCTGTGCACCCTACATGGTTTATTGTAGACTGAATATGGGACTTCTTATGGCTTTCTTTCTTTAAAAGGCCTGATTTATGGAATATATGACTAATGTGTTGTCCAGTGGACAGATTCTCCTTCCTGAAGTGTGGACCTCTGCAGCATCTCCAGAGTGACCATGCGTGTCTTGGATGCTTCTCTAATCAGTGCTCTCCTTACTTCGGATGTCAGCTTAGGTGGCGGCCATGTCTTGGTAGATTTGCAGTTGTGCCACACTCCTTCCATTTTTGGATGATTGATTGAAATGTGCTCCATGAGAAAGTCAGAGCTTGGGCTATTTTTGATAACCTAACCCTGCTTTACTCTTCTCGATTACTTTATCCCTGACCTGACTGGTCTGTTACTTGGGGTTATGACCCTGTTTGATCCCTAAAGTTGTCACACAAATCTCTGAGGCCTTCACAGAAAAACTGTAGTAATACAGAGAAGAAATTACACAAAGCTGGCCTTTAATAATTACGTGACTTCTGGAGACAGTTGGTCACTCAGAATTTTATTTAGTGGCGGCTTATTACAAATGCACGACACAATTTTCAGATTTATGTTTTTGAAATATTTAGAAAACCATGTATCATTTCTTTACACTTTACAAGTACTTGCTACTTTGTGTTGGTATATCACATAAAATCCCAATAAAATACATTCATGTTTGTGGGTGTAATGTGAAAAAATTTGAACTTGTGCTCAACATGAAGTATGAATACTTCTTCAAGGCACTGTACATAGGTACCATTCATGATTTATTATTAAAATATGTAAATAAGGTTTTTCTGTGCAGGGGTTGTTAAAGGGAACTTGTGATGTAAATAAAATACTATTAACTTGAAAATATAAGGATAATCTGCAGGTTAATAGCGTTCTGATGCTGTGTGAGCCCCGCTGCCAGGAAGAAATTAACATTATTCCTACCGACAGCCTTGGGCTTTTGGTCTCAGTCATAGATGTGCGGTTTCAGTCACAGCTCAGTACACATGAGCATCAGCTATAATCTCGCCCCAGCACTGACTGACAACCGTCTCTGTACTGATGCACCGCAGAGCTGGCTGTCAGTCAGTGCCGAGTGCGTGGCTGTAGGGTCGGACCAGGTGGTAGCCGAGGCCAAGGGCAATAGTCCTGCACCTGCCCGTTTCGCATGCATGAACTGGGGATGAAGTGTGTGGTGGAGTCGGTGTGGTGTAGTTACCTGAGGGCTGCTGGTCCGGTACACAGGCTATGAGTCTTTGTCTAGAGGAATCAAAACCACACTCAGACCAGATGTAAAACAGTTTAACTTTACTGTAAACGGGTTTTCCACGCCAACATTCTTCTCCAGTGGAGCGGCACAACTTCTTTACATGCATTGTTTCACAGTACAATACGGCTCTTCCCATAACGGCTGTAAACAGAGTCCCACCGGCTACTAGGAGCATAAGAATTTTCTACTCCAGGTCTAGGCACTTCACTGATCCTGAGGGGATAAGCTACACTGGGTTCACATTCGAAGACCCAAAATCTTGCAGTGACGGTGGTTGTCCGAAAACTAAGGCCATTCACTTTACCACACTACTTCAGCCTGCCTGGTTGCCACGGAGGTGCTGTTCTCTAACTTCTACAAATACACCCATGAACCGTTCTTCTACAACCTGTTTTCAGTCACTGGCTTTTATCCTCCTCCTGCCCAATCTTCTGCCTGTTGCCTACACACCACACCACTCTTTCTACTCTGCTACATGCTTTATCTCATTCCTCATACTAACTGACTAAAAACCAGGAAGTCCTACTTCCTTATCCACTACACTGTGGGCTGGGCTTATCTCATTAACCTTTTCAGTCCTGCCACTGTACCTTCTAACCGAAACTCCCTCCTAGCAGTTAGAGAGTCCAGTGCCATCTAGTGGTAGCTGGCAGGACTGTGATATATTCCACAGGACAGCTTACAAATATTACTCTAAAATACATTTTACAATATAGCAATTAAAATATACGTTCACAAGACAACACCAGATGTCAGGGGGGTATTGACTGTAAGCCACTGTCTTACATCCCTCCCCTCTTTAATCTTGGTCGTCCTCGACCAAGCATACACCTGAAAGACAAAATGGCATGGAAACATCCTACTAATAAAACACTATCACAGCAGATCATGTTACAAGAAATCAGCGGCCCGAGAGCCAACAGTGGTGTCCTTTTAAATCCAAGGGCACAGTCTCTTTGCCACCGAAGTGTTCATATCTCCCACTGGCTGTAACAGTGAGGGTAAAAACCTTAAAACACTACAAAAAAAATCTTCCAATCAGTTCTGGAGGTATATCACTTTTTAACACAATGTCCTGTTTCTTGACCCGGCTAGCACATCGGGTCAACCGTTTCTTTTTCCTCTCCTTCTGTTACACAAGATTGGGCTCAGTCTCTCAATGCTGTTCTGGATAAAGTCCATCAACAGAGTCCAGTGCCATCTAGTGGTAGCTGGCAGGACTGTGATATAACCCACAGGGCAGCTTATAAATATTACTTTAAAATACATTTTACAATACAGCTAATAAAATAGGGTGGTACTGACCGGAGGCCACCCTCCTACACGGTTAAGGGCACTTTACACACAGCGACAATGCTAGCGATGTCACTAGTGAAAGCACCCGTCCCCGTCAGTTGTGCGTCACAGGCAAATCGCTGCCCGTGGCGCACAACATCGCTAAGAACTGTCACACGTACTTACCTGCCTAGCGACGTTGCTGTGGCCGGCGAACTGCCTTCTTTTTAAGGTAGCGGTTCATGCGGCGTCACAGCGATGTCACTAAGCGGCCGCCCAATAGAAGCGGAGGGGCAGAGATGAGCGGGCAGAACATCCCCCTCACCTCCTTCCTTCCTCATTGCCGGCGGCCACAGGTACGGTGATGTTCTTCGTTCCTGCAGTGATGTGTGCTGCCGCAGGAACGACGAACAACCTGCGTTCTGCAACAGCAACGATAATTTGGAATAGAACGACGCGTCAACGATTAACGATTAGGTAAGTAATTTTGATCGTTAACGGTCATTCGTGCGTTTCACACACAACGACATCGCTAACGAGGCCGAATGTGCGTCACGAATTCCGTGACCCCAACGACATCTTGTTAGTGATGTCGTTGCGTGTAAAGCGGCCTTTACAGCTAAAGCCTGCTTTACACGTTGCAATTTCGCATACGATTTCGTATGCGATTTGCAACGCCCCTATCGTATGTGAGGCACGTTCAATTTGTTGAATGTGCTGCACAAACGATTAACTCCCGTTACACGTACTTACCTTCCATACGACCTCGATGTGGGCGGCGAACGTCCACTTCCTGGAGTGGGAGGGACATTCCGCATGACATCGACGGCAGCCGGCCAATAGAAGTGGAGGGGCGGAGCTGAGCGGGACGTAAACATCCCGCCCACCTCCTTCCTTCCGCATTGTGGGCCGGGAGCCGCAGTAGGCAGGTAAGATCTGTTCATCATTCTCGGGGTGTCACACACTGCGATGTGTGCTACCCCGGGTACGATGAACAATCTGACGTGCACTTCTAGAGAAAGGTACGATGTGTATGCGATGAACGTTTTATAGTTCAATCGCAATCACACGTACCTGTCACACACTGCAATCTACCTTACAATGCCGGATGTGCGTCACTTACGACGTGACCCCGCCGACACATTGTAAGATATATTGCAGCGTGTAAAGCGGGCTTTATGCTCACTGTAAATTGAACAGTGTGTGAACACGCACCTCTATGACTTAAAACCCAAGACTGCCAGGAGGAATAAAGTTAATTTCTTCCTGGCAGCGGGGTTCTCAGTGTAGTGGTCACACGGTGTCAGAACTCTATTAACCTGCAGATTAATCCCATATCTACAGTTTAATGGTGTTTGTTTTATATGACCGGTTTCCTTTAATGGACGTTTGCCCTATAAAGCTGGTGAACACTTGTTGCATGCCTATAATTAAAGGTGCCTTTTTGTGTTCTCCCTCTGCTCCAAGTTCATTGTTCGGTTTTAAGAAGTGGCTTGGCAGAGCTTCCACGTGCCGTGCTAGCAACATATTTAACAAAAATGTCACATTTCTGAGACATTATTACAACATTTTTGATCCCAGCAGACCATGGAATGTGTCGGACAGATTTATAAATGTCATGTACAGTAAGGGAAAGGACACATTTCTATTTTTGTTTTCCTCTGGCTCTTATAAATTCTCCTCTCATGTAAAATTTGTCAGGACATTTATATTGTAGAAACAAAATTCTTCAAACAACAATGTCCGTGTAAATTGGAGCAGTTGTCTGTAGCATACATGCCAACAGACACAAATTTTCCTAGGACAATCTTGTAGTCCATACTTCAAAATGAAAAGAACTTTTGCTGACCCAACCTAGACTTTAGGAGATTTTTGGGGCTTTTTGATGGGGACCTAATTGTGCTTAAATGTCCTGATTTTAGGCTCACCTATCAGGTTACTACTTTATTTAACCATAAGTCTCCTGAAAAATGAGAGCTGTTAGTTTCATTGATTGCAACAGTGTCACATAGAGGTTTTTACAAACATCACCGACTGTCAAGGCGGTGGTGGGATCTGTTCAGACTACAGATTCTGATACTCCGCCTGATATCTTCTTGGAGGCTGACTCAGGCGTCTACCAAAAGGGTGGTAGTTTATAGGCAGACTAGCAAGAGTTAAGGCCGCTTTACACACTACGATTTAGCTGATGATATGTCGTTGGGGTCACGGTTTTCGTGACGCACTTCCGTCATCGTTAGCAATGTCGTTGCGTGTGACACCTACATGCGACGCCGAACAATCACAAATAGGGTAAAAATCGTTGATCGTTGACATGTCGTTCAGTTTCAAAATATTGTTCGTCGTTTGGAACGCAGCAGACATATTGCTACGTTTGACACCCTGCCAACGACGAACAACATCCACACGACCACCTTGGTCAAACAATATCTCGATGAATGATGTAGCGTTGTTTGTGAGATGTGTATGTGTGACCGCTACAAAACGACCTATGAGCAATCTCAGCAAATCGTAACAACGATCTGGGCGTGTCACATCGCTAACGAGATCGCTAGCGATATCGTTGTGTGTAAAGCAGCCTTTAATCTCTGCTGGTCTGCTTGTTAGTCTCCTTTGATCACATGTGAGGGGGGAGCCAATCACATATGCTCCCCTCCTATATATGCTGGCTAGATCATTGCTTCTATGCCAGCTATAGTTTATCTAAGCTGGTCTGACGAGATGTTGTGATCCAGACTAACTGCTGGTTGTAGTACTTGTTGCTGTGTGTGGTTTTGGAGTTAACCCTTGTTTTCTTTCGTTGTTTCCTTCCTGCATTTGCTTTTCTCCTGAGTCTGTCATTGTTTGTGCCTGTGAGTTTCCAGTGTGTAGGAGTTTTGGTTTTCCCCTGTCTGTCTTTATTGGTACCATCTCACTCCTGCCCCTTCCTTCCCTGGTGAGAGGGAAGAATAAAATTTGTTCTGGTCAGGAGCATAGCCAGGACTGAGACTTAGGCATCTCCACCATTAGGGGTAACACTGAGGTTAGGGACTAGGGTCCCCTACCTTATAGGAAAGCATAGGAACTAGGAACCACTGACCCTCTCTATCCTATTCACATAGTGACAAACAGGCAACAACTTCACAATTGTTTTTGGAGCTGGTTTGGATAACTATGCTTCACAGTCTAGGTTGTTATGCAAAATGGTAAAATACAAAGGAATGACTAAAGTGCATCAGAAATTAAAGGTACCCTACATACTAAAAATAACTCATTAACTTCTGTGGACAGGTGTGTTAGTCATGCACTATGACCTGTGCAGAGGTAATTTTGCAGTGAGGGAGAGGAGGAAAGCTGAGACTATCACCTTTAGGCTATTTTCCCATGATGAGCTTTTGGCGAGGTTTTGACACTGTCTGTTTTCACTGTCTCAAAAACGCAGCGTCTTACAGTTTCAGCAAAGTGGAAGAAAATTATAGAAATCTTATGTCCACTGTTCTTCTTTTTTACGTGTTTCAAATCCGCAACATGTCAATTTCTTTTGCGGGTACACTGAGTTTTCTGTTGAGATTTTTCCCATTGACTTGCATTAAATGCATAAAATGCGCAAGGAAACTCACATGCGTTTTTAGTACATTTCTGGAGTGGAAAAAAAAACCAAATAATCCACACCTAGGAATATTAATAAAGTGTTGCCAAAGCCAAACGGGAGAAAGTTTCAAAAACAAAGCCGCTTTATTTAAAGTCTGACACACCATAGACAAAAAACATCAGCAATAAAAATGCATGTTAAAGAAAAGCACCGAAAGAAATGCAAGTAAAGTACTTTACATAATAAGTGCAGAAATGGTGAAGAAATTCTGCAACATCAAAAACTCACCAAAAACTCATCATGGGAAAGTAACCTAATAGTAATGAAAGGTTCTTGCAGTATCTATGTATACTATGTATTATCTGTCCTTGAAATCCTGCTGTGATGATAAAACTGCTGAAAAGTGACCTTGACACGCCCACCGGGGCCGTGGAGGCACTCGTTAAAGGGCTGGTTCTGTTCCGGGAGGTCACAGTGACAAGGCCTGGCTCTGTGACCCTGGTGGTGTCGTTTTAAGATAATGGAGGGATGAAAAGTTAATTACAAGGGGAGATGTTGTGACGCCACCTGTGGTGTAAGGCAAGATAGGTGCCGCCGCTGCTATTCAGTTCCCTGGGGGTCGGTGGTGGTGGAGCTGAGTTGATATAGCTCTCCAAAGGTAGAGTTGGGCCCCTGGGCCCTTGATGGTGTCAAGGTGTAATGGCGGGGTGAAGGGCCAGAGGCGCAGGCAATAACTGGGCAACACAGGACTGCAGTCACAAGTTCTTTACTCACTGTTGATAGTTCCAGGTTACCACGACTAAACAGAATCTGCCCACGGAGTGCTGGGTCCTGTTGTGATAGGCTCCAGCCGATCCCCGAATAGTTCAGAGGCACAATCCGGTAGACCCTTTTGTGTCCCTTTCCTGGTCGTCTTCCTGCGCTGGCCTCTCCCGCCTGCGCTGGCCTCTCCCGCCCGCCCCATGCCTCACACACAGTGCCCCTAGCCGGTGTCCGCGGATCCCTTTTATGGGTGGCTTTCCTGAATTCTCCCTTGGTCCTATGTGGTCACCTTTTCAGCGGATTATGTGCGGTGGTGGCTTCGGTACTTGATGTAACCTCAGCCTCCGGTTTACTAGCTGAGTCTGGCTGTCCTCCGCTATTTTAGGGACCGATCCCCATTGCAGCCAAGTCCCTCCACACCGGTATGCCAGCTGTGGATGTGAGCCCACGGGTGTATGGCGCACTTCCCACGGCTCTAGGACTCTGTCTGTCCTGATCCTGGGACAAGCTGGTCCAGCTCCAGACCCCAGGACCTTTCTCCTCTGCGTCCACTTCCTGACTGACTAACGTTCTACAGTCTGCTCGCACTAACTAAACCCCACCTCCAAACTGACTTTGGAACTGTGCTTTCCCTAAGGTGAGAGCTTGCCCTAACCATGACCTAATGGAGTGTTGCTAAATTAAGAGTGTGTGTCTGTGTATGTGTGCAACGAGTTGTGACCTCCTCCTTACCTGGGAATGGGATACTACACCTCTGGCTGAGGTGAAGTACTTCTGTGGCGACTGGAGCCTCAGGGGCGCCACAACCTCCTGTAAGAATATGGCAGCGCTGTGCAGGTGTTAAGGAACTATTTGCACCCTGTTTATAGACCATAGTGGTTCTTCTATATGGGGCACATTTTTTCATATGCCTGACTTCAGGTACATATATAACCCTTCCAATATGTGCTCCCTTTTGTCTGCCACTTTATTTAATTAAATACCATGCTGGTGTGTAAATTTCAAATTTTAACAAAAATATTATACGCATACTAATCGTGGCTGGCTCTGTGTGGTAATTGTATTTACCTCATTTACTACCCCCCTTTTCCACATTCACCTTTGGCCTATCCTATATATTATATGTTGTCTGTAGTATTTTTCAACTTGATTTTTATTCAATAAAATGTATATGCAACAATTTGTGCTTCATCTCCTTTCCTCCTTTTGTTTTTTTCATGCCTTTTGGAGTTGGCACTTTTCCCGAGGGATACTACTGAGTTATTCCCTCAGTGTATTACATTATGGCCATTTTTCTGTATTTAATCAACCTCCTGTAAGAATACTGCTGGATTTAACGGTTTTAATTACTGTATGCCGCATATTATAACTCAGGAAGGGGAGGTGAGGAGTGTCAGAGTAGAGGAGAGTAGAGGAGAGTGAGGAGAAGAGTGAAGTGGAGGAAGCAGGGAGTGGTGGCTCCCAAGAGTAGCTGTCTAGGTTGTAGACGGTGGTCTGGACCTAGAGGAGTCAGACCCCCAGTCGCAGGGGATTGAGCCAAGGTGCCTGGACATGTTAAAGAGAATGGTCAGCAGCCTAGTCCTATCACCCGTCCGGGACCGAAGGTTGGCGGGGTACACAGACCCTAGGTCGGTGAGAAGCTTCAGGCAACCCGCAATTAACCTTCCGAGAACAGAGCCTTTATGGACTGTTCCCACTCGCTTCAGAATCGAGGCACCAGCGCAACGAGGGGGATAGGGCCTTCCAGACAAGCAGCCCACAAAAATCCCAAGCATGAGGCCTGAGAGCAGGCTCCCACACTTAGCCATAGTGGGGAGCGGGGCCCGGCAAGTTCCAGACTACGGGGCTACTACGGTGAATTTAAACTTTATGCCAGGAGGCAGGTCATGGATCACCAGGCAGCACTGCAGGGGATGGGACCCGGACGAGCTCCCCCTTGAGCGGCAGAGGCACCTAGAGACTTGGTTTACCTGGTCGTCAGCGTCTGCTTACTGGCTGAGTGAGTACATGAGTGATCTCCCCGTCACCGCACCCAGTATCCTCTTCCAGAGTCCCGGGGCCTACCTCTACCCGTGGAGGGTAACGACACCTTGCTTCTCTATTCCATCACCCCGGGTACTCCCAACGGCAGCTGCGGTACTCCCAGTTACCGCACACCACAGGTGGCGTCACGAACTATAACTCCCCTGTAAATATCCCCCTTATACTTTAGAGTGTGGCCCCTAAGCCCCCGGGTCCGGAGACCCTCGAGCCACGAACGGACACTACCCCCGGATCCGAGCGGTTCAATCCGCTGCTGGGGCGGCACACATATATCAGATATGGATTAGGCTTAAATATTTGAAAGAATTTAACAACAGGTATATTTTAATCATTCGTCTACCTAAGTCAGTGATTTTTTTTGGGGCACATAGAGAAAGCCAAGTTTTTATAAAATTAGTGTTCTTACTCATAACATTGTTTCTTTTCTGATTTTATAATATAACAAAGTCAAATTAAATTCTACCGTAATGAGAATGTTGAAAATGAGAAACAGAATTTGCAAATGTTTATCATACAAAACATTTTTTTGGGGACAGTTTCTGCTATTAGTTTTCATAGGAGGAGTAGAGAGGCCTCTGGTGGGATGATCCTGCCAACAATGATGTCTTTTTATAAGGTTGACTTAATCTCCTCCAGATGCTCTTCTATATAAGATTTCAGAACTTCACAGGTCTCTTCTTCAGAAGTTTTATGATAGGCTTTTATATCGGTCATTTATAATTATGAGAATGTTCCATTTTCTGTACATTAAATAGAAGGTGTCAGGTCCTACAGATCGAAATCCGACATCACAAAAATGGATCACGCGCTTAGAAATCTTTTGGGTTTTTTTTCTTTATGGAATTTAACAAGATTTGTTACAGAATAAACAAATAATGAAGAATAAACAAAGGCGAATAGAATGTGTATTGAATTACGCATTTGCAGAAATTGGCATGCCGGGCACATTTTTCCTTTGTCATCGTGTTCAAATGTGACAAAAATAATACGGCCACTTTTCTGCCAAAATATTCAGTAAATAGAAGACCAGGCCAGTTCCACCATTTCATGATAAATGCCTCCGAGTTAAGTATCCCACTTTTGAATGATTTTTGTCCAATGTCCAGGCATTTGTTTAAATAAAACCATTCTTTTTGAAATGTTACATCAATGTTAAGAGCTGAAGAATTTTAGGATTTTATTATGTCATTGATCATAAAAGAAGCCGTCCGTTACTCCACGCACCATAAAACAAATCATACGAGGTGGCGGCGTTTATGGCCGGCTGGGGAAAATGATGTTTTGGGCTGAGATAAATGGTCACAGTATCAAAGGGTTCTGTGGGTAATTGAAAAGTCGCCTTTGGATCGATATTGTTGGGTTGTTTGACTGTTGTGGAATTTTAGAAGATATTTTTAAAAGTAAATAGTCAATCCATACCTCAAAACCTTCAGTCTGGTCTCACATTATATTAGAGGTTTTCTCAAATGGCATAAGAATTAAGTAGGACTCTTCTAGATAAAAATGATTGTCCATAGTCGAAAACCCTATTAGAGGGAGCCGCAGCACAACATGACTGTTCAAACCAAGCACAGGCACTTGATGTAACAATGACGAGGCCAAATTAATCACTGCATCTTTCCATCTACTTGTTTTTGTCACAGGTGTGTCACGAGTGACAGAAGGTCCTGTGCTGTCCGGCAATAGAAGATCACAGTGTTTGGCTGCACAAAATGCTCCCTGACATTATTCCTGCTGCTAGTATTCAGTGAATTAGGTATCTCTGCTGGGTTTTCATCCTTTTCCCTTTAGGACCCTGGGGAGCTCCTCTTCCCTTCAGCTGCTAATCATCTGTATTTCCCCTTGGGTTTTAAATACTTGGGTTTCCCTGGACTTGTTCTGGTGATATTCCATTCCTTAACAAGCTCTGGATGCAAGTAGGTAGCTTGCACTCATCTGCAGGATTGTTGCTGATCTATGCTGAACTTCTTCCTGAGGCAGCTAGAGATAAGTCGTTCATGCTCTTTCCCCATGTGTGTGCTCTCTGTGTCTTCTTAGTATTTAGGGGGGGTTGAAAAAAGATCTCATCCATCCTGTTCCCTGTCTAGGGCCCAGCTCTAGGGCTATCCTACGGTCAGGTATCCGGCTCAGTGCATAGGTGCGAAACCTATCTAGGGTGGTGAGGGACCCCAGGGGCCAGTAGTAGGTTTGGTCAGGAGTCACCATCTCCCTCTTCCCTAGATGCAGGGTTTTCCTTCCCTTAGTACTTTCCATAGCCAGAGTGACAGTTTTTCATTTATGTTCACTCGCCTCTTTCTTGATTGACAGCTCTGGCATTACATCAGAGAAGGGTCAAGATTGATGGGAAACAAGTAGGTGGTAAGGTGAAATTCATTGTTTGGCCTCACCAAGGGTGCCCCGGTATCTGTGCTTCATTTGAACAGTAATTTTGTACTAACATTGTTTCCCTTTGGCTTCCACTAAGTTTTAATTATAAACTCATGTGTTGTTCATCCTCACCAGGTCCACCTTTGTATATCCTTGTTGCTAGTCCTGTCTTTGCTGAAAAACTGTAGCAGTTACGTAAGGACTACAGCGCACATGATGCTATAGCCAATCAATGGGTGCAACAACTCTATCAATGTCGATGGCACGACCAATGTAGTTCAGTGATTGCCTACAGCCATCACATTAGCAAAGATGCGGGCAGAAAAGTCTGAGGCAGCAGCAAAAACCTAGAAAGGGTGTGTAACACCTGAGTCCATTCTTTTAACCCATCAGAAGCCGATGGGGAGGAAATATTTATCCTAGAAAACTTTATGAACACAAAATTCCAACTTAGGGTATTTAAAGAAAAGCTGTCATCAGAAAATGACATTCGTTTAAATCATATATATTTTTGTCCTGATGAAGACGGAGATGTCTTTGAAACGCGTTGACCTGTGAAAATAAAGAAAAAGGAATTCATTATATAAACTGGATCTGTGGTTTTTAGCGCAGCATTTAACCCATTTTCTTTTAAAACCCGCTTTTAATCTTCACACTGGACACTGGGGCTTTTCTAGATTCTAATTTCCTTTTGTGTCAGGAAACAAAACATGTACATAAAATAGAAGAATTGCCGGCACTTCCTAATCTTATAGTCTGAACTGGTGCAAACTGAACATAGTAAACAGTACATTATCAAAATTAGCAGTTGCACTCAAGTAGAGGTAAGGCGGCTTTCACATTACGTTTTTTTAACATACGTCATGAACGTTTTTTTAACGCAAAAACGGATCCAGTGCAAATGCGTTTTCATTTCAATGCATTTGCAATGGACTCGCGTCAACATGCGTTCACATGCAATTGCATGCGTTATAGTGAGGATGCAGCGACTTGCAGTTTTTTAACTTTTTTCAAAAACGCTACTTGTAGCGTTTTGAGCTGCGTCCAAATATTGTTTTTCACTGGATCCTGACTATACTGCACGCAAACGCATATGAACGCTGGCATGCTGATAGACAGGATCCTGCTCTCTCTACTGAGCATTCCCAGAAGCCAGCCTGGCGTGATCAGTCTCTCTCTCCACCACCTCTCTCTCTCCTCTCTCTCTCCCAGGCCTGAGAGCGGCGGACGCTCGTAACCAAGGTAAATATCGGGTAACCAAGCAAAGCGCTTCGCTTAGTTACCCGATGTTTACATTTGTTACGTGTGCAGGGAGCAGGCAGCCCGGCTCCTAGCAGCTACGGACACTCGTAGACAAGGTAAATATCGGGTATCCAAGCAAAGTACTTCGCTTAGTTACCCGATGTTTACTTTGGTTACCAGCGTCTGCAGCTGTCAGATGCTGGCTCCCAGTCTATCACGTTCAGTTCCCCTGACTCTTGATCACATGACTTCAATGCCCGCCCATAAACTTCAAGTGGCAAGATCCTGCAAAATAACACATGCGTTTGCATGCGTTTTTCTTTGTAAAAACAGGATCCACTTTTACAGCAAAAAAAGTTCATGACGCATGTTAAAAAAAAACCGTAGTGTGAAAGCAGCCTAAGGGGAAAAAAAAACTCATTTTTTTGCCCAAATTTTTTTTTCATGTTTTCTTAGCAGTAATGCGTATTCACATTCCAATGTTCACCATATACATCTATTTGTTTTTTCCCCTTCCCTCTACTTGAGTGCAACTGCTATTTTTGATAATGTATGCTATGTTCAGTTTGCACCAGTTCAGACTATAAGATTAGAAAGTGTCGACAATTCTTGTATTTTGTATTATGGAGTCATGTCCTTTGTGCACTCCTCCCAGTGACCTCAGGTATTTTAATTTTCCTTTTGCCTCTAGCCCTTATACAGAGGTCAGGATTGACACGAAAAGAGGCAGAAATTTAGATTAGGACCGAGTTGAGAGTAATACCTTGGCATGGTAACTGGGCTCAAGTAAATTTGGCCAATTTTATTTGCAAAATAACTAATTTTTTCCCCAAAAAAAATTAATGTTTTCTTTGCAGCAATGCATATTCACATTTCAATGCTCACCATACACCATATACATCTCTTTGTTTTTTCCCCTTCCCTTTATTTGAGTGCAACTGGTATATTTGATAACACATGCACATAGCCACAGTGGTCAGACTCTGACCCTATCTTTTTATTTGAAGTGTTTAGTGAGCCTGTGAAAAGGTCATTGGAAAGGGAAGGGAGGGGGAGAGGGTCAGCTGTGACATCACCTATTGTGATTGGTGAACACTGGGTTAACAGTTGAGCATCCTGAGGTGTTACCTGTCATTGTAATCCTGCCTCTGCTGATAAAGAGCCTGCTGAAAACTTTCTGAAAAACAGGCATTATAAGTCTAAGAAAAAAAAACAATTTGCTAGTGTGAAAATTGCAAAATTACGTTAAAAAAAAAAATCGAGAAGATAAAAAAATAGTTGTCAAGATTAAAAAAAAAAAAACCCTTACATTAATAATATATTTTCTATAATAGAAAATCCTTTTAAAGGGAACCTATCAGGTCCAATATGCACCCAGAACCACGAGCAGTTCTGGGTGCATATTGCTAATCCCTGCCTAACTGTCCCTGTATACACTAGCATAGATAAAGAGATATTTAGAAAAAGTGTTTCTAAAGATCTTTTATCATATGCTAATGAGCACAGGGACTAGTCTCCTGTGCATTAGTAGCCCTGGCCAGTCAGCTCCATTAGTATGTTAGTACGCCCCTGTGGGCCCCTGTGGGTGTGCTAACATGCTAATGAATACGCAGCGTCACAGGATGATCTCACTCACCTCTCCGCTGCCATCCTTGGATTTCGGCTCAGTGCGCATGACCCTGGAGTTTCGGTCATGTGCACTACTTCAGTTTGAAGCCAATATGTGTACACCCGGCTTCATAGTGCACATGACCGAAACTCCGGGGTCATGTTCACTGATCCGAAATCCAGAGTCTGACGAAATGACGGCGAGAGTGGAGAGGAGGGAGAGAGAGATCATCCTGCGACGCTGTACATTCATTAGCATGTTAGCACGCCCACAGGGGTGTACTAACTTGCTAATGGAGCCGACTGGCCAGGGAAATAACACCCAGGGGACTAGTCTCTGCGCTCATTAGTATACGGCAAAAGATCCCTTTATCTATGCTAGTGTATATGTAACGTCCTGGTGGTGGATCCTCTGGGCCATGCACCGGACTCCCCCAGTGAGGCAACCCGGAGCTAACCCCTGTATAGGGACTGTCCGATCACCCCACCAGAGGGCCTAGATGCACGGTAGCCAGAGCACTAGTGGTACAGGATCAGCGTCCTTCAGGGATCTGGTATACGGATATCTCTGAGTCCACTGGGATCCGGAAGTAAGGCAGACGATGGAAACCAGGTTCAGGTGCCGGTATGGACAGTAGGCAGGATCCAGGTCCAGGTAGAGGAGAAGGCGGGGATCACCAGGTTAAGACATGGATCGGGAATTAATCCAGGCTGATGGAGGACGGTGGGTTTCACAGCCGACAGTCACCGGGAGACTTCCTAGGCGATCTGCAATCGGGACCAGGTAGGAGTGGCAGGACTGGCTCTGCAGAGGAGACAGGGTTAGATGGAGACAAGGCACAAGGTGACCTGAACATCTAGCTAAAGTAACAGGTTGAACAGGCGCCGCCCAGATGGAAAGGCAAGTCTTATATACCCTGCACCTATATCAGCCATATCCTGTTTCAGGAGTGCTGGGCCTATAAGACAAGGGAAGTGGGCGCGGCCCCGCCCTATACACATTCATGAGCCTAGGAGCCAGAGGCAAACACAGGCGGCCGGGGACAGGACGCAGGGAAATACGAGTGGGAGCAGCGGCCGCCATGGGTGGGTACGTGGACCGGATCAGTGGGTAAGGAGCGGTGTCGTGATGGTGAGACCGGACCAGTGGGTAGGAAGCGGTGCCGGTACACATGGAGCGTGACAGTATACAGGGACGGTTAGGCAAGTATTAGCAATATACACCCAGAACTGCTCGTGGTTCTGAGTGCATATTGCATCTGACAGGTTCCCTTTAAATAAAATCCCGATATACTAATGGAGAAATTCCAGTGTTCAAGAATAATGTATAGATAATGGCAGTAAGAGCCCAGATGCAATCAGTGCCTATGGCTTCCACCATTGCCCACATGTTATATGATGCTGCTTTGACCAAGATAGAAGATAAGTCTACATACTACATATAGGTCAGATTAATAAACCTAATGCACATTTCTAAAAGAATTAATTTTGGCTACAAGTTTCCCATGAAAGATAAATGGATTGATAATGAGATGGGAATTGCTCTAATCCCTTTCATTAACACAAAGTCGGTTTTATTAGAAAGAATAAAAACCTCCTCCTTACATTTAAAGTGATATGCAGAAAAGTCCTTCAAGAATGAAGCCGATAAAGAAAATGTGTTATCTTATATCATAATCACTGCACTTCGCCGACCTTTAAATATACCATTTACTCACTTCAAGATTCTTTCAAGAAAAGTGATGGGAGCTGCATAAAAAAATCATTACCGGGGCAGAAATAATAATGGTTACATTATGACTTTGGAAAAGTTTAGATCTAAGAGAAGGAAAATCAGCAAAAGCCCTTGACATGTTTTTCGGAGACTTTAGATTCATATTAAGAATTAAAGGGGTTTTGGTTTCTCACTTAGCTTTCATGAGGGTAAATGTATAATCACTTGAACGCCCACCGATTGCAAGAACAGAAATCCCAAGGTGAAAAAAAGGAGCAGGAATTCCGTGACGATGAAACATGTGTGGCGCCCCTTACCTGGTCAGGCACCACTGAGTACTGCATCCACGCTGGGTGAGTGCAAACAGGTAAACCAAAAGGCTGGAATAGGGTGTGTACGCACAGACACATAGTAACCAGGTCTCACACACCATTGAATGGACCACTGGGCAGACCCAGGAGGGGGCATACCTCCACATCCAATCAAGGGGTGCAGTAGAGAAGCTGGAAGCTAGGTTGCAGTGGCAATCTGAAAGAGGAGCTGGAGGAAGCCAGTCTGAAGTGGAGACGTAGCAGAGTGGATACACTAGTCAGACCCTGCACATGGAGTAGCTGTTGGCGTAGGAGAACGGTCACCAGGAGTTGGACAGAAAGACGCTGAGGAAGTCAGCTGGTCATGTACGGAGACTCCTGGTGGCTAGGCACACACGGGGAACAGGTCCCTAGAGCTAGACATCCATTTATTGGTCTGCTAAACCTGCCGGTGGGGTGAACAACAAGACAAACACCAACCAAAACAGAGCCCAAGCATCAGCAGCAACGAGGGGGCCCATAAGGAGGATTGAGCCTGAGCTATTCACCTTGGTCCATGCTGCCAGCAAACGGGCCAGAAAGGGGAGAAAAGTCAGTTGCGACTTCCCTGGATGAACCCCATTATACTTCAAGTCGGAGGTTATCCGAAACAAGAAGTGCTAGGAAGGCGAGCTGACAGTTGCCCTTATTCTAGCCTGAAGGATACCTGGTTCTTTTCTTGGTGTGTCACAGCATCGCCCGGGTACCGCTTGAAGCCATTGAAAGTGAGTAAACACCAGTTGCAAGACATTGCTGGACTGAGACTGAATTATTCTGCGACCTGTTGTTCCACACACACACACGAACCCCTGGGGCCAGCCTCACTCTTGGGAGGCCACACCATCTAACTGCAGATCCCATCAATCCCAGACACTTGTTAACACTGCAGTGGTGGACACCCATAACCCTGTCCGCAAACCGAGAGTGGCGTCACAACTCAGAACTACATAACCTGACATACCTTTTGCCAGAGAAAATCCCAGAGAAGCAGACCCTGTGGCGTGCCTGGAGATGGAGCGGTGTCCCTGAGGTGACCGCTGCGGTCGGGCTACTCACATGCAAGTTCTATAAGGGATTCTCATGCCACTAAACATGTACCATATTTTCCGAACTGTATGATGCACTTTTTTCCTCCCAACACTTGGGGGCAAAATGGGAGTGCAACTTACTAAACAGATATGGCTTACCATCGGGGCAGCAGTGGTGGAGCGGGGTCATTGAAACATGGTCACAGGACACGCTCAGGGGTGTTGCGGCGGGCGCCATTGATCGGCGGGCGGGCTGCGGGGGGTGTCACAGGACGTGGAGGTGTCTTGGTGACGGGTGCATTGAGCTGACTTCCGGCTCCATTGACTCGCCCGTGGTTGACGCAATGAACTTAAAGAAAATGGCACTGCATGCACAGATTGATGCAATGGACTTCAATAAAATGGCCGCAGAGTCCACACCTCCATGGCCATTTTCTTGAAGTCCATCTCCTCAACCATGGGCAATTCAATGGAACCCGCAGTCAGCTCAATGCACCTGCCGCCGAAACACCCCATCTTGTGACACCCCCGCAGCTCGCTCAGTGTGACACCCCAAAGCGCGACCTGTGACCCTGCCTTCTATGACCCCACTCCACCATCGCCACCCCGGTAAGTCATATCCCGGGGATTCAATGGAGCCGCATTCAGATCAATGGCGCCCACCGCTAAACCCCCAAGACCGCAGTATCGCTGACCCTCCTGAGCCACAACACTCACTTATCTTAGCCCGCAGCATCACCTACCCAGCCTCCTGTGATCTTCCTGAGCCGCTCCACCACAGCTGCTCCCCCCTGGTGAGCATTAGGATTAAAACACACTAGGATTATAAGACGGACCCTCATTTTCTTGGCCTAGCTGCATTCTTAGTCCAGAGGAGATGTCATAGATTGACCTGGTTGGTGTACAGGATAGTAGAGCTGCTCGGTAAAGAAGCATCCATGCATTTCATGGCCAGTTATTCTTCTATGGCTGGCATGGTGGGAGCAGCAAGTAAAATATGTTAATTCACTGCAGTTTCCCCTTTAATGACAACTGATTAGTGAGAAGTAGAGAAATCAGTTCTATGACAACCAATGAATAGCAGCACCAACTAGTCACTGGGTATATGGATATAGGACAGGGCCCCTAACCTGGCTCTCAGACTTGTGACCCTGAGCTGTCCCTTATCTCAGAGGTAGGTTTGATTGTAACCAGGTCCGAGCCCCCAACACGACCCTAACTCCTGTCTGGGCCCTGATCTTACTCCCCCACCCTCGGGGCGGGCCAGAAAACACAAACACAAAACCCTACAAAACAACACGGACAAAGGAGAATGGAAACTCGTACACAGAGCACTCAACACACACAGGAGAGATAATATGTATACTGGGGTGTAACGAAAAAGGGGAGAAAGAAACGCACAACTGGGAAATGCACACACCAATCAGGACAGGAGAAACACCAAGACTGGGATAGCTGAAGCTATCATTGGCACAAACAGGAAGGAAGCCGTGCACTAAATACGGAGGAGACAGCTGCACTTGGCAATCAGCAACCTGAGCATTTAGGTCCTGCTCACCAATCTGCAGGGATTAACCCCTGCAGGGCTGAACAACAGTGAACCTGAACCAGCCAACTCCCGGCTCTGGCTGAACAAACTAGAAGCCTAAGGTTACTTGTCTGACTGTAATGTGAACAGAGTCTGACGCCACCGTGCCAGCAGATGTGTGCAGAGCTGAACACTGCATGACACACCTTCTTTTAAAAAAGGATTTAAGACAACTCCTTTAAGTGACAGTTTCTGCAAATAATCACTTTGATGAGAGCAATCTACAAAAGTCTAAAGGCCCCGTTACACGCAACCAAGAAAGCCGCGGAGACACTATCACATGTTTCTCAACGATGCCAGGAAACTAGCCAGGTCTTTCACCGGGAAGGAACAACCACGGGAAGGGCAGTCTCCAGTCAAGGAAACTGCCTATGCCAAAACATGGTATCCATCCACAGACAGCTGTTTCGGGGTATTTGCCCCTCATCATGTCGTTGGGGGTCACAGAATTTGTGACGCACATCCGGCCTCGTTAGCAACATCGTTGCGTGTGACACGTACGAGCGACCGATAACAATGTAAAATACTCACCAAATCGTTGATTGTTGACACGTCGTCCATTTCCCAAATGTCGTTGGTAGTGTTGGACGCAGGTTGGTCATCGTTCCTGAGGCAGCACACATCGCTACGTGTGACACCCCAGGAACAACGAACAACACCCTACCTGCGTCCTCCGGCAACGAGGTGGGCATGACTTTCATGCGGCTGCCCCGCTCCTCCACTTCTATTGGACGCCTGCCATGTGACATCGCTGTGACGCTGCACGAACCGCCCCCTTAAAAAAGAGGCTGTTTGCCGGCCACAGCGACATCTTTAGGAAGGTAAGTACAGTGCCTACAAGTAGTATTCAACCCCCTGCAGATTTAGCAGGTTTACACATTCGGAATTAACTTGGCATTGTGACATTTGGACTGTAGATCAGCCTGGAAGTGTGAAATGCACTGCAGCAAAAAAGAATGTTATTTCTTTATTTTATTTTATTTTTTTTTAAATGGTGAAAAGTTTATTCAGAGGGTCATTTATTATTCAACCCCTCAAACCACCAGAATTCTGTTTGGTTCCCCTAAAGTATTAAGAAGTATTTCAGGCACAAAGAACAATGAGCTTCACATGTTTGGATTAATTATCTCTTTTTCCAGCCTTTTCTGACTAATTAAGACCCTCCCCAAACTTGTGAACAGCACTCATACTTGGTCAACATGGGAAAGACAAAGGAGCATTTCAAGGCCATCAGAGACAAGATCGTGGAGGGTCACAAGGCTGGCAAGGGGTACAAAACCCTTTCCAAGGAGTTGGGCCTACCTGTCTCCACTGTTAGGAGCATCATCCGGAAGTGGAAGGCTTATGGAACTACTGTTAGCCTTCCAGGTCCTGGACAGCCTTTGAAAGTTTCCACCCGTGCCGAGGCCAGGCTTGTCCGAAGAGTCAAGGCTAACCCAAGGACAACAAGGAAGGAGCTCCGGGAAGATCTCATGGCAGTGGGGGCATTGGTTTCAGTCAATACCATAAGTAATGTACACCACCGCAATGGTCTCCGTTCCAGACGAGCCCGTAAGGTACCTTTACTTTCAAAGCGTCATGTCAAGGCTCGTCTACAGTTTGCTCATGATCACTTGGAGGACTCTGAGACAGACTGGTTCAAGGTTCTCTGGTCTGATGAGACCAAGATTGAGATCTTTGGTGCCAACCACACACGTGACGTTTGGAGACTGGATGGCACTGCATATGACCCCAAGAATACCATCCCTACAGTGGTGGTGGCAGCATCATGCTGTGGGGCTGTTTCTCAGCCAAGGGGCCTGGCCATCTGGTCCGCATCCATGGGAAGATGGAGAGCACGGCCTACCTGGAGATTTTGGCCAAGAACCTCCGCTCCTCCATCAAGGATCTTAAGATGGGTCGTCATTTCATCTTCCAACAAGACAACAACCCAAAGCACACAGCCAAGAAAACCAAGGCCTGGTTCAAGAGGGAAAAAATCAAGGTGTTGCAGTGGCCTAGTCAGTCTCCTGACCTTATCCCAATTGAAAACTTGTGGAAGTGTCGCGGGCGGGGAGGAGGGTGACGGCACACCGCGCTCACCCCTTCTGCTCGGGTCCGGCAGCTGCTCAGTGGTGGCTCGAGCTGTGGGCCGGATCCCGGGGTTCCTCGAGCGACACTCCTCGCCCGTGAGTGAAAGGGGGTGTTTGTTGGGTGTGGGGATTGTTATAGTTCGTGACGCCACCCACAGTTGTGGTGATTGCACCACCGCTGCTCAGTATGGGGGTCCCGGGGATGGTGATGTGGAGCAGCCAGGTGTTGTGTTGCCCCTCCGTGGGTAGGGGATGGTGATCCCGGGGCCCGGTGATGAGATGTAAAGTGTAGGGCCTGGAGGGCGCAGGGACGTGGGGGCAGCGCTGTGCCTTGCGGCACTGTGGTACTCACTCAGCCTGACACACGGACACAGTTTGTACGGTAAACCAACGGCTGGTAGGACGGTCCCACAGACGGCTGCACCTGCACTCCCGGTAGGTGACGGTGATGTCTCTCTTCCTTGCACCTGTGTTGACTGATGGTAGCGGTGGATTCCCTCCGGTTACCCGCTCCCCGGCTACAATCTGGGCCGGAGGAGCTCTACACTTTGCCCGCAGGCGCTGGTCCTGGGGAAACTGGTGCCCTGGCGGTGGCGGTGTCTCCCCGGTTCAGGTTGGGCTGTTGCCTTCACTCGGGACTTGGTTGTTGGGGTAGCTGCGTCCCCGTCACTGACGGATTTGGCAAATCTGGCGACTCCTAGCCTTGCCGGGGTCCGAGAGGCCCCCGCCCTGGTGCTGACTGTCCTTCGGAACACTGCTCCAGACCACCGGGCACACAGCCAATGGGGTCCTTCCAGGAACTTCCAAACGGTCCCCCTCCAGACAGTCACCGCCGTTGCTGACCTTGCTGTTCTGGCCCTCACAAAGCTGGACCCTTCAGGCTTTCTTTCTCCTCTGTCACTTCTCCTGCTTTCCTCCTTTTCCACTTCTCTACTTTCACTTTCACCTTCCTTAACTCCTAAACTGAACTCTCCTCTTTACTCTTGCCCTGCCTGGGCTATCTGCTGTTCACTCAAGCTCGTCCCTGAGCTGACTGCCTGGTTTCTTCCTGCCTCCAGTGTTGTGAGCTCCTCGGTGGGCGGAGCCAACCGCCTGGCCCACCCCCTGGTCATCAAACTCCTGGAGTAAGGCAACAAGGATTTCTGGTTAGCTGTGATGTGCCTACCTGGAGTGTGGGGTGTGGTGGTGTTGTGACCTGTGACCCCTGGCTTGCCCAGGGCGACACATTCCCCCTTAGCAAAATGCAGACCGTCCGCGGGCTGCCGTCCTACACCGGTTTTATTTTTCTGTAAAAAGGGGATAACAGGGTTAAGAAAAACATAAATACATTTTTAATCAAAACTCTTCCCAAGACGGGAGGCACATTTACTTAAACGTTGCAACGGTATACGGTCACGGTTTCCGCTCTCTCCCACCCAAGCAACCTGGCCCTGATGCTGCCCCTAAAGCCCAGGCAGCACCCCTTGACCCACAGTCCAGCACAAGTCACCCGAGCGGGATCTGTCCTTGCCCTCCAGAGGGTAGCCACCGGTTCCTTTGGTGGCTGGGCCCTAGCCTGCTCTGCTGAGGGCCCTCCCTCCAACCTGCCTCTCCGGAGGCGGCATAGCGGAAACGGTAACGGTACCCAACATATTTACAAGCCACTTAACGTTTGTGGTGCCCTGCAAGTTCACGGGCTTGTCCATGGATAGTTCCCATGCCAATAAACTTTAAACGGTCCCCACGGGGACAACGGTGCTGGCTCCTGCCGGTTGCAAATCAACACACAAATCAGGTGAAGTACTCGGTATCATTTTCATTTTCCTTATCATTTCAAACTTTTTAAACTTTTTCAAACAAACAGCAACACTCTTACATTTGCGGACCCCTTTCATTCATAGAACGGTCTCCCTGTACCTAAGTGGGGGTCTACCTAGGTTGGAGCGGGTGGACCTTCGGGGCCCGGTGTCAGTGGTGCTAGACAGTGGGGTAGAGGGAACAATCGGTTCCTCCTCCCTGCTATAGTGTGGAGCAGGCGGAGGTGCAGGGGGGCTGGGTACAGGTTCATCCCTGGGCACCGGCACTGGTTCTGGCTCACGGTTGACCGCTTCCACTACTTCTTCATCCACGGGTTGTGGGAACAGTATCACTGGAAGAATCACCGCGCCATCCTGTGTAGGCCAGTCTGCTGGGAAGTCACCCATTACAGTGTGGATTACCTCTGCTGCCTTCTCCACTGATGGAGGAACCGGTACTTCAGCCTCTGCCTTCAGCGCTGGGGGGCATTTTTTTAGATGGTCCCGGGAAACGGTGGCTAGGGTGTCCCCTTGGTCACGACTGATCTGGTAAGTCTTCCCGTCTCCCCATTCTGTGGGTTGTATGACATAAGGGACTTGCTCCCACTGATCATCCAGCTTGTGGGTTTTCCTCTTCCGTTTCAGCACCACATCCCCTGGCTGGAAAGGACCTGCGGGCGCCTTCTGGTTGAACCGGTGCTCCTGCTGCTCTCGGCTTCGACTGAGGTTCTTCTCCACATACTCCTGGATTTGCCGGTACTGTGCCCTCCTCCGACTTTCCCACTCTGCCGTTGAAGGGAGTGCTTCTGGGGCTTCCAACCCCATCTCCAGATCCACCGGCAGGTGGCCAGGCCGAGCCCTCATCAGATATGCTGGGGTGCACTTCGTCGAGCTGGACGGGATATTATTGTACATGTCGACCAAGTCAGGTAGCTTTTCCGGCCACATGTTCCGTTCTTCCAGCGGTAGCGTCTTGAGGAGCCCCAGGACCAAGTGATTCATTTTCTCGCACATGCCGTTGGTTTGGGCGTGGTACGGAGTGGTCCGGATCTTCTTGCAGCCGTACAACTGGCAGAATTCGTGAAACACCTCTGCTTCAAAAGCCGGGCCTTGGTCAGTCAGCACCTTCTCGGGGTACCCATGGGGTCGGCAGAAATAAGCCTGGAACGCTCGAGCAGCGGTTCGACCAGTTAGGTCCTTAACGGGGACTACCACCATAAATCTTGAGTAGTGGTCTACCATGGTCAATGCGTAGGTGTACCCACTTCGGCTAGGGGTGAGCTTGACATGGTCCAGGGCGACCAGCTCCAGCGGCTGATGGGTGACTATGGGATGTAACGGTGCCCTCTGGCTAGTCTCGTCCTTTCTCCTCAGTGTACAAGGACCACACTCTCGACACCAGGCTTCCACCGATTCACGCATCCCACTCCAATAGAACCGCTCCCTCAACAGCATCTCCAGCTTCTTCCACCCGAAGTGGCCAGCACCATCATGGTATGCCCGCAGGACAGTAGCGACCTCAGCTTGAGGAACGATCAACTGGCATATCTTCTCATGGGTCTTCGGGTTGATCAGCTCACGGTACAGCCTCCCTTGGTGTAGGTAAAGCCGTTTTCGTTCTTTCCACAAGCGTTGAGCTTCGGCTGGAGCGGCAGGGTCTATTCCCATAGCACCTTGTTCCACCCGAGTCTTGACAAGGCGGACAGCCGGCGCTTGGTCCTGGACGTCCTGCCACTCTTGACTGGGCCGCGGGTCCAGATCCACCCTTTGCTGACAGACTTGTACCCTCTCAGTAGGCAGCTGGTGAAACGCAGGCAACTCGATCTCCTCGAGGTCGTCATCCTCGCACCCCTCTTCTGACAAATGGGGCATCCGGGAGAGTGCATCAGCATTTATGTTGACACGACCAGCTCGGTACTTTATGGTGAAATCATAGTTGGCTAGCCGGGCTACCCACCGCTGCTCCAGCGCGCCCAACTTGGCCGTGTTCAGGTGAGTCAGCGGGTTGTTGTCCGTAAACGCTGTGAATTTGGCTGCCGCCAAGTAGTGGCGGAACCGCTCCGTGATAGCCCACACCAACGCCAATAGCTCAAGCTTGAAGGAGCTATAGTTCTCAGGGTTCCTTTCGGTCGGCCGGAGTTTTCGGCTAGCGTAGGCAATCACCTTCTCCTTTCCATCCTGGACCTGGGATAGGACCGCTCCTAGCCCCACATTACTGGCGTCCGTGTGGAGGATGAACGGGCTCCCATAGTCAGGGTACGCCAGGACCTCTTCTCCGGTCAAGGCCGCCTTCAACTGGCAAAAGGACTCCTCATGCTTGTCCTCACACGACAGTGGGGCCCCAATGGGTCTACCACCTTTGGTCTGTCCCACGAGGAGATCTTGCATGGGGGCAGCCATCTTCGTGTATCCCTTTATAAAGCGCCGATAGTACCCCACCAGACCCAGGAACTGCCTTACTTCCCTCACTGTAGTTGGTCTCGGCCAGCTCTGGATGGCAGTAATCTTCTCAGGGTCGGGGGCGACACCATCCGCACTCACCACATGCCCTAGATACTGCACTCTGGGTTTCAGCAGGTGGCATTTTGAGGGCTTCAACTTCATCCCGTACTGGGCAAGGGACGCGAACACCTCGGCCAGGTGCTCCAGATGGGCTTCATACGTCTGGGAATAAACAATCACATCATCCAAATACAGCAGGACGGTCTCGAAGTTTAAATGTCCCAGACAGCACTCCATCAACCGTTGGAAGGTCCCAGGGGCATTGCACAGCCCAAACGGCATGCTATTGAATTCGCAGAGTCCCATCGGGGTGGTGAAGGCGGTCTTCTCCCGGTCTTCTGGGGCCACGGCCACTTGCCAGTATCCGCTGGTGAGGTCAAGGGTCGAGAAGTAGTTTGCGGTTCTCAGTGCAGCCAAAGACTCTTCAATACGAGGTAGGGGATAGGCATCTTTATGGGTTATCTGGTTGATCTTCCGGTAGTCCACACACATCCGCATGGTACCATCCTTCTTCTTGACCAGTACCAACGGAGCGGCCCAGGGACTACAGCTGTCCCGAATAACCCCTGCCTCCTTCATATTCCTCAACATATCTTTGGCACACTGGTAATGTGCAGGGGGAATAGGTCTATACCTCTCTTTGATAGGGGGATGTTCACCTGTGGGAATGTGGTGTTGAACCCCCTTGATCCGCCCAAAGTCTAGGGGGTGCTTACTGAAAACCTGTTCGTACTCCTGCACCACCCGGTGTACCCCGGCCCTGTGATGTGTAGGGGTATCATCAGTGCCTACATGTAGCTGTTGGTGCCACTCCTTTGTGTCCCCCTGGGGTGGGGAAGTGCTGGGGGTAGGTGGGAGTGTGGATGGACTGGCTTCCTGGATAGTGTGAGGGTCCAGGGTGAGCAGCTTGGCAATGGTGGCGTACCGGGGGAGCCTGACTTCTTCCTCCCCACAGTTCAACACTCTCACGGGCACTCTCCCTTTCTTCACATCTACCACCCCTCGGGCGGCCACTACAGTGGGCCAGTGCTCGGAGGGCATGGGCTCCATCATCGCAGGGTAGTCACGCCCCTGAGGCCCTACTGCTGCCCTACACCAGATCATCATCTCACTCCTAGGGGGCACAGTCAATGGAGCAACATCCATCACTCTCACTCCACCAATCTCCCCTCCTGTTGAGCTTACATGCTGGCGGTACATCAGGGCGCGGATCTCACGCTGCACAGCCCTCTGCCGGCTCCCCGCCGCGGTGGCGGCTAGCTGTTGCAATAGGTTCAACACATCAGCCATGCAGTGTTCCATCACATTGGTTCCCAGCACTATTTTCGGGTTATGATCACTGGGTTCATTCATGATCACAATCATACCCTGGTGTTGCAGTTCAGCTTGCCCCACTGTCATAGCCACTTGTTTATACCCCACCTGGGTCAATGGAAGTCCATTAGCGGCAATCAAATTTATACTATCGTCTGGAGGCGCCAGCTCGTCTGTGGCCCAATACTGCCGATACAACGTGTACGGTATGGTAGTTACCTGTGATCCAGTGTCCAAGAGAGCCATCACTGGTATGCCGTCCACAGCCACGGGGATGATAGGGCGGGCCCCGACATATCGGTCTCGCCAGTCCGGAGGGCCACGGTGTTCTACTCCTGAGGATTGGCCCGGGGCCCCAGGGGTTGCTCGTTTAACGGGCACTGTCGGTAATAATGGCCCGGCTTACGGCACTTGTAGCAGATTGGAGGTCTACTCCGCGGGTTGTTAGCGCTTCTCCGCTGCATCCAGGGAACATCTTCGGGACTGTCAGCAAGCTGTATCTGCGCTGGAGGCTGAGATCTGGTCAGAGGTTGTAGCGCAGCAAGGATCTTGGCAAGGTCTCCGTCCAGGCGACGGACCTGGGCTGCCAGTTCTTCCACGGTGCTGCTCGGGGCTGCAGGTATTAAGGAGGTTGGTTTGGCTGGGGCCGCCACAACGGGAGCTGTCTCAACGGGCCACGGGACGGGTTCCAGGACTTCAGCAGCTGGGGGCTGTAGTGCCTTGATAGCCCGCTCCTTTAACACAGCAAAGTCCACATCAGGGTGTTCCAGGGCCCACAGCCGGAGTTGTTTACGATCCTCAGGGGACCTCATCCCCTGCGCAAATTGCTCCACTAACATCTTGTTGCTATCCGCCTCGTTAATAGAGTTCACCCGCTTCAGCGTGCGGAGGGCGGTCTGCAGACGTAGAGCATAGTCCCGAATGCTATCTCCAGCTCGTTGCTGGCACTGGTAAAACTGCATCCTCAGCTCAGCTTCAGTCCGGGTCTCGAAGGCAGTCTGTAGCTTCTCGAAGATGGTGGCTACAGAGAGCCGGTCCCCCTCGGCCCAGGTCTCCGCCTCCTGCTCCGCCGCACCGGTTAACTGGCCTAGCACTATCGCTGCACGTTGCTTATCAGTCAGGGGATACAGCTCTAGCAACGGGTTAAGCTTTTTCCGGAAGGCCTGTAGGGCATCCGGTTTCCCGTCATACCGCGGTAGCCAGGCAGCTCCGGGCGCATAGGGCAAGGAGAATGGCATGACCTGAGCAAACGCGGGTCCGCGGCACCTCCCGCCGGTACGACCGGGACCTGGGCAGGCCCATTCCCATCCGCGGGTGCCGCAGCGGCTGCGACCACCGCTCCTCCAGCGGCTCCGTCGGGCGCAGACATCTTGTTTCCGTCCCCCTTAGCTCTTTCCGGCCCCTCCTCTCTCGGGGCGGGGTTTTTGCCATCGCGCCTCTACTGCTCGAGAAGACGCTCGAGCGGGAACTTTTCGCGCCAAAGATGGCGGCTTCTCAAATTTTTCTGCCGGATGCCTCCGGCGGTAACAAGGCGCACCTCTCCCTGACGGCAGAGCGGTAAGATCCTGTTCGTGACGCCAAGTTGTCGCGGGCGGGGAGGAGGGTGTCGGCACACCGCGCTCACCCCTTCTGCTCGGGTCCGGCAGCTGCTCAGTGGTGGCTCGAGCTGTGGGCCGGATCCCGGGGTTCCTCGAGCGACACTCCTCGCCCGTGAGTGAAAGGGGGTGTTTGTTGGGTGTGGGGATTGTTATAGTTCGTGACGCCACCCACGGTTGTGGTGATTGCACCACCGCTGCTCAGTATGGGGGTCCCGGGGATGGTGATGTGGAGCAGCCAGGTGTTGTGTTGCCCCTCCGTGGGTAGGGGATGGTGATCCCGGGGCCCGGTGATGAGATGTAAAGTGTAGGGCCTGGAGGGCGCAGGGACGTGGGGGCAGCGCTGTGCCTTGCGGCACTGTGGTACTCACTCAGCCTGACACACGGACACAGTTTGTACGGTAAACCAACGGCTGGTAGGACGGTCCCACAGACGGCTGCACCTGCACTCCCGGTAGGTGACGGTGATGTCTCTCTTCCTTGCACCTGTGTTGACTGATGGTAGCGGTGGATTCCCTCCGGTTACCCGCTCCCCGGCTACAATCTGGGCCGGAGGAGCTCTACACTTTGCCCGCAGGCGCTGGCCCTGGGGAAACTGGTGCCCTGGCGGTGGCGGTGTCTCCCCGGTTCAGGTTGGGCTGTTGCCTTCACTCGGGACTTGGTTGTTGGGGGAGCTGCGTCCCCGTCACTGACGGATTTGGCAAATCTGGCGACTCCTAGCCTTGCCGGGGTCTGAGAGGCCCCTGCCCTGGTGCTGACTGTCCTTCGGAACACTGCTCCAGACCACCGGGCACACAGCCAACGGGGTCCTTCCAGGAACTTCCAAACGGTCCCCCTCCAGACAGTCACCGCCGTTGCTGACCTTGCTGTTCTGGCCCTCACAAAGCTGGACCCTTCAGGCTTTCTTTCTCCTCTGTCACTTCTCCTGCTTTCCTCCTTTTCCACTTCTCTACTTTCACTTTCACTTTCCTTAACTCCTAAACTGAACTCTCCTCTTTACTCTTGCCCTGCCTGGGCTATCTGCTGTTCACTCAAGCTCGTCCCTGAGCTGACTGCCTGATTTCTTCCTGCCTCCAGTGTTGTGAGCTCCTCGGTGGGCGGAGCCAACCGCCTGGCCCACCCCCTGGTGTGCATCATCAAACTCCTGGAGTAAGGCAACAAGGATTTCTGGTTAGCTGTGATGTGCCTACCTGGAGTGTGGGGTGTGGTGGTGTTGTGACCTGTGACCCCTGGCTTGCCCAGGGCGACACAGAAGGAGCTCAAGATTAAAGTCCACATGAGACACCCAAAGAACCTAGATAACTTGGAGAAGATCTGCATGGAGGAGTGGGCCAAGATAACTCCAGAGACCTGTGCCGGCCTGATCAGGTCTTATAAAAGACGATTATTAGCTGTAATTGCAAACAAGGGTTATTCCACAAAATATTAAACCTAGGGGTTGAATAATAATTGACCCACACTTTTATGTTGAAAATTTATTAAAATTTAACTGAGCAACATAACTTGTTGGTTTGTAAGATTTATGCATCTGTTAATAAATCCTGCTCTTGTTTGAAGTTTGCAGGCTCTAACTTATTTGCATCTTATCAAACCTGCTAAATCTGCAGGGGGTTGAAGACTACTTGTAGGCACTGTATGTGGGACGGCTACTAGCGATTTTGTACACAGCGGGCAGCGATTTGCCGATGACGCACAAACGACGGGGGTGGGTGCTTTCACGAGCATAATCGCTAGCGATGTCGCTGCGTGTAAAGCGCCCTTAATACTGGATAATGTGTGTGACGCCCCAGGGCTGTGGGGTACTCGGTCCCGGACGCGTGGTGTGCAGGGGGGAACAGTCGTGGTCGCGGCCGATACCCGGTTCCATGACCCTGGGGGTCGTTCCGATAAAAAGGGGGTGAAAAATGGTAGCAAAATTAAAAAAAAATAAAATAAGAGTTTTTCGACTACGCCACTTGCGGTGTGCGGCCAGGTTATTGAAGCCGCCGCTGCAAGGTCCTGCTGGGGGTGATGGAGTAATGCAGCTTAGGTGTTTTGGGCCCTCCGCAAGCAGGGCTAGGCCCCAGCAGTGGATGATGGGGGTTATAGTAAGAAACAGTCAGTGTATGTGTACGGAGGCGAGAAGGAAACAGTCCACATCGGTATTGCAGTTTCAACTTGCTTTTTTACTTTGGGCTTTGTATCTGGACCCGCTGGTGCCAGTTTCAGGTGTTCCCGCTCTCCTTGTTCTCCATGCCAACTGTCACCTGGGATAGCTGTCCTCCATGCACACTTGTTGTATTGGGCTCCCATGGCTTAGAGCTTCTGGGGGAGCCCCTCTGTTTCAGTCTTGGTCCTATTGCAGGCAGCCTGGACTATTTAAGGGGTCCCCTCTTTGCTGCTGATGCTTCAGACTCTTTGGTTGGTGATGGACCCTGGAGATCCTCTCACCTGGCAGATTTAACAGTTGACCATAAAGTGTCCCCGCTGTCCTAGGGTCTGCACCCTGCCTTGTGCTGAGTCCTGTGAGCATAGGCTCCAGACTTCCACAGGCGACCCGCGGTTCCTGGAGTATTCCACTTCCACAGGTAACCCACGGTCCCTGGAGTCCTGGTTCCTTAAGGCCCCGTCACACGCAGCGACGTATCTAACGATATATTGCCAGGGTCACGGATTCCGTGACGCACACACGGCATCGTTAGCGTCGTCATTGCGTGTGACAGCAAGGAACGACCGTTAACGATGGAAAATACTCACCTTATCGTCCATCGTTGACACGTCTTTCCTTTTTAAAAAATCGTTCATTGTTGAGCTCGCAGGTTGTTAGTCGTTCCCGAGGCAGCACACATCGCTACGTGTGACACCTTGGGAATGACGAACTGCAGCTTACCTGCGGCCGCCGGCAATGCGGAAGTTGGGCGGGATGTTAAGTCCCGCTCATCTCCGCCCCTGGCTTCTATTGGGCGGCCGCTTAGTAACGCCACTGTGACGCCGCACAAACCGCCCCCTTAGAAAGGAGGCGGTTCACCGGCAACAGTGACGTTGCTAGGCAGGTAAGTATGTAGGACTGTTCCTAGCGATATTGTGCGCCACGGACAGCAATTTGTCCGTGACGCAAAAACGACAGGAGCGGGTGCTTTCACCAGCGGTATCGCTGCGTGTAACACCCCCTTTACTCCACAGTCCCTCACTCCTGTCACAGCACTCCGGTGTTACTTCAGCTCTTTACACTTTTCCTTTTTTTCTGTACTTTCACTCTTCACTCCTCTCTCCTTCACTTTCGACTCTCAACTCCCAACTCCACTTTTCACTGACTAAACAGTTCCTCCCGCCAACTTCCGAACTGACCACTTGCCCCTCCCCTTGCTGGGTGTCTCCCTACAGATTGGGTGGCGACTATCCAATCAGTGCCCATCCCTTTTACCTGTTGCTAGGCAGTCTCCCGGTCTGGAATTGGGGTTGTGGATGTGGCCTGAGGGTGCTGGTGTGTTGACTGGCATGGATATTCTGGAATTTGGGTTTCCACGTTCACATTTTGTGGCACCTGATACCTCAGGGGTGCTACATTTGCATATAAAAAGTGTACAACAGCATTGAAGTCAATGATCTATACTTGTGCTCAAAGGACAATTGAATAACAGCAGAAACCATTATTCTTGCCAGGATCTGTAGTCTGGTAATGATAAATTAATTTACTCCTAATTCTGCATTTTTATAAAACCACAGAGAATAAATTATATAAAAAGCTTTCCTTTATTGGCTTAATGCAATTACGTGCTACAGCAACAGCTCCTGAAATGTAGAAGTGTATTTGTGAAAAGGAAGCAAAATAAATATTCAGTTTGCGCATAAATGGCTGAAATAGTAACCTAAATTCGCTCTTAGCCACAATTCTAACATTTTTTCTTCTAAAATAAGCAAGAGATTCCTGGCTTATCTGCGATGACCCGATAAGGCTTTCATTTCACTGTTGTATGGTTAAAGCAGATAAAAGTGTTGAAAAGACAAATATTTCCTTTTTTTTTCCTTTTCATTTTTTTTCTACAATGAGCTGAGTAGTGATGAAGGTGTGAAGTTTCCATATGTGTAAAGAACTAGAAGATACTACTTTACTAATACTATTATGATTCAGTCGCACCATTGATGCCATAATATACATATTTAAAAAAAAAAATTAGGACTAATTGGCATGATTTATTATAATTAATTATTAGTTAATATTCAATGCTAAAATATGTAGATAACAGGATAATAATTAACACACTGGGACAGATACCATTACCAGAAGCAGTAACAGGTAAGGTGGACAGTTGGAAGTTTAAATAAGGTACGGTGCACCCCCATTAGTCACCTTGTAGTTGGGCCACTGACTCGCCCTGCCATTGACTGGTAAGCAAGATCTAATTTACATATCATAAAATATCAAGTTGTATATAAAAAGAAGGAAAACGGGTTTTAGCCACGCTAAAAACCACTGATGCAGGATTAATAAAGAAGTTTCTTTTTTATTACAGCATTCCAACGCGTTTCAGAGACAAGGACCGTCTCCTTCCTCAGGGAAAAAAAGAAATCATACACATGTCTACAGCCTAATGCTTTATAGGAGGATACAAGCTGCCACGTTGACAGACATGACGTCATCCACCCACTCGGTTGCAGGGCAATGACTCATAGACACGTGGAGAACGTGGCAGCTTGTAAAAAGCTCTTTTCCTTTCTTATCATTCAAGTTATATCGGGTAAGACCCTATTTGCGCCTTTTGTCTCCCCACCTCTAGCATCTATAAAATATCAAGTGAAAGTTGGGCAGCGATCACTGTGCTCAGCAGGAAGGAACAAGGATGTAAGAGGCTGAGCATCTGTCACACTGAGCCAACTGTGAAGGCGGCACTAAAATATGTTTAGACTACAGTTTCTGACACTCTATCTGATAACTTCTCTGACGTCTGTATTCAACGCAGGCAGGCTCGGGCATCAACCAACAGATTGGTAGTTCATAGGCAGGCTAGGAAAAGTTAATCTCTGCTGGTCTGCTTGTTAGTCTCCTTTTATCCCATGCTGTGGGGAAGCCAATCACATCTGCTCCCCTCCTATATATGCTAGCTATATCCTTCCTTCCATGCCGGCTATAGTTAATCTTAGCTGGTCTGGTGAGGTGTTGTGATCAAAACTAACTGGTAGCTGTAGTACGTGTTGCAGTATGCGGTTGTGGAGTTAACCCTTGTTGTCTTTTTGTTGCTACCTTCCTGCTCTTGCTTTTCTCCTGAGTCTCTCATTGTTTGTTCCTGTGAGTTTGCAGTGTGTCAGAGTTTTGGTTTTCCCCTATCTGTGTTTCCAGTTCTCTCCTGCCCCTTCTTTCCCTGGTGAGAGGGGGAAATCATATTAGTTCTGTTCAGGAGCAAAGCCAGGCTCGAGACTTAGACATCTCCATCATTATTAACCACCCCTTGTGTGAGGTACAGCATAGGAGACCCTGTCCCTTGCTTTCCCGCTGTCACATTGTAACAGCATTAAGCCCACCACCCAATAAACACAAAAATTTAATAAACTTAATGACCAACTGGGCACAAGTGCACTGATGTTATGCATGACATGGTGAAGTGGATTTGTTTAGCCATAGGTCAGGGCGAGCAGCATAGATCGATGGTGTTAATGAAATGGAGCTGGATAGATCAGACAGCAGATAGAGCAAAAATTAGTACAGCTGCATATGGAGGACAACACATAGAACAGCAGAGCTGGATATATGGGACAGTAGGTGGAATAGTGGAGTAGGGAATGTGAACTATCACTTTGGAGCAAATCTTTGTTAGTAAAAAGCACATGTGTAGCACAGGCAAGAGTGAACCGCACTTTGGGACAGCAGAGCAGGAATAGCAGAAAGACACCTTGTTATGATCTGCATAGTCTGGTTTGCAGATAGGCACCCTGATATAGCAAATCTGAGTATGTGGCCAGCACCTTGAAAAAGCAGAGTGGGTCTGCAGACTGGTACCTTGGCATAGCAGAGCAGACTGGGCACAAAACATCTTGAAACAGCAAAGCATTGTTTGTTAGTTGGCAAATATTAGTTAACCAGTACCAGTAGCACCGTGGCTAAACAAGCACCTGATTACTCAGGCCGTTTGCAGCTACCTCAGTTAGTCTTAAAGGGAATCTGTCACCACATTTAACCTAAACTAAACTATTAATTTGGGCATATGTGGCACCCCTGACCTGGTCAGGCACCACTGAGTACTGCACCCATGCTGGGTCAGTACAATACAGGTAATCCCAAAGGCTGATTAGGGTGTGGACACACAGACACGAAGTAACCAGGAACACACACAGCTTAGAGGGGACCCCTGAGCAGACCCAGGGAGGGTCGTGGCCCTCGCATCCCAGCTAGTGGTGGGTGTGGGACTGGAGACAGAGAGTTGTGCAGTGGCAGCCGAAGGAGAAGGAGTGGAGGAGCCGCGTCTGGAGGGTAAAGTAGAGGAGCAGGACCCTGCCAGACCCTGCACCTGTAGTGGCTGCTGGCAGGAGGGAAAGGCTACCCAGTGGTGCCGCCTGAAAACCACCTAGGGCAGTAGCAAGAGGTGGCTGAGTAAGGAGACTGCCGGTAGACCAAGCCCGCACAGGGAGACACAGGTCCCCAGAGCAGGAACCCATCTATTCGGCCTGCTAAACCTGCTGGTGAAGGTGCTTTATGTGCCTCACCAACCTACACAGAACCCGCAGCATCAACAGCAATGAGGGGGCCCATAAGGAGGATCGAGCCTGGAGCCATCTTATCCTTGGTCCACACTGTCAGCAAAAAGGCCAGAAAGGGGAGAACAGCAGTTGCGACTTCCCTGCGTGATCCCGAAAGACTCCAAGTCGGGGTCACCTCAAAACAAGAAGGGCTAGGAAGGCGAGTCAGCAGTCACCCCTACATCAGCCGAAGCGATACTTGGTTCCACCTGGTTCATCATAGCCACCCGGGTTGACTCACAGCTACTACCATCTGAGAGTGAATAAAAACCCTGAAAGACATTGCTGTTTGTGTGTGAGTTCTTCTGCGACCTGTGGTACTACACACTTACAGTGAGCCCTGGGGCCAGCCTCACTCTCGGGAGGCCACAACACCAGACTGCATCTACCATCAGCCCCAAGCGCTCCCTAAACTGCAGTGGTGGTCACCCCCTGACCACAAATACCGAGAGTGGCGTCACGATTCCCATAGAAGTTAACCTGACCTACTTGCGGCCAGAAGATTCCCATCCCGTGGAGTCCCTGAAGACCCTGAGGCGACCTGAAGGTAATGCGGGGCTCCACACATACAGGTTATAGAATGCTGAAAAAAGCCTTACTTGTATGCCCCATGTTAGATGACTTGTTGAAATATCATCTTTTATCACTTTATGGAAATTAGTTCTTCCAAGCTATGGAGAGGATTCTGCCTGGAAGATAACTCCGCCTCCAGAGCTTATTTTAAATAAAAGGGCGTTACCAGTGTGATGGCTGCTCTCTGCTCTCACTGCAGAGCTGTGTGTGATTATAAGGGTACGCTCACACGAGCGTGAAAATCGGACGAGAGCAATGCGAGAAGTTCTCGCATTACACTCGGACCAATGTTATTCTATGAGTGCGAGCTGTTGGTCAGCTTTTCTCGCATCCAGATTCTGGATGCGAGAAAAGCGGCAGCATGCTGCGTATTCATACGTAAAACGTCTCTGACTCGCCAATACAAGTCTATGGGTGCGAGAAAAAAGCGGACGTTACACGGACGGCACACGGACCATCCTAGTGACATCCGTCTTTATGAATACAATTCTATCATGTAGCATAGAACACTGTAAATGTTCATGTTGTTGACTGTAAATGACTAATAGCTGCTGAGAAAAAAACGGATTGCACATGGACAGCATACTGACAGCACACTGAGAGCACACTGATGACAAGTGAGAAAAATTCATCCGACTCTCGCAAACGAGAATGGGACCGTTTTTTAATACGTTCGTGTGAGTCCAGCCTAACTGACACTTCTGCAGGTGCCTCTCAGCTTCAGCCTCCATTTCACAGACATACAGTGTTGCAATACCGTTGCAATGAAGCAGAGCTCAGGGAGCTGCAAATAATGTGTTTGCAAGAAGACAAATTTAATTTCTATTGTTCTTTGTCAGTTACTTGTGTCACACTGGTAACTCCCCTTGTAGTTCAAATAAGTTCTGGAGGCGGAGTTATCTTCCAGACAGCATCTGCCCCATAGCCTGGAAGAGCTCATTTATATAAAGTTATTAAAGGGAACCTGTCATGGGATGTTTATAATTCTTACCTAACGGTCGGCACGGAGCAGATGGGTCAGATGGGCGTCTCCGTTCTCCGGGTCCCGCTCCTCCTCTTTCAGCCATCTTTGTCCTCCTTCTGAAGCTAGTGTGGATGACGCGTTCTACGTCATCTACACTAGTCAACAGTGAGGTCCTGTGCAAGGGCCCTTTGATCTGCGGTGACGTAGAATGAGTCATCCACACTAGTGTGACGCCCTGGCAAAACCAGGTAGTCACAGATGACTGTACCCCCCACCAACAGTAAAGGAATCGCCTCCTCCTTGGGATTCAACACCACATCCCACACACAGGAACACCAGCCACAAAGCCTAGTCGCCCCCCCTTGATAGCCGGGACACACCAGTGGGCGGGACCAGGCGGATGGGAACGCCCACCTAGGGATCTTGAGGTGACAAGGGGAGGGAACACAGTTATTTACACAGTGGTTAGTCAGAAGAGACAGCGTGTCTGTAGTGAGTGGAGGAGCTGAAGTGCAATGTGGTCAGGGTTGGAGCCCTGGACCACGGGAGGACCGACTAGGTGGCAGACGGCAGTGTAGGGCCACAGGCGACGGAGATCCGGTCGCGGGAGACCTGAAGTGGACCGGAGCAGGCTTCACCACGCCCTGACCCACCCCAGCATCACTCAGTTTGGTGGAGCTGGCTGGGAATGGCATAATAAATACCAAAAGTCACACATTTCTGGAGCAGTTTTAAAGGGAACCTGTCAGGTGCAATATGCACCCACAGCCACTAGCAGTTCTGGGTGCATATTGCTAATCCCTGCCTAACCATCCCTGTATCTAGTAGCATATATAAAGAGATCTTTAGAAAAAGTATTTCCAAAGATCCTTTATGATATGCTAATGAGCGCAGGGACTAGTCACAATTCCTGTGCCCCACAGTGGCGTGCTAACATGCTATTCAATGCCAAGCGTCATCTGCGGTATGTGACCTGTGTCTGTTGTCACCGCATCAGATGCCAGGCAGGGCACATGATGAGAACTTCCGGCACGTCCAGTCTGGCGCACTAGACCTCTCTGATGTTGGGACACGTACACCTGGCTTCATAGTGCGCATGACCGGAAGTGTGGGTGTCTGATGCGGCGGCAAAGGACATATGTACGCGCATCACTGCTGATGACGCTGGGCAATGGGCATTGAATAAGGGGCATGCTTACATGCTAAAAGGGAGTATGAGCGCAGGAACTAACGCCCTTGCAACTAGTCCCTGGCCTAATTAGTATACCATAAAGGATCTTTAGAAATACTTTCTCCATAGATCTCTTTATCTATGCTACTAGTGTGACGCCCTGGACTAGCCAGGTTGTCACGGGTAGTCCCATGCACACACGCGCCCCCCCCCCCCTTAAAAAGGTGACAGCAGCCAAACTACAAAACCTTGTCACCACCCTCCGGGTTTGATGTTGACACCAAGGGGGCGGAGCCAGACAGTTGTCTCCGCCCACCGTGGAGCACACAGGCCCTGAGGCGGGAAAAACTAGAGTCTAGATGAGTCTTGATAGTGAAGTGGAGTGGAGTGAAGTTCAAGGGCAGACCTGTGCCTAGGTCTGCCATAGTCTACACCAGGTGTCTGGGTTGGAGCCCAGTCACCTCTGGCAAGGAGGCAGACGGTGGTGGCCGCCTGCAGGAGCTAGTATTACAGCCGGTGGAACCGTAGGGACTGGGGACGGGCGGTGGCCCGCCGGTACTGAACCGGGGAACCGATTGGAAACCGGAGCACCAGGAGGGGTACTCAGACCCAGTATGAGGCCCAGAAACAACCGGGCTGAGTCAAATCAACTGATTGAGGACTGGACTTAAGGACCTATTCCACCTAAGACCCGACTGAAGACAACAGCCCAACCATTAGGGTAAAGCCACCGCCCAGGCATAGAGACCCGAGAGGCCAGTGTCTGCGGGCAAAGAGGGCTCTCCCGACACATACCAAGCCGGGGAGCGGACTACCGTTGCTTAGGCATAGGAGTCAACATTTTCTACATAAGTAAGGTGCAGGAGAAAGGCGGAAACCACCAACCTGATAAGGGGGAAACTGCAGCCGGCTGCGGGCACCGTTCACCATCCCGTTTGGTTTACCAGAGACTCCAGCGTGTTTGTAATAGTGAGTACAACAGTGCCTTCGGGCCACGCACCGCGCTGCACCTCACCGACACGCCAGCATCATCCATTCTCCCGCCTCAGCACCTTCCCTCGGGCCCCCGGGACCATCATCCCCCTACCCACGGAGGGGTCAACGCCAAGCTGCGCAACACCGTCCCTGGGAGCCTAGTCAACGGCAGCGGTGGTGTCCATCTCATTCACCACAACCCGTGGGTGGCGTCACAAACTCAAACCCCCCCCCCTACAAACAACCGCGGCTCCGGCCGTGGACCTCCCCACCGAAGTCCCTACGTGTAGTGCCAACCCCCTTTCAGAGCGACGTGACCCCTGGGTCCGTGAGCCAACCCACCGACGAGCACGGATCCGAGCGGCTCTGCAGCCGGCCGAGCCACGGGGCGGTACACTACATACAGGGACAGTTAGGCAGGGATTAGCAATATGCACCCAGAACTGCTCGTGGTTCTGGGTGCATATTGGACCTGACAGGTTCCCTTTAAGTTGTGCAAAACGATTGCAACATTTCAACACACTTTGATGAATTCTGCCCTTTAACTTTCCTTTTCCAAATTTTTCTTAGTAAAGGCGCAGCTGTAATTTGGATGTTTGCTATACGTGACACCTACTTTATTTGCATAGTTTTGGAGAGGTTTTTTGTTTGTTTTTTTTTAGAAATTTCACCCCCAATGAAGTTTTCCCCAAATGTTTCTTTGGAAAATGCCTTTTGTTTGAATTCTGCTCCATGTGTGGGTGGTAAGTTTTTGTTTAATAGACTATTTGCTGTTTTCTGTACTGTTGACTACATAAACCACAAGTAACCTGTTCCATGTCTCACTGGCAGCCGATCTGTGAAGTGACTTGTGAAAAGCAGAATGTGCTCGACCATGACTATAAAACTGCGGGGTTGTTGGAATACGGTGGTTTGTTGAAAAGACAAACATGTTTTCATTTGGGATCTTGTTTATGTTTTTGTTATATTTAATAGTAATGATTTTTGTCATACGACTCAATGTGAGGGGAATTTGTTTTTAGCAAACCGAGAAACAGATTATCATGGGGTCACCGTGTACTCTGGGATCCTGCAAAGAATAGCCGGGTCTGCTAGTTTCCTAATTTTGGATATACTATACGCTGCCAAAATATTACAGAAAAGCCACAGAACACTCAATAAACTCTAAATTTTGTGGGGAATTTAAGAATCTGACAATGAGCCTTTTTGACAGTTGTATTTTTATTTTGCAACTATTTCTATATGTAAAGCAGCATTAAGGGGGCTCCATGGACCCAAATAGGAAAAAAAAAAACCCAAAAGGTTCAATACTAGTCCAAATATTCCTAGACCTTGTCTTGAGAATGTAGAGGAGCCATTGGTATTCCACTACTAGACACATTTTTTGCCCACTACTCAGAAAACCCCTTTTCAATCAGTATGTTTCCCCTTGTTATAATAATAACACTAAGGTACTGTGCACATGCTGCAGTTTTTGATGCCGTTTTTGACTGTTTTTTGATTTTGTTTATTTAAAACTGCATGAAAATCTGCATGCCTCTTCTGAAGTCAGCAATGTCTAAAGGGTGCTTTACACGCTGCGATATCGGTACCGATATCGCTAGCGAGCGTACCCGCCCCCGTCGGTTGTGCGTCACGGCCAAATCGCTGCCCGTGGCGCACAACATCGCTAACACCCGTCACACGGACTTACCTGCCCTGCAACGTCGCTCTGGCCGGCGATCCGCCTCCTTTATAAGGGGGCGGTTCGTGCGGCGTCACAGCAACGTCACACAGCAGCCATCCAATAGCAGAGGAGGGGTGGAGATGAGCGGCCGCCCACCTCCTTCCTTCCTCATTGCCGGTGGACGCAGGTAAGGAGATGTTCGTCGTTCCTGCGGTGTCACACACAGCGATGTGTGCTGCCGCAGGAACGACGAACAACATTGCATCTGCAGCAGCAATGATATTTGGAAAAGGAGCGACATGTCAACGAGCAACGATTTTTCATGTTTTTGCGCTCGTTGATCGTCGCTCCTTGGTGTCACACGCTGCGATGTCGCTAACGGCGTCAGATGTGCGTCACTAACGATATATCGTTAGCGATGTCGCAGCGTGTAAAGCACCCTTTAGGCTATGTTCACACAGGGCTTTTTTGGTAAGTGTTTTTAGCTGCAGATTTGTCTTGGTTTTATGCAAATCCATGCTAATAAAAAGCTGCTTTTTACAGTCCCAGCAAAGTCTATGAGATTTCTGAAATCTCATGCACATGTGGCGCCCCAGGACCTGGTCGCCACAACAGCATTGCCCTTCCAAAGGGTTAGTGCTGAGCCTGGAGGTAATGGGGAGATCCATTGGCCAGCAAGTTTAACACCCAACGCAGTTCTCCCTCCGGCCAGCAGAGGGAGCTCTGAACCTGGAATTCCAGGGAGCATTCCTTAAGTCTGACCTGAGGGAGGAAGTAGAGTTCAGTCTGTAGAGAGAAGTGATAGTGAACAGACACAGAGTGTGCTGTCCTGTTGATCTGGGGCCTAGAGCTAGAGTAGCTTGGCCCAGGGAAGCAGGAGTAGCAGAGAGGCAGCGGAGAGACTCGGACATCGGAGTCTGTGGCCACCAGGGCTTAAAATACTCCCTGGTAGCCGAATCCGAAGGGCAGGAGAGCTGCAAGCACCTGGCCCATAAACATCCCGAAGGTACAGCTGCGGCATCAGGGCCCGGTGTGGACTCCAGCAGAGAAGCACCAGAGAGGGCCTGTGCAGCCTGCTACAGAAGGAAAGGGACGTACCATCGGTCCCAGCAGCAAAGAGGGCCATTGCTGGATTCAGAGAAGCAGGGTCCTATCATAACAAAGAGAAGCACAGGAGTAGGCCTCATACTCAGCTGGCCAGAAAGATCACCCCAAGTACTTCCAGGCCGACCGGATCCCCATCACCACCTGTAACGGTCTCCCAGGACTGGACTGTTCCCAAAGTAAAAGAGGACAAGGTAAAGAGACTGTTGTTTGTGCCTGGTTCTTTCATTGCCTGTCGGCCCTGCACCGTGTTAGCCACACAACCCCATAGACTTTCACGAGCACTAACAGTGTCCCCGGGGCTCCGCTCCACCTGTGGGGAGCAGTACCACCATTGCTGCTATATCATCACCCTCACACAGCAGCGGCGGCTTAATAGCCGCAGACCACAGGTGGCGTCACGAACACAAACTTTATTCATCAAGCCACATATTCTACTGACACCCACCAGGGCCACGGAGCCGGGCCCAGCCACCACTGACTACCACCAGACTAGTCCGGCCCGGCACCGGGTGTCCCATAGCCCTGGGGTGGGCGAGTCAACTTTTGGCGTCACGAACAGGATTTCGTGCCCGGTCCCACCGGGTACTGTGCGCCTGCAGAAACTGTGCTTAAAAGACCGTGTTATTGTTTGCAAACTGCCGCCGCCATTAGCCTCGCCGAGCGCAGGAAAAAGGGGGGCGTGCCTGACCAAGAGCGCGAAGGGAGCGCGCCATCAGAGCAGAGCGCTGTTAACCCCGCGCGACCCAGAAGGGAATTTGAAAAGTGAACGGAGCCTGGTAAGGTTCACTAAGGGGGAGGAAGATGTCCGACTCGGAGGGGGGGCAGGTGGCTGCCATAGCCCGAGACGCCGCGGCACCAGCCGAAGCAATCCCAGTCGCCGTCGCCCCAGCCCCCGCTGTAGCGCCGGTAATGCCGATCACAATGCCGTACATCCCGGGAGCGGAATGGCTGCCGCAGTACTCTGGGGAGTCCCATACCTTGAGCGACTTCAGAGAAAGTCTGCACAGCTTGTTCCGGGTGTATCCGCTGACTGAGAGCCAGAAGGTGGGCATATTAATGGGGCAGCTAGCCGGCGCGGCCCAGCGTAAAGTGAAGTCCTGGCCTGATACAGATAAAGGGACAGCAACCCAGATACTGGCCAAGCTAAAGAGTACTTTTGACACCCGCACCGCAGCAGAAATAAAGATGAGATTCTTTGGGTGCAAACAACGGGCCACAGACAGCATAAGGGACTATGCCTTAAACTTGCAGGAGTCCCTGAAAGCAGTTAAACAGGTGGACCCAGAGAGTGTACGTGAAGAACACAAACTCCTAACTGAGCAGTTCATAGAAGGGCTCCTGTCAGATGCCCACAGGACCCAGCTGCGTATCATGGTCCTGCAGAACCCTGCTCTGGACTTTGCAAAGTTTAAAGACCAGGCCATCCGGGTACTGAGAGAATCTACACCAAATGACCCAGTACCCCTCCGGCCTCTTGCTATCACGTACCCCGGGGTGGTGCCTGCAACACGAGCCGCTGCAGGGGCTGAGGCGCAGTCCCTGGATAAGGATCCCACTGCAGAGCTCAGACAGCAGGTCCAGGAGCTGACCAAGACTGTAGCTGCCCTTGCCAAGACCGTGCAGTCTCTACAAGTGACCCCATCGCCTGCAAGAATCGAGTTGGCCTCCAGCCCAGATGACGTCCCATGGATGCGACAGAGGAGGATTCCCCCGACCCGAGGAAAAGATACAGACCAGTATGATTCAACGGGACAACCGATCTGCTACCGCTGAAGCCAGGCGGGCCACATTGTGTGTCGCCCTGGGCAAGCCAGGGGACACAGGTCACAACACCACCACACCCCACACTTCAGGTAGGCACATCACAGCTAACCACAAATCCTTGTTGCCTTCCTCCAGAGGTTGATGATGCACACCAGGGGGTGGGCCAGGCGGTTGGCTCCGCCCACCGAGGAGCTCACAACTCTGGAGGCAGGAAGAAACCAGGCAGATGAGTCCAGGAGGAGGAAGTGGAAGGAGTGGAGGAGTAGTCTAGACAGGGCTAGAGTAAACAAGCAGTGAAAGTAGAGAAGTGGAAAAGGAGGAAAGGAGGAAAAGTGACAGAAGAGAAAGACAGCCTGAAGGGTCCAGCTTTGTGAGGGCCAGAACAGCAAGGTCAGCAACGGCGGTGACTGTCTGGAGGGGGACCGTTTGGAAGTTCCTGGAAGGACCCCGTTGGCTGTGTGCCCGGTGGTCTGGAGCAGTGTTCCGAAGGACAGTCAGCACCAGGGCAGGGGCCTCTCGGACCCCGGCAAGGCTAGGAGTCGCCAGATTTGCCAAATCCGTCAGTGACGGGGACGCAGATCCCCCAACAACCAAGTCCCGATTGAAGGCAACAGCCCAACCCGTATTGGAGAGACACCGCCACTGCTACGGCACCAGTTTCTCAGGGCCAGCGCCTGCGGGCAAAGTGTAGAGCTCCTCCGGCCCAGATTGCAGCCGGGGAGCGGGAATCCACCGCTACCATCAGTCAACATAGGTGCAAGGAAGAGAGACAACACCGTCACCTACCGGGAGTGCAGGTGCAGCCGTCTGTGGGACCGTCCTACCAGCCGTTGGTTTACCGTACAAACTGTGTCCGTGTGTCAGGCTGAGTGAGTACCACAGTGCCGCAAGGCACAGCGCAGCCCCCGCGTCCCTGCGCCCTCCAGGCCCTACACTTTACATCTCATCACCGGGCCCCGGGATCACAAACCCCTACCCACTGAGGGGCAACACAACACCTGGCTGCTCCGCATCACCATCCCCGGGACCCCCACACTGAGCAGCGGTGGTGCAATCACCACAACCGTGGGTGGCGTCACGAACTATAACAATCCCCTCACCCAACAAACACCCCCTTTCACTCACGGGCGAGGAGTGTCGCTCGAGAAACCCCGGGATCCGGCCCACAGCTCGAGCCACCAGGAGCAGCTGCCGGACCCGAGCAGAAGGGGTGAGCGCGGTGTGCTGACACCCTCCTCCCCGCCCGCGACAATTGCACGACACTGTCCTTTAAATGGGCCGAGCCTGGGGCCAGGAGCCAACCCCAAGGTGTAAGGAAGCCCGGCTCAACCCCCAGCCGCAGCAAATATGTGGGAGGACGACCGGTCCTTCCTATTGTGCTGGATGGGATCCCTTTAAATGCCCTCCTGGATACGGGGTCCCAGGTAACAACCATCCCTTATAAACTGTACAAAAGATATTGGGCTGATTCAGACATTGACCGTGGCCCAGATGATGATTTAACAATTGTGGCCAGTAATGGTCAGCCCTTACCTCAAATTGGGTATAAAGAAGTAACCATTAAAGTGGGGCGGGTAGAATTGCTATGTCAGGGGATGATAATTGTAGATATTGATCGCAAAGAATCTGACCCACTGCTAACCATTGGTACAAATGTGATAGAAAATTGTATTGCCGAAGTGATAATTTTGTTGCAACAGGCGTCTGAAACTGCCAGCTCCGGACAGCAGCGTGCCCTACAGAGGGAGATCAGAGCCCTGATGAGGAGGCAGCAGGTAGAGCTGGCCGGAGGAGAAATTGGCAGTGTGAGGGTAAGTGACCCCCTCCCCATTGCAATACCCCCAAGAAGTGAAATGTTGATATGGTGTCGGGCAGCAGTAGGCCTCAAGGTCAGGATTACCATGCCTTGGTAGAACCGGTGTATTCAGACAGTAGGCCTGGAGTCCTGATAGCCAGAGGGGTAGCAGACGTTCGCAAGGGGAGAGTGCCCGTCCGTGTCCTGAATTGTAGGGAGGAGGAAGCCAAATTGCCCCGGTACGCCACTGTAGCAAAACTGTACACTGTCAGCAACATTACCATCAAAGCAGTGGAACCCTTGATCCCGTCCGACCAGGCGGAAGACAATGGCTCCAAGGGGCAGCTGGAAGACTGGTGCCAAAAATTACATGTGGGCACTGACTCCACCCCCTCACACCAAAAGCATGGGGTTTACCGGGTGGTACAGGAGTACGAGCGGGTCTTCAGCAAACACCCCCTAGATTTTGGGCAGGTGAAAGGGGTTAAACATCAAATCCCCACGGGTGATCATCATCCCATTAAAGAGAGATACCGCCCTGTACCCCCCGCACAGTATCAGCGTGCCAAAGAGATGTTACGGGAAATGAAGGAGGCTGGGGTTATCAGAGATAGTTGTAGCCCCTGGGCAGCTCCACTAGTGCTCGTAAAGAAAAAAGATGGTACAATGAGAATGTGCGTAGATTACAGGCAAATTAACCGCATTACACATAAAGATGCTTATCCACTACCCAGAATAGAGGAGTCACTAACAGCCTTAAAGTCAGCTAACTATTTCTCCACCTTGGATCTCACCAGTGGGTATTGGCAGGTTCCCGTGGCAGAGGCGGACAAGGAGAAGACTGCATTCACGACACCAATGGGCCTCTGCGAGTTCAACTGTATGCCATTCGGGCTCTGCAACGCCCCAGGGACATTCCAAAGGTTGATGGAGTGCTGCTTGGGCCACCACAACTTTGAAACCGTGCTGTTGTACCTGGATGACGTCATAGTCTACTCCAAGACTTATGAAGACCACCTGAGGCACTTAGCAGAAGTGTTTGAGTCCTTGTCGAAATATGGCCTGAAGATAAAGCCGTCCAAATGTCACCTCTTGAAGCCAAAGGTACAGTACCTGGCTCATGTGGTCAGCACAGAAGGTGTGGCACCTGATCCGGAGAAAGTCACCGTAATCAAGGACTGGCCAAGACCCACCACGGTAAAGGAGGTGCGGCAGTTCCTTGGGCTGGTGGGCTACTACCGAAGGTTCATTGATGGTTTCACAAAGATAGCAGCGCCCCTTCAAGATCTCCTGGTGGGCCAGCCAAAGCAAGCTAAGAAGCAGAGCCCTCCATTTGAATGGAGCAGCCAAATAGAAACATCCTTTGTCCGACTGAAAGGGGCTCTCACGGGAGAAGAAATTCTGGCCTACCCTGACTACAGCCAGCCGTTTGTACTGTATATAGACGCCAGCAACGTGGGACTGGGAGCAGTTCTGTCCCAGGTGCAGGGAGGCAGAGAGAGGGTGATAGCTGACGCCAGTAGGAAGCTTCGGCCCACAGAAAGGAATCCAGAAAACTACAGTTCCTTCAAGCTGGAGTTCCTCGCTATTGTTTGGGCAGTGACTGAACGCTTCAAGAACTATCTGGCATCGGCCAAGTTCACCATCTTCACGGACAACAATCCGTTGACACATCTGGCAACAGCCAAGTTAGGTGCGTTGGAACAGCGATGGATGGCCCGGCTGTCTAACTTTGACTTTACCATCAAGTACCGGGCTGGCAAGAAGAATAACAATGCTGATGCGCTGTCCAGAATGCCTCACTTACCCGAGTCTGGAGAAGACCTGGATGAACTCGAAGAGATAGAGTTACCGGCTTTCCATCACCAAGGTGTTTCCCAGTGTGAGCATGCTGTAGGAGTGAAGCGCTCGAGCCAGCACGAGGTCTCGGTCAACCCATTACTCCACCATAATTGGGAAGAGACACAGAACGGTGACCTGGCCGTGCGATTGGTCAAAGAAAAGCTAGCACAAGCTGAGACCCATCTTGGCCCAGATGCTCTAGAAGAAGCCCAGCAGCTGTGGAAGGAGAGGGGACGACTGTTCACGTACCAAGGCAAGCGCTGCAAGAGATATGTCAACTGGCGAACGAATGAACTCGTCTGGCAGATAGTGGTCCCACAGAGGGATGCTCCAATGGTCCTAGCAGCTTATCATGATAACGCAGGACACTTCGGGTGGAAGAAGTTGGAGACCCTACTCCGTGATCGGTTCTACTGGGTGCACATGAGAAAGACAGTCGAGAAGTGGTGCCGAGACTGTGGTCCGTGTAACCTGAGGCGGAAAGATGATGCCAGCCAGAGGTCTCCCCTACAGCCAATTGTCACGAAGCAGCCCCTGGAGTTGGTGGCCCTGGACCACGTGAAGTTAACACCAAGCCGGTCAGGCTATGTGTACGCCCTCACCATTGTGGACCATTACTCTCGTTTCCTGGTAGTAGTGCCCGTGAAGGACCAGACAGCCAGAACAGCAGCTAGAGCATTTCAGGCATACTTTTGTCGACCTCACGGTTACCCTGAAAGGGTACTGACTGATCAAGGTCCTGCATTCGAGGCAGAAGTGTTCCAAGAGTTCTGTAACATGTACGGTTGTAAAAAAATCAGAACCACACCGTACCACCCCCAAACCAATGGATTGTGCGAGAAGATGAACCATGTGGTTATTGATATGCTCAAGACTCTACCTCTGGAAGAAAGAAACCAATGGTCAGAGAAGTTACCAGATCTGGTAGACCTGTACAACCATATCCCGGTAAATTCGACCAACTGCAGCCCTGCTTACCTGATGCGAGCAAGACCTGGCAAGTTACCTGTAGACTTTGAGATGGGGACTGTGTCACCTGAAGCGGTTCAGGAGATAGAAGATTGGGATACAGAGCGACAACAGCAGTACCGCAAGGTCCAGGAATGCGTAGAAAGGAGCCTGTCTCAAGCAAGAACGAGACAAGAGCAGCATTACAATCAAACAGCTCCAGCAACTCCCTTAGCACCTGGAGAACAGGTCCTCAAGAAAAAGCGGAGGGCGCATAAATTAGATGATCAGTGGGAGAATGAACCCTACACCATTATCCCCTCCAACTTTGACAATAGTAAGGCATGCCTCATAAGCAAAGATGAAGGCAAGACCTATCAAGCAGTTTCTCGAGACCGCCTGAAAGCATGCCCTGAACGGTGCAGAATCCAAAAAGAAGTAGAAGAAGTACAAGAAAGTCCCCAAAGTCCAGAAAAAGAGGAAGAGATGATCCAAACAATCCTTGGAAAATTCCCCAAAACTTGGACCCGAATAAACAATGCCATAGTGGTACCAGTGTTGACGTTCCCGCAGTTGGTCGAGCCAGAAACAGAAGAGGTTCCAGATCCACCTAAAGAACCGTCCGCTCCAACACGAGATGACACGCCAGCAGTGGAACAGGAGAATCAACCCCCTGTCAGTGGTGAACCTGTCATACCCTTGGCGACTCTTAGACCACATAGGCAATCATCACGCTTACCTATCAGGGTTAGGCCTACCTGTAGTGCTGGGGTAGAAGACACAGCAAGTAGTCAGGGACAAACACCAGAGCTACGCAGGTCTCAACGCAGCACTCGGGGACAGCCCCCTCCAAGGTATAGAGAGTAAAAAGAAAGAGTACTTATTAGAATGCAAATAGTTATGTGAAATGTCTTTAATGTTGTGTATAAATTTTTTTTTTTTGGTTGAGAAAATGGACAATTGGGCCACTGGACTATGGGTGGCCAACACATAGCTGTACATAGTTAGCACCAGTGTGCTCAGCACCCCTGAAGAAAAACCCGTCCGGCGTGCATAGAGTGGGGTCATCAATGCTCTGACGCACGCCCAGAGCCTACGTTGGGGGTTTTATCGCGGCAGGTCCCCCATAGAGCAGTGTAATGGACACCCGGCAGGGAGCCACACTGGACTCTTATAGTTGTTTAAGGTTGTAATATGTATGTCTTGTTTTGTTTTCTACAGTCCGGGAGTACTGAATTTAACTAAGGGGGAGTGTGGCGCCCCAGGACCTGGTCGCCACAACAGCATTGCCCTTCCAAAGGGTTAGTGCTGAGCCTGGAGGTAATGGGGAGATCCATTGGCCAGCAAGTTTAACACCCAATGCAGTTCTCCCTCCGGCCAGCAGAGGGAGCTCTGAACCTGGAATTCCAGGGAGCATTCCTTAAGTCTGACCTGAGGGAGGAAGTAGAGTTCAGTCTGTAGAGAGAAGTGATAGTGAACAGACGCAGAGTGTGCTGTCCTGTTGATCTGGGGCCTAGAGCTAGAGTAGCTTGGCCCAGGGAAGCAGGAGTAGCAGAGAGGCAGCGGAGAGACTCGGACATCGGAGTCTGTGGCCACCAGGGCTTAAAATACTCCCTGGTAGCCGAATCCGAAGGGCAGGAGAGCTGCAAGCACCTGGCCCATAAACATCCCGAAGGTACAGCTGCGGCATCAGGGCCCGGTGTGGACTCCAGCAGAGAAGCACCAGAGAGGGCCTGCGCAGCCTGCTACAGAGGGAAAGGGACGTACCATCGGTCCCAGCAGCAAAGAGGGCCATTGCTGGATTCAGAGAAGCAGGGTCCTATCATAACAAAGAGAAGCACAGGAGTAGGCCTCATACTCAGCTGGCTAGAAAGATTACCCCGAGTACTTCCAGGCCGACCGGATCCCCATCACCACCTGTAACGGTCTCCCAGGACTGGACTGTTCCCAAAGTAAAAGAGGAAAAGGTAAAGAGACTGTTGTTTGTGCCTGGTTCTTTCATTGCCTGTCGGCCCTGCACCGTGTTAGCCACACAACCCCATAGACTTTCACGAGCACTAACAGTGTCCCCGGGGCTCCGCTCCACCTGTGGGGAGCAGTACCACCATTGCTGCTATATCATCACCCCGGAGGCCTCACACAGCAGCGGCGGCTTAATAGCCGCAGACCACAGGTGGCGTCACGAACACAAACTTTATTCATCAAGCCACATATTCTACTGACACCCACCAGGGCCACGGAGCCGGGCCCAGCCACCACTGACTACCACCGGACTAGTCCGGCCCGGCACCGGGTGTCCCATAGCCCTGGGGTGGGCGAGTCACACACACACACAGACACACAAACACATCAGGTTTTTTACCTGACTGTTTTGTCAAATACCTGCATTTTTGGTCAGGTTGAATGAGCATGTCAATTCTTTGCTGCAGATTTGCTGTGTTTTTTCATTGATACAACCCATTTCATAGAAAAAAAAGCAGCAAATCTGCACCAAATCTGCAGCAAAAAAAAGCCACTAAAAATGCATGAAAAACGCACCAAAAACGCAGATGACTCAAAGGAGATTTCCTGCCATGAAATCAGGTTTTGTTCAGGAAAAAAACTTACCAAAAAAGCCCTGTGTGAACATAGCCTAAGAGATTTTGGATTTGCTTTTTTTTCTGGCAGTTTTGGTGCAGATTTTGATGCAGAAAAAATCTGCAGCATGTCAATTACTGGTCCGGTTAAGCAGCGTTTTTTCACTTTTTCACCCATTGACTTCAATGACATCTAAAACCGCACCAAAACCACATCCAGTTTTTGGGAAAATCAGTTTTTATTGAAATGAAGTACAGTCAAATGCAAACATTGTTGGTATTACAAATCGCATTTCTAATAAACTTTCGATTAAGTGAATATTTCAACTATCCCCAACCGTAATTCAATTTTATTATCAAAGACTTAGTTTTAAAGAACCATAGAAGAGAAACCTAGAAAGAAAAAGGATATAAATCTAGAAAATATACAGAGGAAGAAATAAGAAGCAGAAAAGAAAAGGTATTACATGGGCAAGAATAGGATCACAGGAAGGGGAAGGGGAAGGAGGGGTCATGCTCACCTGGTCCGACATCTCATCTAAAGGGGGCTTTACACGGAAGCGATATCACTAGCAATTTCTAGCGATAGCAACCGTGTAAGTACCCGCCCCCGTCGCGCATGCGATTGTTTGTGATCGCTGCCGTAGCGAACATTATCGCTACGCAGCTTCACACATACTTACCTGGTCGGTGGCGTCGCTGTGACTGCCGAACAATCCCTCCTTCAAGGGGGAGGGACGTTCGGCATCACAGCGACGTCACCGCAACGTCACTAAGCGGCCAGCCAATCAAAGCAGAGGGGCGGAGATGAGCAGGACGTAACATCCCGCCCACCTCCTTCCTTCCTCATTGCGGCCGGCGGCAGGTAAGGAGACGGTCCTCGCTCATGCGGTGTCACACATAGCGATGTGTGCTGCCGCATGAGCGATGAACCACAACGCTAAACAACCCTTACCAATTTTTTACTTTGGGACGACCTCTCCATGGTGAACGATTTTCACCATTTTTGAGGTCGCCTAAGGTCGCTGGTAAGTATTACACGCTGCAATATCGTTAATGACACCGGATGTGCGTCACTAACAACTTGACCCCGGCGACCAAACATTAACGATATCGTAGCGTGTAAAGCCCCCTTTACTCTCCCATACACCCACCACACCTCTCCACTACTGACGCAACCATAAGCCCACCTCCGGTGACTCTCGAAAAGCCATCCACGGCAACCACACCTCATTGGTCTTTTCTGTGTTTCCCACCACCTGAGCTACCAGGGTCTCCATCCTGCATATATCGTTAAGTTCTGCTATCAGATGCACTTTAGATGGGGCCTCTGCTTGTCTCCAGCATCTAGGGATCAAATTCCTAGCCGCTGTAAGCAGATGTCTCAGCAGGCCTCTCTTAAAGCCCATCAACGAAACGTCTCCCAGACAGAGCAACGCCAACTCCTTAGAGGGTTCTGCATCCAGTTTTTGATGTGTTTTTTTGCAATAGCGTGCAGATTTGGTGCAGAAAATTGCTGCAGCAAATCTGCAGCGTGTGCACATAGCCTTATGCTCACCTCTGGTGCCGCTGCGGTTCCAGTGGTGGTGGCACTGTCTCTCCCGAGATTGCGTAGCAGTGTGATGTCACGTGATCCCGGCAGTCAATCAGTGGCTGTTTCACTCTCCCCGCCTTTAGGGTTCTCTGCTATCCCGTAGTCATCATAACATATAGCTGATTTTTGCACCCTATAAACGAGATTTTCACTTATATTTTTGCTGACTATTCATTCTATAGATAATCCAAGTATGAAATCTCCTACAGAGATTCTTTGTAGACATACTAATAATACTAAAACGTATGAGCAAAAGTTAAAAGGGTTGTCCACTCTTGGGAACAATGTTTTATTGAATCCTCAATCCTGGAAGTACTGACCACTGGCGCACACAGTCAGAAAAGGACCCCCGTGCAAGAACAATAGATTGGCCCTTTGCAGCTCAAGAGCTCATCAAAATACAAAATTGCACCTGCTTTGAGCTGGGTTTACACGCTGCAACATCGCAAAGGACATCGCTGTAACGTCACCGGTTTGGTGACGCAATAGCGACCTCCCTAAGTCTCTGCTAAGTCTCTGGTGAGCGTTCAAACCGGCAAACCTGGCCAACAACTTACCAGCGATCCGGACCTGCAGAGCGACCTAGCTGGTTGTTGGGGACGTTGATAAGCAGCCTTTTGAAAGGGACGTTGCTAACAAAGTCGCTGAAAAGGATTCACACACTGAAACTTCATGCTGCACAGCGGGAAACAAAGGACCTAGGAATGGTCCTGAACGACTTGTAGCGATCAGCAACTTCCAGCAACTTCACAGCAGGGGCCAGGTCGCTGATAGGTTTCACACACTGCAACATCGCAAACAACATCGCTATTGCGTCACAAAACCAGTGACGTTACAGCGATGTCGTTTGAGATGTTGCAGTGTGTAAACCCAGCTTTGGAGGTGAAAATGGGCCCCCTTAACTTTTGTGCCTTTTTGCGGCTGCACAGGTGGCACCAATGATATGTCTGCCCCTGGTGTTGACATTGAAGGAGCTGAGAGCTCACACAACGTCAGAGTATGCGGCTCCCTCTGATTCCCCTCTGTTGTCTACAGGAACAGACGATGCCGACAGGAGAGGAGATGAGAGTGCTCAAACCACTGGCGGACACAGACAGAAAAGGGACCCTGGTCAAGAACAAATTATAGGCTCTTTGCAGGACAAAAGCTTGTCAAAATGCACAAATCCACCTGCCTTGGAGGTAGAAATGGGCCCCCTTACCTCTTGGGCCCCTGTGCAGTCCCACAGGCTGCACCCATCATGTGTCCACCCCTGGCTCATACAATGTGACACTGTGTGCACTCGGCTCTTGCAGTGTCAGAACGCGCTCTCAGATGCACCAAATTTATCTTCCAGTATGAGCCACTTTAGGCATGAGCCACTTTAGGCATGAGCCATTTTGAGTGTCTAGTCTTTGATTACGCTGTCTAATTATTACGCCATTACTGAATCTGTCCCAAAGACTTTAATTTACTAAGGAAAATAAGGGAAATGTTTATCACACATCCCTAGTGCTTCTTTTTCCACTAAGACATTGGAATGAGATTTGAAAATCTAACATTATGGATCCAATCTTCCCTATACAGTGAAAACATCAGCAGTAAAGAAACAAGTGTGAAACAAAAAGGCATTGTCTACTTCCAGGAAAGTGGGTCCCAAGCTGTTTAAAATACCTAAAATTATAACCTTAAGAGGTACTCATGTGACGCCCTGGCCTATCAGGTCGTCACAAGGGTGCCGTGCAAACTGCCATTCTGCATGGTACCCGCTCCTCCATGGTTACGAGTCCTATCCATTTGGTGTTGCTAACAACAGGCATATACAAATCCTGGGGAACACTCTGCACCACACCCACCAAACACCCATTGGGCAGTCTGAGGGGAATAGGGCCAACCAGATGGAAGGATGTCAGTTAGTGAGTAGAGAGCTGAAGTTCAGCGGTGATAGTGAGAGGTCACGCTGCGGAGCTGGGCTCCTGCACCCTTCTCAGGTGCCAGACGTTGGCCTGGCCAAAAGGAGCTGGAACCTCGGTCGCAGGGGGTAGTGGCAAGGGGCATGGTACTGCCAAGGAGGGCAGTTCGGCGGTCTTGTGCTACAACCGGGCCGGGGCCAGGGCACGACGGGGTACGCGGACCCTAGGCTGGGAAGTAGCTTCACGCAGCCCAGTAATTCACCCGATGAGGACGGAGTCTTCACGAGCCGTTCTCCACCAGCTCCAGAATCGGGGTACTAGCGCAACGAGGGGGATAGGACTTTCCAAAACCATCCAGAAAATCCCAAGCGTGAACCCTGAGAGCAAGCTCACCCTGTTAGCCACGCAGGTGAGCAGGACCCGAGTAGTCATAGGCAAAAGGGATCCACAAAGAGTTAAACACTGTGTCAAGGGACAAGGCTTCAAACCAACCAACAACGCCAAAAGGGCACGGACCCAGCGTGCTCTAACAGCAGCAGGATATTTCTGGACTTTGGTTTACCCGGTGTCTGTGTCAGCGTATCTGGACTGTGTGAGTACGTTGTGCCCCTTTGCCCCAACGGGTCCCCAGCCATTCTTATCACCGAGCCCCGGGACACCTTCCGCCTGCCCACGGAGGGGTTAACACCTTAAGCTGCCAGCCCATCGCTCCCGGGCGCTCCCTCTCCAAACGCAGCAGCGGTGGTATCCTGCCTTACCACGCACCGTGGGTGGCGTCACGAACACTATCCAATCCACCATACTCAAAAAAAACCAAACCCCTTTTTATTTCGAGAGGTCGCGCGACCCCGCCTCGGGTCCGGAGACCCCTCAAGCGACTGCGGATCTGGATCCGAGCAGCCCGTCGGCTGTCGCGGAGGCGGCACACTCACTCTTCCTGGGACTTGTGTTGACTCCCCACCGCTGCTCCGATCCAGGTGTTTTGGCTGCAGCAATGACGTCAAGTCAAGCATTGTAGCCAGTCACTAAGCTCAGTGCTTGTGCACTCAGGGGCGCGTGCCTTCAACCTCAGCACAGCCAATGAACTTAGTGCATAAACCACTGAGCTCATTGATTGGCCAGAGCGGTGACGTGCACTGTTGACATGACATCACTGATCCACTCAAAACCCCAAAATCAGAGCAGTGGCGGAGAGAAAGCACTAGACCCAAGGAAGGTGAGTACTTGCAGAGTTAGGTATTTTAGCTTTTTTAAAACAGTTTGGGGTCCACTTTCTTGAAAGTAGACAACACCTTTAAGCCTAAGATTCCTCAAAGTACCCCAGCTTTACTCCCCAATGGTATTTTCCTAAGTAGCTTCATCAAGTTGTGACCTGAAATGGCTTCCAATAAATAGATAAGCCTTGTCAAAAGTTCTTTCGTGGAATCATCCACCTTCAAAAAGTGCTTGCGATCATCAAGCGTGTTTTGTAGTCAGTGTTGGTTCACAGTTAAATACTGCGCTGAGCTCTATTCTGCAATGGTTCTAAGCCAGAATGTGGCAAAAAAAAAAACAGTAAAAAGGAGCAAAAGTCCATCGTTACTTTAACAATAAACTCTGTAGTGCTAAGATGTGTAACAATGAATATAGGAATATAGACATGCATTGCTGATAGGGAAAACGTAAAAAATGAGATACTTCACTCACAAAAATGGCCAGTTTTATGTGAGCCCAACAGCCAATGGCAAGGCGACCTCTTATTGTGGGGTCCTTATCAAACTAATGCCTCTCAGTATACACTAGTTCACATTAGAAAGTTAGGGAGTGTCATCAGTATTTTTGTTAGATTACAGGGTTATACCTTCTGATTGAGCACTCCTGCTCTTCAGCCTCAGGTGATTTTAATTCTCCATTTGCAGGTTCCTGTCCGCCCATAAATTGTGCTCATCACCTTCAGGAAGGTCCTTCAAGACTACTAGAAAACCATTCTTGGTGACTACCTGATAAAGCTGTGTGACAGAATGCCAAGGTGTCATTAAAGAAGTTATCCACTACTCTAACTCTTTTAATTTTTTTTTTCTTCAATTGTGCTATTATGTGCCACTAAATGCATCCATACCCTTATTATAGTAATATAACCCTTTTATCATACACATAGCATCACTTGGTGTCCTCTTCGTGTCTACTAGCAGCTGCTCTGATGTTTATACCTATCCCTTCCTCTACCCAGGCTTACTGTGCCCTGTTACTACAAGTTCCATAATGCATTGCAGTAGCCTGTGATCCAGCACTTAGCTCACCCCTCCCTTCCCCACCCTGTGCTGCTGAAGATATTGGAACTACCAAGTGTCAAAGCACCCCAGGGTAGGTTCCCACCCATCTGGCAATTTCCAGATATCAAATGCAGCCCTGTCACTGTGTTTATTATGCAAATGTCAGCACTTTTCAGCTATCCACGGCTGTGATTGGATTACTTAAACCATTTGCTAGTGAAGTGCTTGGAAAAGCACAGGTTTTGGCCCCTGCTGTTACTGTTGAATGAAACTCATCTCATCTCAGCTAGTGAGGCAGTGAGGTAGTCTACATGACAAACTATTGTTACAAACAGAAGCTAGATTAATTATTAGGTATCAGGCCCAAGGGAATTTAGGTTTGAATGACTGGAATGATTTATCTGTGTTTTTATAATGTGTTTTTTGAGTGATTTAATTGCATTTCTTTTCTCTAATGATGAATTGTATTTTGTATATTACACTGTCTCTTTTTTGTAATGCCTACCCCCTTTCTGGGATTGTAATTCATACACTCAGCTTGTTTTTAATTAGCTGTGGATGAGATCCGGGTGCACCTCTATTTAGACGGTGAGGTCTCGACCATTGCATTGGACTCATAGAAGCACAAGGACGTGCGAAACGGCCGTCGTCCATTAGGGGGCCTGCATTCGGCTCTCTCCCCGCTAACTTTTAACTGGACATGATGGAATAAAGCACTTTGAAAAATTGGATGGTGTCTGTTGTGGATTTCTGCTTCCTGGACATCAGTGAGGTAGTCTACATGAGATTCACTCCAAAATGTATGCGCCCAACATCAGGAACCCAGTGACAACTTCCTTTCATTTGGTCATGTGATCCCTGTTGAGATGCTCTCATAGAAGCTATACAGTACATCCAACACAAGAATCTTACAAAGGGTATTGTTATGAAGAGCTATGAAAATAGGCAAAGGGATGAAAAACTGGTGGGGAAAACCCCTTTAATCAGTGTCATCAGAATAGTAGGGGGTGTGCTGTGAGGAATATAAAATATAAGACAACCTGCTTTATTTCAAATGTGCGCCTTCATACCTTGCTTTCATGTGTGCTCATTCATGGTTTTGCTGCAGTCTGAGTCTACAATGTGCACATTCCAATAAGAAAATGGAAAACCAATGTACAGTATAGAAAGGTGTCCCAAACTTTTTACCGGTACTGTATGTCTAATATGATTACCAAAGTAAGCACTTTACGGGACATGCAAGAGGGACTAAAGTTGGCCATACTCTGTCAGACAAAAGCTCAGTACTCCCAACTGCCACATACATTGACTGTACCTCCGTGGTACATGTATTCTAAGGCATGTATACCACATCTGGGGGTCCACCTGCAGAGAGCGTATTTGCTGGAAAATGGTGCAAGATAGAGCACACTGCGACTCCGTCTGCTCCATTATAGTCTTGGCCCCGTCAGCGCATACATCCAAAACCTGTTTTCCGGGGGGGGGGATTCGGATGGAAGCTCTGGCGGGACCAGTGAACGCAAGTAATAACGTGGTGTGAAAGGGCCCTTAGTGAGAAAAGAGGAATATATTACTGCTGGACACCTCGACCTGTTATTTATCTTCCTTGAGAACAAACGACTGAGCCTACGGAAGTCCTACATGCCCAATCATTCTTTCCCAAAAAATTGCCCATTGGGGGAAAGTTGGGATATTTTCATAAACAAGAAGGGCTCGGACAGTTTTGGTGGGTTTGTCTAATGTTTTCAGCCACCTTTCCACACATTCTTATTGTGAAGATGATTTTTTTATGGCGCATTTTAAAACACAAAATACTGTTTCCTTGAAGGCTCAACCCATGTAAATCCAGTCTTGGCAGTCTGCGAGATCTTTTACAAGACATCTTGTGTCTGAGGTTTAGGGATACTTCAACAAATTTGTCCAACACATGACAACTCTTGATACACAAATAACTTTAATTTAGCAATACGTGTAACTAATTATAACGTTCATCTTTTAATTCCTTCTGCATTCTTGACTCCCGCAAGCAATTATATCTGGAAGGGGTGCGCCACGGAGGTTTTAGATCACAGTTCGGGAAATGTCGACATTTGCAACAGGGTCACATTGTTTCTGCTTTATTTAAACCCAACATTTTGGGTGTGCTTCTTCATTCCAACATGTGCCAAGTCAATGCATACCAGGCTTTGGGTGGGTATGTACTAAATGTTGATGTATTTCCATGGGTGGAGCCTTCACACCTCTCATTCTGTACAGATGGGAAAGGAGGACCATCACATTAGGGTCAATTCCCAGTCAGAATGTCTTTATTTACTTTTGGAGAAAAAAATATATTATCTTCACAAAAACAGTCCACTTTGTCCTAGATCTCTGCGTGTTTGATTTGGCCATAAAGAACCGATATTTACCGTTATATATCTTGAAGACACTGAAGAATCCGGACTATTTTCTTACTAATGAAAGAGAATTTTCCCCTATATTATGAATGTTTTTCGTATGGACAGAAATCTCTGATCTATCCACCTCTGGTATCTTTTACAATGTCTATAGCCATTCTTATCCCAGGGCTTTATTACATACTAGAAGGTGGCCCGATTCTACGCATCGGGTATTCTAGAATTTACGTATTGTGTAGTTCATGTATGATTTTTGTTATATATATATATATATATATATAGAGAGAGATGTTGTTGTCTGTAGTTACCAAGTGTTTGTGTAGGCGCTGTACATGTTCTGGGTGTTGTCTGGGTGTGACGGGGGGTGAGAGCGGTGTTGTATGTGTGTTGCGTGTGTTGCGTTGTTTGTGGAGCGCTGTGTGTCTGTAGCGTTGTGTGTGTGTTGCGCGGTTTGTGTGTGTGTGGTGTGTTTTGGGGGGAGGTATGTTTTGTGCAATGTGTGTGTTGTGCGGTATGTGCGTATATTTGTGTGTGCCGCGGTGTTTGTGTGTTGGGTGTTGTGTGTGTGCAGCGTTGTCTGTGTGTGTGGGTGTCTGTGTAGGGCAGTTGTTTGTGGTTCCCAGTGTGTGTGTGTGTGTGTGGTGTGTTGTGCAGTGCGCGCGCGTGTGTGTGTGTGTGTGTGCATCAGCCTCTCTTCTCTCAGCCTACCTCTCCCAGCCTCCCTCCTCCCAGCCTCCCTCAGCATCAGCCTCCCTCTCCCAGCCTCCCCAGCATCAGCCTCCGCCAGCATCAGCCTCTCTCCTTCCAGCCTCCTCCAGCATCAGCCTCCCTCTCCCAGCCTTCCCCAGGATCAGCCTCTCTCCTCCCAGCCTCCGTCCTCCCAGCCTTCCCCAGCATCAGCTTTCCCCTCCCAGCCTCCCTCAGCATCAGCCTTCCCCAGCATCAGCCTCTCTCCTCCCAGCCTCAGCCTCTCTCCTTCCAGCCTCCCCCAGCATCAGCCTCTCTCCTTCCAGCTTCCCTCAGCATCAGCCTCCCCTTCCCAGCCTTCCCCAGGATCAGCCTCTCTCCTCCCAGCCTCCTTCCTCCCAGCCTCCTTCCTCCTAGCCTCCCTCAGCATCAGCCTTCTGCTCCCAGTCTCCCCCAGCATCAGCCTCCCCATGCATCAGCCTCCACCAGCATCAGCCTCTCTCCTTCCAGCCTCTCTCCTTCCAGCCTCCCCCAGCATCAGCCTCCCCTTCCCAGCCTTCCCCAGGATCAGCCTCTCTCCTCCCAGCCTCCTTCCTCCCAGCCTCCCTCAGCATCAGCCTTCCGCTCCCAGTCTCCCCCAGCATCAGCCTCCCCAAGCATCAGCCTCCACCAGCATCAGCCTCTCTCCTTCCAGCCTCCCCCAGCATCAGCCTCTCTCCTTCCAGCCTCCCTCAGCATCAGCCTCCCGTTCCCAGCCTTCCCCAGGATCAGCCTCTCTCCTCCCAGCCTCCTTCCTCCCAGCCTCCCTCAGCATCAGCCTTCCCCTCCCAGTCTCCCCCAGCATCAGCCTCCCCAAGCATCAGCCTCCACCAGCATTAGCCTCTCTCCTTCCAGCCTCCCCCAGCATCAGCCTCCCCAAGCATCAGCCTCCACCAGCATCAGCCTCCCTCGTCCCAGCCTCCCCCTCCCAGCCTCCCCCAGCATCAGCCTCTCTCCTCCCAGCCTTCCCCATGATCAGCCTCTCTGCTCCCAGCCTTCCCCATGATCAGCCTCTCTGCTCCCAGCCTCCTCCAGCACGCCGTGCTCCTCTGCCGACACTCACACACCCGATCGCATCCACTCACACACACCCGATCGCATCCACTCACACACACCCGATCGCATCCACTCACACACACCCGATCGCATCCACTCACACACACCCGATCGCATCCACTCACACACACCCGATCGCATCCACTCACACACACCCGATCGCATACACTCACACACACCCGATCGCATACACTCACACACACCCGATCGCATACACTCACACACACAGACACTGACGATATCGCACATACGCGCTTATACTCACAACATCCGGGGATATCACATGCTTCTGGCCATGTGATCCTCCGGCAGGTCCTGGAAGATCACAACAGCACAGTATCGCCGCCGAGAAGCAAGCGATATCCCAGGATGTTGTGAGTATGTGGATGCGATGTGATGTGTGTGTGTGAGTGAGTGTGATCTGATTTGTGTGTGTGTATGTGTGTGCTGTTATGTGTGTTCTGTTATGTGTGTGCTGTTATGTGTGTGCTGTTATGTGTCTGTATTTTCCGCCGCTGCAGGACCTTGATGTGTGGATGCGATGTGATGTGTGTGTGAGGTGTGTATGAGAGTGAGTGTGAGCCGGTGTACACTGGTAACTATGATACACATCGGGTAACTAAGGGACCTTAGTTACCCGATGTGTATAATGGTTACCAGCTTTCACGGCCTCCGTGAAGATCCCCGCATCGCAAGGTTATGTCTGGCGCTGCTGGGATCCTGACGGAGCCGGTGTAGAAGCAAGAGATATCCCAGCATGTTGTGATGTGTGAGGTGTGTGTGAGAGTGAGTGTGAGAGTGAGTGTGATCTGATGTGTGTGTGTGTACTCACCTGGGAATCGGGGCTCCGTGTCAGTTGGGCCAGAGCGAGCGTGCATTGCGTGAGGGGGGCGGGGCCAGCAGAGGGCCGGGGCGAGAGGCCAATCCGTGTGGGGGGCGGGGCCATGGCGAGCCCAGTGGCCAATCAGCTTTGTGTCACCGTAAGGACACAATTTCGGAGCATGACAGACAGACAGATAGACAGACAGATAGACAGACAGACAGACAGACAGACAGACAGACAGACAGACAGACAGACAGACAGAATAAGGCAATTATATATATAGATTTTGCTAAGCGCAGCAGCTGTGATAGATGCCAATATTTCATTGAAGCGGGTCACCCACAATTAAATGCAGTTTCAATTTTCCAGGATGACTGCAAAGCATTCCGGCTTCTCAAGAAGCTGTCATTTCAAAAACGTGTTCCTTAGTTGTGCCCTGCAAAGGGGACTAGAAATGGAGAGAATTTTTGCTCTTTGTGGACTATGGCGACCCACCTTTACTAAATACACTGTGTGCAGAATTATTGGGCAAATGAGTATTTTGATCACAAGATACTTTTTTATACATGTTGTCCTACTCCAAGTTGTATAGGCTTGAGAGCCAACTACCAATTAAGTAAATCAGGTGATGTGCATCTGTGTAATGAGGAGGGGTGCGGTGTAATGACATCCACACCCTATATAAGGTGTGCTTAATTATTAGGCAACTTCCTTTCCTTTGGCAAAATGGGTCAGAAGAGAGATTTGACGGGCTCTGAAAAGTACAAAATTGTGAGATGTCTTGCAGAGGAATGCAGCAGTCTTGAAATTGACAAACATTTGTAGCGTGATCACCGAACAATCAAGCGTTTCATGGCAAATAGCCAACAGGGTCGCAAGAAGCGTGGTGGGCATAAAAGGCGCAAAATAACTGCCCATGAATTGAGGAAAATCAAGCGTGACGCTGCCAAGATGCCATTTGTCACCAGTTTGACCATATTTCAGAGCTGCAACGTTAATGGAGTATCAAAAAGCACAAGGTGTGCCATACTCAGAGACATGGCCAAGGTAAGGAAGGCTGAAAAACCACCACCTTTGAACAAGAAACATAAGATAAAACGTCAAGACTGGGCCAAGAAATATCTTAAGACTGATTTTTCAAAGGTTTTATGGACTGATGAAATGAGAGTGATTCTTGATGGACCAGATGGATGGGCCAGAGTCTGGATCAGTAAAGGGCAGAGAGCTCCACTCCGACTCAGACGCCAGCAAGGTGGAGGTGGGGACTGGTTTGGGCTGGTATCATCAAAGATGAACTTGTGGGACCTTTTCGGGTTGAGGATGGAGTGAAGCTCAACTCCCAGACCTACTGCCAGTTTTTGGAAGACAACTTCTTCAAGCAGTGGTACAGGAAGAAGTCAGTATCGTTCAAGAAGAACATGATTTTCATGCAGGACAATGCTCCATCACATGCATCCAACTACTCCACAGCGTGGATGGCCAGTAAAGGTCTAAAAGATTAAAAAATAATGACATGGCCCCCTTGTTCACCTGATCTGAACCCCATAGAGAACCTGTGGTCCCTCATAAAATGTGAGCTCTACAGGGAGGGAAAACAGTAAACCTCTTGGAACAGTGTCTGGGAGGCTGTGGTGGCTGCTGCACACAATGTTTATTGTAAACAGATCAAGCAACTGACAGAATCTATGGATGGTAGGCTGTTGAGTGTCATCATAAAGAAAGGGGGCTATATTGGTCACTAATTTTTGGGGGTTTTGTTTTTGCATGTCAGAAATGTTTATTTCTAAATTTTGTGCAGTTATATTGGTTTACCTTATGAAAATAAACAAGTGAGATGGGAATATATTTGGTTTTTATTAAGTTGCCTAATAATTCTGCACAGTAATAGTTACCTGCACAAACAGATATCCTCCTAAGATAGCCAAATCTAAAAAAACCCCACTCCAACTTCCAAAAATATTAAGCTTTGATATTTATGAGTCTTTTGGGTTGATTGAGAACATAGTTGTTGACCAATAATAAAAAATGGGGATTAAAGCAGGACCTTTGTACTTACCGAGTTTCCGAGTGGCTGTCACACTGCTTCCCGGTCCGCTCATTAAATCTCATGAATATTCACAGATTATCCGGCCCACCCTCTGTGACAACGTCTGTGATTGGTTGCAGTCAGACTGTTGGCGTTCCGGCGTCTGTGATTGGCTGCCCTCACACTAGCTGACTGGGTCCCGACGTGGAGTGTAAAAATAAATAATTAAAAAAAAAATGGTCTAGGGCAGGGGTCGGGAACCTTTTTGGCTGAGAGAGTCATGAACGCCACATATTTTAAAATGTAATTACATAAGCGCCATACTCACCAGGTGGGAGCGGTGGTGGTGGAGCGGGTCAGAAGGTCCCAGGAGGCAGGGTAGGTGATGCTGCGGGCACGAAGAAATGGGTGTTGCAACTCAGAAGGGTCAGTGTGCGGAGGGTCGGAGAAACTGCTGCAGGCTCGTGGGGTGTAACGGAAGCGGGCACCATTGATGTCCCGGCAGGCTGGTTTGAATCTCCCGCAGTTGAGGAGATTGACTTCAAGAAAATAGCCGTGGCACATGCACAGATCGAAGCGATGGACTTCAAGAAAATGGCCACAAAGTCCTATCTGCGCCGTGGCCAATTTCTTGAAGTCGATCTCGTAAATTGGAGGAAATTGAAAGCAGCCCACAGATCAATGGTACCTGCCTTCGCAACACCACCCAAGCCCGCAGTATCGCCGACCTTGCGCCACCATGGTAAGCCATATGCGGTCTGTAAGGCGCACCCCCATTTTTACCCCAGTTTTTGGGGGAAAAAACTGCATCGTACAAACCAGAAGATTTGATAGAAAGGAGGAACTTGAGCAATTTGCTGAATAAATACTCAAAATTTATTTAAGAGACATCATTAAGGTGCACAGTGCAATACATAATGACACATAGTTTTAAACATGTGTTGTTATAGAAGAAAGATGGGGGACAAGATATATACAGATCAAATGCTGGGTACAGACAAAGGATAAATGCTCATATCATAGACGCTCACATATGATCTGACACTGAGGGTGAAAGAGGTATACCAGGTAAAAATAAAAGAAATCCCTAAGCAATATATGTATGCCTGTTAACAGGGGTAAACCCTGTGGGAACATAAACCATATGGCATGCTAAAGAGATGAAGTATTAGCACCTGGGATTAAGTAGAATGTCTAGCAGGAGCGTGGCAAAGATGCCCATTGCACAAAGGCATTTACCTAAGTCCAGTGGTGGGAGGCCCGACGCACGTTTCGCGGCACTTTAGAGAATAACTGGCCGCTTCCTCATAGGGGAAGCATAGAAGATTTGTCTGTGAGCCAGATGCAGCCATCAAAAGAGCCACATCTGGCTCGCGAGCCATAGGTTTCCAAACTACTGATCTAGGGTTCCCCATATTTTGAAATGAAGTGCAGTGCATGAAACCCTTCCTGCACAGCATAAGCTAACATAGCCATCGGCTGCTGAAGTTGACGAGCACGTCGCCAGAGTATGACATCACTGCTATGCACCAGTCTATCCACGCCGCATATGCAGCAGGAAGAGGACAGTTTGGACCCTGGACAGGTAAGTAGAATTTTTATTTAGTACAAAAGAGTGGTTATATGGAGACCAGACTGGGAGACATATGAGGACCAGTATGAAAAATATATGGGGACTAGGATGGGAGATGTATGGGGACCAGGATGATGTGTGGGTACCGGGATGAAATAAGTAAAGGACATGGATGAGAGACATATAGGGACTAGAATGTTAGATATATGGGGACCAGGATGGGAGCTGTATGGGGACTAGGATGACCCATGGGAACACAGATGGAAGACATATGAGGACCAGAATGACGTATGGGTACCAGGACGGAACACATATGGGACACAGATGGGAGACATATAGGGACTAGAATGGGAGACATATCGAGCCCAGAATGAAACGTATATGGGGACCAGGACGAAGCACATATAAGACCAGGATGGAGGACATATAGGGACCAGGATGGATCGCACATGGGGACCAGGATGGGGATATTATTACAGGAAGAAACCAGGATAGGGGACAAAAATACTGTAAAGGGGCCGGAATGAGGAATATACATTATTAGTTTATGGTGTAAGTGGGTGACATAATTACTGTAGGGGCCAATTATGGGACATTATTACTACTGCAATATATTTTACTTTGAGGATATTGTTTTCAATGGGGGGAGGGAGGGCCTGTTACTGGGCAGGTTCAACACTTTATTGCATTTTTTTCATCTGGCACTCTGTAGAAATCAGGGAAAAAGTGGGGAATGTGCTCTAGAAATGATCAGCTATAGATGTACTGTATATGTATTATTTCTTGTAGAGACGAGTTCTGGTTGGAAAAAAAAAGAAAAGCAAAGATGAATGACTTCACCTAGAGAACTCACTGGTAAGTCAGTATATTACCTGAACACATTCCCACTATGTAGTACAATAGATCACAAAAGTGAGTACTCCCCTCACATTTTGTAAATATTTTATTATATCTTTTCATGGGACAACACTGAAGATCTGACCCTGTGATACAATGTACAGTGTCAGTGTGCAGCTTGCATAAGTGTAAATTTGGTGCCCTCTGAATAACTCAACACACAGCCATTAATGTCTAAACCGCTGGCAACAAAAGTGAGTACACCCCTAAGTGAAAATGACCAATTTTGTCCAATTAGCCATTTCCCTCCCCGGTGACATGTGATTCATTAGTGTTACAAGGTTTCAGATATGAATGGGGAGCAGGAGTGTTACATTTGGTGTTATCTCTCACACACTCTCTCATACTGGTTACTGGAAGTTCAACATGGCTCATCATGGCGAAGAAATCTGAGGATCTGAAAAAAAGAATTGTTGCTCTACATAATGATGGCCGAGGCTATAAGAAGATTGTCAACACCCTGACACTGAGCTGTAGCATGGTGGCCAAGACCATACAGCGGTTTAACAAGACAGGTTCTACTCAGGACAGACCTCACCATGATCAACCAAGGAAGTTGACTGCTAAACCCCATTGCACATCTGTGTGGTCTCCTCAAACTTAAGGTGGAAGAGCACAAGGTTTCTAACATCCACCAGCTCTGCGATGTCATCATGTAGGATGGAAGAGGATCCAGCAGCTCTTGTGAAGCTTCAGTGACCTCCATGCCCAAGAGAGTTAGGGCAGTGCTTGAAACTAATGACGGCTACACAAAATATTGACACTTTGGGCAAAATTTGTCCATTTTGACTTAGGGGTGTACCCACTTGTGTTGCCAGCTACTTACATATTAATGGCTGTGTGTTGAGTTATTTAGAGGGCACCACATTTACACTATTATACAAGCTGTACACTGACTACTTTATATTGTATCAAAGTGTAATATGTGCAGTGTTGTCACATGAAAAGGTATAATAAAATGTTTACAAGAATTTGAGGGGTGTAATTGATGATCACTGTATTACCTGTAGACTATACACTATATACAGAGCTCCTGTGTGTAATGGCACGGATAGTAATATTCACACGTTAGTTTTTCATGTACAAGTGCTGTGTGTTTCACCTATAGCATTTGTACCAACAGTGGCATGCAAATGTTTCGGTACCCCTGGTCAAAATTACTGTTATTGTGAACAGTTAAGCAAGTTGAAGATGAAATGATCTCTAAATGGCCACATTCCCCTTGCATTTTGGCAAAATATTTTTTTTTTACATTTTTAAATTAACAAAAAAGGAAAAGTTTGGGCACTCCGCATGGTTAGTACCTATTAGCACCTACTTTGGCAAATATCACAGATTGTAAACGTACAGTATTTTGTAGCAGCCAAGAGTCTTTCAATTCTTGTTTGAGGGATTTTCATTCATTCTTCCTTTGAATAGTCTTCCAGTTCTGTGAGATTCCTGGCTCGTCTTGCATGCACTGCTCTTTTGAGGGCTAGCCACAGATTTTCAATGATGTTCAGATCAGGGGACTGTGATGGCCATTATAAAACCTTCAGCTTACTCTTTTTGAGGTCGTCTATAATGGATTTTGAAGTGTTTTTCGGATTGTTATCCATTGGTAGAAGCCATCCTCTTTTCTACTTCAGCTTTTTTACAGATAGTGTTTTATTTGCCTCAAAAACTTGTTGAACTTTTATTGAATCCATTATTCCCTCTACCCCTCAAATGTTCTCTGTGCCATTCGCTGCAACACAACCCCATAGCATGATTGATTCATCCCCATGCTTAATGGTTGGTGACATGTTCTTTTACGGAAATTCTGTGCCCTTTTTTTCCTCCACAGATACCCTTTCATCGCTGTGGCCAAAGAATTATATTTTAACCTCATCAGTCCACGGGACCTCTTTCCAAAATGCATCAGATTGTTTAGATGCTATTTTGTATACTTCTGATGCTGAATTCTATGGTGAGTAGTCAGGGGAAGTTTTCTTCTGATGACTCTTCCATGAACTCCATATTTGTGCAGGTGTCTTTGAACAGTAGAAAAATGTAATCTCAAGAGTCTGCGGAATCTTCCTTTTTCAGTCAACCAAGGGTTCTGATTTGCCTCTTTAGCAATCTAGTAATCCTATGAGCAGCTCTCACAGAAATTTGGCTTGGTCTTCCTGACCTTATCTTGACCTCCACTGTTCCTGTTAACCGCCATTTTTGAATTACATTTTGCACGGAGGAAAGGGCAATTTGTAAACGCTTTGCTATCTTCTTATAGCCTCCTCCGGCTTTCTGGACCTCCACCATTTTCAGAGTGCTAGGCAGCTGCTTAGAAGAATCCATGACTGTTGTTTTTTGGCGAAAGTTTAGAAGAGGCTGGGTTTTTATAAAGCTGTGAAATTTGCATCATTTGGACCTTCCCAATGATGATAGTGAACAAGCCGTAACCCTAACAGGCTAATTAAGATCTGACACCTTGGTCGAAGTTATCTGAGAACACAAATCTCTAAGGGTGTCCTAACTTTTGCATTGGCCCATTTTCCTTTTCGTAATTTTTCAAAATGTAAAAGATGAAAATATTTTTTTTGACCAAAATACAAAAGTGTCATCTTGAACCTTATGCCTTTTAGTGATAATTTCATCTTAAATTTGGTTAACTGTTCACAATAATTCATTATGAGGGTGCCGAAACGTTTGCATGCCACTGTATGATAATTTCTGGGGCTGTTCATGTGTGTGATTTTTTTTATGGACCGAGTGATTCGTGCAAAATTACAGAGACATGCCAATAGTGATCCGAGTGTCCAATCAAACTCGGCAATGAAACTCTTATCAAAAACACCAATGAAACTTGGAACGATTTTCTCGTACATATGTGTCAAAGAGCACTAAGACTATATTCACACATCCGTGCGATTGTTACAAGTCTGGTTATTTTTCTCAGGTGTCATCCTAATTGCTTGTTTTTTTTTCCCACTGAAACAGGTAGACCGAACATTTTTTAAGCCAAGAGTGAAAAAGGGACTCACCACGGTGTGCTTAATCAATGAAGACAAAGATCTGGAGTCTGAAGGGTGCTAAACCCATACTGGTGCAAAGCAGCAAAGAAGAATGAAGGCAATTAGAGGACAACTGCAGTACAAACCATCCTGTATGTTAAAAAAATCCAATTTATTGGTCTACATTAAAAAGCAGAAGTGAGCATTCGCTGGCGCGTTTCTGGCACAGAGGTGCTACTAGTCATAGCATAAACATTTTTTATCCATTGATTCTTAGGGCTTCTTCAGACGAGCGTATTATATGGACATGTGTTGTAATGTGCAACATGTAGACCCCATGTCCCTTTTATAACCAATGTGCCAGTGTACATGGGCAAATTTCCACATGGACCATTGGTATTAATTCAGAAGTCGCTCCTGTGCTGGTTTCATGCTTTCCATAGTGACCTAAGATGACAGCGCAATCTAACGCACTCTGGCAGGGATCGCGCTGCTGTTCCCAGCTGCCATCTGTGGCCTCGTAGCGCGATCACGGGGCGCCAATGGGTTGCGATGACATTGTGGGGTCAGATGATGACTCTGGTCGCTGCCATGATGTGTTTCCCCTGAATGCCAGCAAAGCATCGCCAATCACAGGAGATCAGCACTTCTGAAGCATCACCCTGATCAAGAGAAGCGATTGGACAGTGCATGCATAAAGTTCCTCAAGGGGACTAGTACACTCAATAAAAATATGGAAAAAAAGGTTTTGTAGTATATATATATATATACGGTATATAAAAAAAACTCCTAAAAGTTCAAACCAACCCCTATTTGACCCATTGAAAATAAAACAATAAAAAATACACATATTTGGTATCTCCGCAATCAGAAATGCCCGATCAAAATATAAAATCAATGAATCTAATAGTAAAGGGCGTAGCGAAGAAAAAAGAAAAATTCCAGAATTCCGATATTTGGTTGCTGAAACATTGCATTAAAGTGCAATAACAGGAGATGAAAATATCACATCTACCCTAAATTGTATAATTAAAAATGTCAGCTCAATGCGCAAAAAATAAGCAGTCACTAAGCCCCAGATCCCGAAACCTGAGAACAAGACCAATCTTGGAAAATGGCAACAAAAGCGCCTTTTTTTTGTAAAAATTTCTAAAATTGTTTTCACTAAGATAAAAGTAGAGCCATACATGTTTGGTATCTGGTACGAATTCGTACTGACCTGGGGAATCATACTGCCAGGTCAATTTTACCATATAGTTAACATGGTAAATAAAAAAAAATCCAAAACAATTGTGCAATTGCACTTTGTTTTTTGCAATTTTACTGCACTTGGAATTGTTTCCCCCTTTTCCAGTACAAAATTGGGCAGAATAAATGTTTTCATTTAAAAGTACAACTTGTCCTGCAAAAAAGCAAGCCTCATATGGCTATACTGATGGATAATAATGGATGAAAATAAAAAAGTTATGGCTCTTGGAAAAAAAAAAGAGGAAAAAAACAAAAACGAAAAACGGAAAATTGCCCGGGGGTGAAGGGGTTAAATAGCAAAAAACTTCTTTGATTAATGGAACCCAACAGCTCAGATTCCTCATTTTATAATTTATTGCAGTCACTTTCTTTCCTCTTTGCCCGGGGTTGTATTCACTGACTTTTTTGTGCCAAATTCTTTGAAATTGACTAGAATTTGACACAAAATTAAAAAAAATGTTCTTTATTTTTATTTACAATGCAATCCTATGGACGCCGGATGCGGCGTCCTGCGGCACAAACCGCATCTGACGTCCGGATGCGGTCTTTTGAACTGTGCATGCTCAGTATCAAGCCGCATCCGTCAAAAAACGGACGGGCTGCATGGAAAAACTTATGCAACGGATCCGTTTTTTTTGCCACATCCGTTGCATAGGTTTTTGAGCCGGATTGAGCCGCACTGCAAAAAACCGGATGTGTGAAAGCAGCCTTACAATCCATTGAATTTTGAAAAAATAACGGCTCCAGCGACTGATGCCGCTGGATCCGTTTTTTTCTCATTGACTTGTATTAGCGACGGATTGATTCATCCAACGAAAAATGTTTCTCCATCGGACAGAGACGTCCACAGTAACTTTTTTTGTGTACATCGAAAAAACTTACAGTGACGGATCGTTTGGTAGAATGGAAGCCTATGGGCGCAGGATCCGTTGCCATCCATCGCTTGGTAAAATGGAAGCCTATAGGCGCAGGATCCGTCATCCATCAAATGATGGAATCTGGTGACTGATTCCGTTTTTTTTAACTGAGCACACTCCAATTATTATTTAGCCCCCAGCTACAGTAGTTGGATCCGTTGAAAAATGGATCTGTTGCATCAGTTTTTCCACAATCTGCAACGGATCCATCGAGAAAACGAATTGTGACTGATGGCAAAAATACTGATGTGTGAAAGGGGCCTAAGGTTATGTATATGCGTTTTTTTTGTGCAGAAAATGTTCACATAAGGCTATGTGCGCACTAGAGCTTTTTACCTGCGGATTTACCCGCGGATTTGCCCCGGAAATTTCTTGAGAAATGTCTGCAATCTTTGTGCAGACATTTCCCATGAAATTCAATGAGAAAAAAAAATAGCTGTGCGCACTGTGCGGATTTTTCTCAAGAAAATTTCTTGAGAAAATTTTCTCGAGAAACTTTCTTGAGAAAATGTGCATGTCCATTAATTTCCGCAGGTACCTGCGGTATTCCGGGGGTATTCCGCAGGTAGCAATGATGTGCGGTATACCACCGGAATAGCCGCGAATTACCTGCGGGAATGCTCATCGCTGCCTGCGGTTTTGCAGGAAGCGATGTCATTATGCCAGGAAGAGGAGGCGGAGCAGAGTAAACACAGACGTCGCACTCCCTGGACGCCGCACAGAAGCACTTCCGTGTGACCTCCAGGTGCCCGTGCAGTCTGTGTCCTGCTCCGGCCTCGCGGCTGCCTGCACTGCAGGGTGTCAGTGTCTGCCCGCAGTGTCAGCAGCCTGTCACGCGGCAGCGCAGGCAGACACTGACACCCTGCAGTGCTGGGAGCCGCGGGGATGACGATCGCTGCTGTCAGGAGGTGAGATCATTACCTGCTGTGACGATCTCCTGCCTCCTGACGTCACCGCGGTCACTGCTGTCTATGCCCGTCTCGCGAGCGGCCCGAGACTGTCACTAGCGGTGACGTCACGGGCTCTCGCGAGACTTCTGACAATGCGGCGGGCATAGAAGTCAGTGACAGCGCTGACATCAGCAGTACAGGAGATGATCACAGAAGGTAATGATCTCATCTATGCTCCTGATGGCAGCGCTCGTCATCCCCTGCAGTGACCTGAGCTGACCTATTGATGTTAGCTCAGGTCACTGCACAGCTCTCCCAGCCAATGGGGAACATTCTGTTCTTCATTGACTGGGACAGCGACTATGGTATGGATCGCCGTGGGACCCCCCCCCCCTTCTTGGATTACGCCGGACGTGGATTGATTGTTCTTTTCAATAAATTGGTTAAAGAGGCTATGTGGGGAGTGTTTTTTCAAATAAAACTTTTTTTGTTGTCTATTTTTTAATTATTACTGACTGGGTTGGTGATGTCGGGTATCTGATAGACGCCTGACCTCACCAACCCCAGGGCTTGATGCCAGGTGACATTACACATCTGGCATCAACCCCATATATTACCCCGTTTGCCAACGCACGAGGGCGCGGGATGAGCTTGGGCAAAGCGCCAGGATTGGCACGTCTAATGGATGCGCCACTTCTGGGGCGGCTGCGGCCTGCTATTTTTAGGCTGGGGAGTGTCCAATAACAGTGGACCTCCCTAGTCTGAGAATATCAGACCCCAGCTGTCCGCTTTACCTTGGCTGGTGATCCAATATGGGGGGGACCGCACGTTTTTTGTTTTAAATTATTTATATAATTTAAAATAACAGCGTGGGGTGCCCACTGTTTTGGATTATCAGCCAAGGTGAAGCTGCCAGCGGTGGTCTGCAGGCTGCAGCCGTCTGCTTTACCCTAGCTGGCTACAAAAAATGGGGGGACCTCACGTCGTTTTTTTTTTAATTATTTATTTATTTTATGGCTAAATGCAAGGCTAAGCACCTTTTAGTGCCACATGAAAGTCACGAAAGGGTGCCAGCTTAGAAAATGCAGGGGGTGGGACATTATATAGGTTTTTCTCATCTATCTATCTATCTATCCCTCTATCTATCTATCTATCTATCCATCTATCCCTCTAACTATCTATCTATTCATCTATCTATCTATCCCTCTATCTATCTATCTATTCATCTATACATCTTTCCCTCTATCCATTATCTGTCTATCGATTATCTTTATTATTTATTGCAGGGACAAACCTGCGGTAAATCCGCGGCAAATCCGCGGCAAATCCGCGGCAAAACCGCATGCGGATTTGGTGCGGATTTTTTCCGCAGGTCCGGAAATCTTTCACTGGCAGAAGTTTCTCAAGAAATTTTCTTGAGAAACTTCACATTTCTAGTGCGCACATAGCCTTAAAAAGGATGTTTTGGCAGGAAAAAAGCAGCTGAAAAAATGCACATTTTTTATTGCGTTTGCACCTTTTTTTCCTGCTTCTTTTTGTATGTTTTTTTTCATAGCGATTGCAGGGATTCAGGCGCTGTACCCCTGCAATCGCCGCCAGGTTTCACTGCCCGGAGCGGTGCCTGCGCCACTCCTCCAGTTTAACCCCCTAAATACTGTTGATCAGTGTAATTGCAACATTGAGAAGACAGGGCGAGGAATCCCTTACCTCTCCCTGGCGATCGGGTCTCTGGAATGTGATCACAGGGACCCGATCGCTGCTTTAGTAACCCTGGGTCATCACCTTGGGTTACTGAGCTACTGATCGCCTCACACACCATGCTGTATCCTGCAATATAACCCACTGTAATGATACAGAATTGCAGGGGATTATAGGAACGCAGAAAAAAAACCCCGCAGAAACAATTGAGATGCTGCTGCTTTTTTCACCAACAAAATCTGCAAGGAAAAAAGAAGCAGCGTGTGCACAGCAAATCAGGATTCTCGTAGACTTTGCTGAGATGCTTTATCCTTGCTTTGATTGCTAAAAAAAAGCAAGAAAAAACGCATAAACAAACGCCATGTGTGCACAAGGCCTAACAATACCTGGTTAAGGAGTTGTTAAGGGGGGAAAAAATAAAGAAAACCTAAAAAGTGTCTCAAAACGTACAGAAAATAAGACGTAAATACTAAAGCCACAAAGAAAGGAGCAAAAACTACAGAAACAGCAGAAGGCTCTGTATTAGGCCATAAGGAGCGGTCAGGACTTAGAGGGATTCTCCTCACTGCTCCACTTCTGCCCCCCTGAGCTGTACATCACTGAAAATGGTCTGGAGCCTGCACAGCACAGTACAGCCAGCGAGCAGAAGCATCCTCCGGAGCGGCCGCTCACTGACTCCGCATCCAGCACAGCGGGCAGCGTCACGCAGATCCGCCCCCGTGACGTCACACACACCACGTGACGGCTTGTCGCGAGAACACAGCGTCCAGTGACAGCTGACACTTCCGGGAAGATGGCGGCGTGGAGATCTGGATTCCCTGGTATTGCTCGTAGATTGTTGGCCCTCGGGGGCCCCGGAATACGGATAACGCCGAGAGTGACCCGTGTGGCTGGAGTGGCCCTGGCCGGAGCCGTGTGTGCCGGAGTGGGGCTGGTGAGGGGCGGATACCGGGGCCCGGGAGTGCTGCAGGTGTGCGCTCAGGTGAGGGGCCAGGGAACTACTAAGTGCACCTGTGCAATACTTGTCCTCCTTTGGGGAGATATATATATATTTTATTTACATAAGGTACAAAGTTATTTTTGTGTTTGAGTTTCATTAATGACTTTTGCACCGTTTGTTCTCTATACTCTGTGCTGCATAATGAGCTGACTGAGGTCCATCAGTGAGCACACTGCACAGTCTGACATGACGTTGGTAATTTTCATCTGTCTTTTTCTGATCTCTGCTGATTTATGACCACAGATCACATTAAAGTTAAATCTGCCATGAATCAACGAGCCTGTAAAATCCAAACCCCTGTGTTTAAGTAAAAGTATATATATTTTTATAAATTTGTATTCAATCATTCATCCCCAGAAGACGGCCCCGATAAGGCTGGTTTCACACATCCGCCTTTTCGCGCACGCCAGTACCCCTGTATACAGTACAATGTCAGCACCGCAACTTTCGGGTCGCATGCTCTGGTCACATGACAGCATGTGACCGGCACTTGTCGCGCTGCCACTGTACTGTATACACTGTACTGGCGTGCACCGGATCCGGCGAAAAGCCGGATGTGTGAAACCAGCCTAATGCCCTGCGTACATAATGTATTAGCCTTGCCACCGCTGAGACTACAGAGGTATCACACGACTGCATCCTCACTGCATGACTAACCTCAGGAGATACTTGTACATAGGTCACATCAGCCGGACCCCAATCAGCAGAGCAAGGCGCTCTATCCCCATTAAGAGGGGGGGGAACCTCATCGCTACAGGGCTGCCATGAGCTGCATTCGTCATTTCTAGCAACCCCATGAGGATGAGCGGAGCTGCGGTCCGGCCTGTCACTTTTTGCCTATCAGTGCCGAGCTATGACCTCCAGTCGCATAAGTGCAATGGGAGCTCCGCTCTGGTGATTGATGGAGGTCCGATCTGCACATTATTGGCCGATTTTCTAGACTGTACTGACCTCTGTGGGCTAAAATATATGCGATAGTGGAACTGTCATTTACAGATAACTGTTCATTCATCAGATTTTCAATCTTTAATCTACTCCTGTATAATGTATATGGGGATGCTAAAAGAGTCTGCTTATGTTAGTGGCGGTGTATCGCTTGGCCAGGCCATTTCTCAGGCGGCACTCATGGGTTCCAGCCTATGTTAGTGATGGGCCATCACTTGTCAGGCGGCACTCATGAGTTCCAGCCTATGTTAGTGCTGGTACATCGCTTGGCCATGCCATCACTTTTTAGGCAACACTCCTCTCTTCATCATATATATTACCAGGTCAGTGGTGTTGCTGACATCGTGTTGGCAGATGCATGACATTGGTTGACATGATTGGCAGCATTACAATCCATCCTAACTGGAATCTGCTGGCACAAGGTCATTAGTGCCACTTCCCTTCTGACGTGAAAGTAACCGGCAAAGACAACCCATGTAGTGACCGTTGAGGTCTAATGTCTGGGATCTCCTCTGCAGTATGGATTTGGCACTATGTGGTCTTCACGTGTATTTGCTGCAGAGCAGCACTCCTGGCTGCCCGTATTTACCAGGAATGGCAGACTTCAGGCATGCCTCTGTGCATATTAAATCTGTGACAGGGCAGCAGTGCCCCAGCACCTTCACCCTCGGGATTGGTGGGGGTCCCAGACATAAGACCTACAGAGGTGATTAGAGAGTTATTCTGATACAGAAGTTAGTGGGACCGGTGACTGGATGTGTGTGATTGGCAGGTATTATTTCACTGGCCCCACTCATCTCCTGATACTGGAGTGAGCCGAGGCAGAATAACCCTCTAAGTGATGGCAAATCCTGGCACAATACCACCACTGAGCAAGACTGGAATACTTCTTTTGGTTGGGGCTATACTGCGACAAGTCACGTTCCCAAAAATCGCAATGTGCTGCTGTTACATCAAAGCGTAAAGCAGGGGAATTGGGGCACCCCAGGGTACCATGTAAGCGGCAAACAAGAAAATCCAACCTTTTGTGACAAATACCCTATGGGTTGCAATGGCTGCCCCTTCATGGAACTTACACAGTGATGAAGCAGCGGCACACAGCAAACTTCAGCCATAAGACCTGAGTCGCTGCCAAAGTCACGGTGTAGATCCAGTGTTAAGGCTTTGTGGGAAATCGCTCCAGTCACCAGTATGTTGTTTCTGCCACGTGTGCTGTGCATGAATTTTTACTCACCATGTTCCATGTGTGCGCCCACCACCCTGTGCTTGGACACCTACTACAGCTTTGTAGATGGCTGCAGCGCCCCTATTATACAGAAATCCTATGTTCAATAGTGCGTTTTGGAAACCTGGCAATTTGGCTAGTTTGCTGACGGCTGGAGAGTCCCGAGTTGGACCTACACTGGAAAACTGACATTGTATATTTTTTGTTTTGCCTTTTACAGGTTTCCCATCCAGGCACCATGTTTGGTTTGGGCCTCTATTCACACTAGTTTGTTAACTGCAGTATTTTAGACTTTAAACGTATCTAAACCCCCAGTGGATGATGAAAAGCTTGTTCTATCAGTCAGCGTAGGGATCAATTATTAACAATTTACAATTTGCCAATGGCAACTAGAACCCTAAACTAAAGACTGATCTATTGATATATAACTTTTAATATATTATTTTAAAATATTTAGGACATACAATTTAAAAACACAGAGCGCTGTGACCTATCATCCTAGCCATAGGGATCTCCCTATTTAGACTTGTTGATCAAATGTCTATGGCGTAACCTATACGTTTTCCCTATAATTTTATGACCACAGTGTTTATATAAATATAACAGACAGTAGCCTCCCCGACATGTTTCGCCGCACTGGCGCCATCAGGGGCGTCATTAGTATTAGCCGCAGTCCCCTGATGACGCCAGTGCAGCGAAACATGTCGGGGAGACTACTCTCTGTTATATTTTAACAAACAAACACTGTGGTCATAAACTTATAGGGAAAACGTATAGGTTACGCCATAGACATCTGATGAACAAGTCTAAATAGGGAGATCCCTATGGCTAGGATGATAGGTCACAGCGCTCTGTGTTTTTAAATTGTATGTCCTAACTATTTTAAAATAATTTATTATATATATTATATACAGTTAGGTCCAGAAATATTTGGACAGTGACACAATTTTTGCGAGTTGGGCTCTGCATGCCACCACATTGGATTTGAAATGAAACCTCTACAACAGAATTCAAGTGCAGATTGTAACGTTTAATTTGAAGGTTTGAACAAAAATATCTGATAGAAATTGTAGGAATTGTACACATTTCTTTACAAACACTCCACATTTTAGGAGGTCAAAAGTAATTGGACAAATAAACCAAACCCAAACAAAATATTTTTATTTTCAATATTTTGTTGCGAATCCTTTGGAGGCAATCACTGCCTTAAGTCTGGAACCCATGGACATCACCAAACGCTGGGTTTCCTCCTTCTTAATGCTTTGCCAGGCCTTTACAGCCGCAGCCTTCAGGTCTTGCTTGTTTGTGGGTCTTTCCGTCTTAAGTCTGGATTTGAGCAAGTGAAATGCATGCTCAATTGGGTTAAGATCTGGTGATTGACTTGGCCATTACAGAATGTTCCACTTTTTTGCACTCATGAACTCCTGGGTAGCTTTGGCTGTATGCTTGGGGTCATTGTCCATCTGTACTATGAATCGCCGTCCGATCAACTTTGCGGCATTTGGCTGAATCTGGGCTGAAAGTATATCCCGGTACACTTCAGAATTCATCCGGCTACTCTTGTCTGCTGTTATGTCATCAATAAACACAAGTAACCCAGTGCCATTGAAAGCCATGCATGCCCATGCCATCACGTTGCCTCCACCATGTTTTACAGAGGATGTGGTGTGCCTTGGATCATGTGCCGTTCCCTTTTTTCTCCAAACTTTTTTCTTCCCATCATTCTGGTACAGGTTGATCTTTGTCTCATCTGTCCATAGAATACTTTTCCAGAACTGAGCTGGCTTCATGAGGTGTTTTTCAGCAAATTTAACTCTGGCCTGTCTATTTTTGGAATTGATGAATGGTTTGCATCTAGATGTGAACCCTTTGTATTTACTTTCATGGAGTCTTCTCTTTACTGTTGACTTAGAGACAGATACACCTACTTCACTGAGAGTGTTCTGGACTTCAGTTGATGTTGTGAACGGGTTCTTCTTCACCAAAGAAAGTATGCGGCGATCATCCACCACTGTTGTCATCCGTGGTCGCCCAGGCCTTTTTGAGTTCCCAAGCTGACCAGTCAATTCCTTTTTTCTCAGAATGTACCCGACTGTTGATTTTGCTACTCCAAGCATGTCTGCTATCTCTCTGATGGATTTTTTTCTTTTTTTTCAGCCTCAGGATGTTCTGGTTCACCTCAATTGAGAGTTCCTTAGACCGCATGTTGTCTGGTCACAGCAACAGCTTCCAAATACAAAACCACACACCTGTAATCAACCCCAGACCTTTTAACTACTTAATTGATTACAGGTTAACGAGGGAGACGCCTTCAGAGTTAATTGCAGCCCTTAGAGTCCCTTGTCCAATTACTTTTGGTCCCTTGAAAAAGAGGAGGCTATGCATTACAGAGCTATGATTCCTAAACCCTTTCTCCGATTTGGATGTGAAAACTCTCATATTGCAGCTGGGAGTGTGCACTTTCAGCCCATATTATATATATAATTGTATTTCTGAACATGTTTTTGTAAACAGCTAAAATAACAAAACTTGTGTCACTGTCCAAATATTTCTGGACCTAACTGTATTATATATTAATAGATCAGTCTTTAGTTTAGGGTTCTAGTTACCATTGGCAAATTGTAAATTGAGCCCCCAGTAGGGGCATATTAGTCAGTGTGGCCCCCAGGATCTGTATCGCTCCATTATAAAGATAGATTTGAACCAACGCTCAATTTTTTTATCCTTTTATCCTATTCTTAGGCTATGTGTGCACTAGAAATGTGATTTTTCTCAAGAAAATTTCTTGAGAAACTTATGGGAGTTGAAGGATTACCGCACCTGCGGTAAAAAACCGCACCAAAACCGCAGGAAAAACGCATGCGTTTTTGCCGAGATTTTGCTGCGGTTTTGCCGCGGTTTTTCCGCAGGTTGGTCCCTGCGTTTTTTTTATGCTGAACTGCAATAAATAATATAGATAATAGACAGATAATGGATAGAGGGAAAGATGGATAGATGAATAGATAGATAGATGAGAAAGACCTATATAATGTCCCACCCCCCTGCATATTCTAAGCTGGCACCCTTTAGTAACTTTCATGTGGCACTAAAGGATGCCTAGCCTTGTATTTAGCCAAAAAAATAAATTAATTAATTTAAAAAAATTACGTGAGGTCCCCCCCATCTTTTGTAGCCAGCTAGGGTAAAGCAGACGGCTGCAGCCTCCAGACCACAGCTGGCAGCTTCACCTTGGCTGGTAATCCAAAACAGAGGGCACCCCACGCTGTTATTTTACATTAAATAAATAATTTAAAACAAAAAACGTGGGGTCCCCCGCAAATTGGATCACCAGCCAAGGTAAAGCGGACAGCTGGGGTCTGATATTCTCAGACTAGGGAGGTCCACTGTTATTGGACACTCCCCAGCCTAAAAATAGCAGGCTGCACCCGCCCCAGAAGTGGCGCATCCATTAGACGTGCCAATCCTGGCGCTTCGCCCCAACTCATCCCGTTGCCCTGGTGCGTTGGCAAACGAGGTAATATATGGGGTTGATGCCAGATGTGTAATGTCACCTGGCATCAAGCCCTGGGGTTAGTGATGTCAGACGTCTATCAGATACCCGACATTACCAACCCAGTCAGTAAGAAATAAAAATAGACAACAACAAATTTTTTATTTTAAAAAACACTCCCCACATTCCCTCTTTCACCAATTTATTGACAAGAACAATCAAATTCAAGTCCGGTGTAATCCAATAAGGGGGAGGGAGGGGGCCCACGACGATCCATACCATAGTCACTGTCCCAGTCAATGAAGAACAGAAGGTTCCCCATTGGCTGGGAGAGTAATGCAGTGACCTGAGCTAACATCAATAGGTCAGCCCAGGTCACTGCAGGGGATGCCGAGCGCTGCCATCAGGAGGTTAAATGAGATCATTACCTGCTGTGATGATCTCCTGCAGTCCTGCCATCAGCGCTGTCACTGACTTCTATGCCGGCCGCGTACTCAGCACTATCGTGAGATCCCGTGACGTCACCGCCAGTGACAGTCTCGGGCCGCGGGCATAGACGGCAGTGATGGCGGTGACGTCAGGAGGCAGGAGATCATCACCGCAGGTAATGATCTCATCTCACCTCCTGACAGCAGCGCCCGTCATCCCCGCGGCAGCACGCACTGCTGTGTGTCAGTGTCTGCCTGCGCTGCAGCGTGACAAGCTGCTGACACTGCGGGCAGACACTGACACTGCTGTGCTGGCAGTGGCGGGGCTGGAGCGGGACACAGACTGCACGGGCACCTGGAGGTCACACGGAAGTGCTTCCGTGCGGCGTCCAGGCAGTGTGACGTGGGTGTTTACTCTGCTCCGCTTCCTCTTCTGTCATAATGACATCACTTCCTGCAAAACCGCAGGCAGCGATGAACATTACCGCAGGTAAATCGCGGCTATACCGGGGGTATACCGCACATCATTTGCTACCTGCGGTATACCCCCGGTATTTCGCGATTACATTACAGTGAATGGGGTGAAATATCGCAGGTACCTGCGGAAAAGAAGTGACATGCACATTTTCTCAAGAAAATCTTCACAAAGAATTTTCATGAGAAAAAAACGTAGCGTGCGCACAGCTATTTTTTCCCCCATAGGTTTTGCTGGGAAATGTCTGCAGAAAGATTACAAACATTTCTCAAGAAATTTCCGCATCAAAACCGCGGGTAAAAACGCCTAGTGCGCACAGGGCCTTAGAATTTGGGCTGTATATGAGTTTCGATTCTGACCAAACTCTGAGGAATGTAAATGCCCATCCTATCGTTACCGCCTCAAAAAAAAGTTGTCCTTCATTATTCTATGAGGAAGTCATACAACTGAGGCTATGTTCACACACTGCATCTTTTACTGAGTTTTTGAGGTCACAAAGATGCACCTAAATGCATGCATTTCCTTCCCCCAGCACAGTCTATGACATTTCTATTTTGCTGTCCACACTGTGCATCTTTTTTTGGCTGCGTGTTTGAAGATGCAGCATGTCAGTTCTTATTGTGTAACTTTTGAGCCCTTCCAGTCAATAGATTGAGCAAAACGCGGTAAAAACCTGCCAAAAATGCATTGCATTTTTGATGCGTTTTGCCGCGTGTGCATTTTTGGTGCGTTTTTTTTGCGACAAAAACGCTGCATCTTTGTGGTCAAAAAAGATGCATTGTGTGAACACAGCCTTAGGGCTAATTGAGGAATCAGATTTTCTACTTCTTTTCTATTTTTCTACTGGTTATTGTGATGAGAGTTTGATCATTGTGCTCAGAGTGTCACCAGTTTTTCTATTATGTGGACAAAAAAGACAATTTCTCCATCTTCTCCAGTCTGACCGTCTGTGAAAATTGGATTATGTTTGCATGGGTACGGAATGGTGTCCGATTTTTATTTTTTTTGTCCACAGACCCATATACTTACATTGCCGGTTTTGACCCGACACTGTCTCCGCGATTTTTCAGACATGTGAACGGCCCCATAGACTATCCCAGGTACAAGTGCTGCCCATGGAAACCACGAGCGTCGAAGCAAAGCCTTACTGACATGCTGCCTCACTCTTCTACCAGCCCCTATGATGGCAGCTCCTCTTCCAGTTAGTGGGCGACAGAAGACAGTGTTTGCTATGTCGGCACGTGACCAGGGATTTATGTGAGGGGCTGACTCAATAGCGGAGCAGCCCCATCTCTGTGTATACATTGGCTGATGCTGCATTTAAACACTTGCAACTACAATCTCAATCAGGTAGACAAGGCCACGATGTGGACACCTTTTGTGGCTTTGCGTTTTTTTTATCTTAAATGTATTTTTGGCTGATAAACTTTTTTTTTTTTTTTTCTATTGGGTTTCAAAAAAGATTTTGCTCTATTTGCTTTTAGCCTCTGCATTACGCTGTCTACTGCTGGCTGCAGAATGAGTTAACTGGGAAACTGTCAGTGAGTTGTTCCATCAGGTGGGTTATTACCGCGTGGGCTTGTTCACACTTTGCGTAGAGCACTTTATGGTACCAGTAAAGTGAATGAAATTTCTGATATCTCACGCACATGCTGCTCTTTTCTTTGATTAAAGATTGGAGCCGTCAAAGCGTGTTCTTTACGATTGTTTTTCTTTTTTTTTTCTCCCAATATGAAGCGTGGCAATACTTCAGCGTTTTTGCAGCGTTTTTCAGTCATTCAAATGAAAGGGGAAAAAACACAAGTTGTGAAAAATCTGCTTGGAATATAGCACATAGTCTTAGGATATGTTTGCACAGAGTGTTTTTATGTGGATTTTGAAGCTGATCCGCTTCAGACCGCACATCCAATGATTACTTTAAAGCCGTATTTGAGGCAGATCCTTTCTAAAATCCAAATTAAATTACTCAGTGTGAATATATTGCTGTATATATACATACTGTATATATGTGGATATATAACACATACACATATATATGTGCGTATATATATATATATATATATTACTGTGTGTATGTTATACATATATACTGTATATGTGTGAATAATTGCTAATCTGTGTGAATATACTCTGATCTTCCTTCTTCTGAGCTCTTCTCAGCTGATTTCTGACCACAAAGTTCAGCTCAACTTCCCTTGTTAGTGGATGACTATAATATGTGCATGTGTGAATGTTTTTTCTGTAATTTAAAAAAACTTTCTTTCTTTTTTTGTTTTTTTTTTGTTATAGTGCCAGAGGATATGAGATCGAGAAAATGGAATCAACTTCATTAATAATCTTCATTAATATAAGTTCTACTACTCACTGTGTGCATCTCATGAGCAGACGGTCACAGACTTTTGTGTACTCTGTTCCCTATGTCGGGGGGGCTACTTGTGAAACCGTGACTGTTGTCGAGGGCTGACTCAATAAGCTGAAATAGATTTTGTTCGATATCAATATCAATATTAATATATTAGCATTATTTTCTATTAATTTTAATTATTTCTACTCAGTATTAAGTGATACAAGTATTAACACCCACCCTATATATTGTATGAGCCCAGTCAGTCCCTCCAATATACAGTATGAGCCCACGCACAGCCCCCTATATACCGTATGAGCCCACACACAGCCCCGTATAAAAAGTATGAGCCCACGCCCAGCCCCCTATAGAAAGTGTGAGCCCACTCACAGCCCCCCTATATAAAGTATGAGCCCACTCACAGCCCCCCTAGATGCCATTGACCCCACGCACAGTCCCCCTATATTCTGTATGAGCCGACATAAGGCCCTTCTCTGAACAGTATGAACACCCACACAGCCCCCATGTATGTTGTATGAGCCTACACACAGACCCCCTTTATATCATATCAGCCCACACACAGTCCCCCTATATGCCGTATGAGCTGACATAAGGCCCACCTCTGTACAGTATGAACCTCCACACAGCCCCCCCTGTATATAGTATGAGCCTAGACACACTGCTTCCCTGTATACAGTATGAGCCCACACACAGTCCCCCCTGTATACTGTATGATTGCCTACACACAGCCCCCTGTATACAGTATGAGACTCCATGTAATCCCTGTATACAGCCACACATGTCACATACATAGAAAAACGAAACACTTCCTCCCCTCGCTCCCTGTCGGACTTCTCTGCTCTTCGGTGCACTGACTCCGCACAGCAGATGTGATGCAGAGCTGCCATCACGTGTACTGTCTGAGTTGCACACGGTGATTGTTGGAATAAGGAGCCAGAGGCTTCGACCTCCACCAATGCACCCATGGGACAAGACATGGTGCTGCCCGTGTGCCACGGTTTTCAGCCCTCCGGCTATCCCGGTCTGCCTTATGTCTCGTATTACTCCTTTTCTTTTCTAATTCTTTCAGAAAGCAATAACAGGGCAGAGAGTGCAGTAACACCGGGCTATAGGATTATACCACGTTAGGTCTGCATAGGTTCTGTAGACAAGAACAGTAGGAGAGGTTTTTTACGTTGGTATTTTTAGTGTTTTGTTTTTTTTCTTTTCAAGAAATCCTCCGTTGAAATGTTTTATGCCCTAAACCTGTGTGAATGTGTTGGTAATGTAGTGTAGATGTCACTGCTCGCCGTCTTCCCTGGTTTCCAGCGCCGCTCACTTACATGGCTTCACCTACAATTCCCCCTGGATCACACTGGGGTTTATTGGGCAACCGTATGTCGCTTTTATGTCTATGGAGCTGTCACGCTCCGGTCAGGAGACGTACGGCCGGCGTCAGAACGAATTGAATGGTCGTGTGTATGATCCCTTACAGTGTACGTCTATAGGGTATCAGAACCAGCCTCCATGGGCTTCCGGCTTGTACATAGTGCAGAATTGGGTCCAGTGGGTCGGGATTGCAATCATGTGATGAGAAGAGGACCCCAGCGGTGCTGGAAAGTGGGGAAGACTCTGATCAGTATATCGGTATATTAACACAGATAAATGTACACAGGTATCCGCCTAAAACTTTTCCTGGGGGCGTTTCTTTAATTTTAGATATTTGGAGTAATAAAATCCCATGAAGAATCAGGATGAACCCAAGAATTCAATGCAACCCTGTCTGGACGCCTTTCACGCTGGTTAACGCTGCAAAGGTGATTGGCTGCAGTGGTCACATGCCCGTCCAGATGGATCAGGAAGTAGAGAGACCGGCAGGAGACTGAAGAACGATCATAAATACGTTTTTTTGCTAGATATGGCTACTTTCACACATCAGTTTTTTTCCACCAGGCACAATCTGGCAAAAAAACTGATGCGACGGATCCGTCGAAAAAACGGATCCGTCGCATCAGTTTTTTCCATGCGTTCCTTCCGTTTTTTGATGGATCCGTTGTGATACTGAGCATGCTCATTTAAAAAAAAACGGATCCGTCGTTGGATTCCGTCATGTGACTGATCCGGCGCCCATACGCTTCCATTATACAAAATGCTGGATGGCGCCGTTTTTTTTTCCGTAGACAAAAAAAACATTCTATGCGCGTCCTTTCCGGCAGCCGGATGAAGAAATTTCGCTGGATCCAGTGGATGACGCATGCAACGCAAGGCAATCCGGCGCTAATACAAGTCAATGGGGAATAAATCGGATGCGGCGCCAGATCCGTTTTATCCGCATTGTGCCTGACTGCAAAATCCGGATGTGTGAAATCAGCCTATGTAAGAGCTTTCTTCTTTTATTGTGATGTGTTTTATTGTTTTAAGTGGTTAGACAGCCCCTTTTTAAAACCGTCCATTAATAGATGGATTCCTATATGTCCAAATATTCCGATATATATTCCTAGTGCCGCAGCCTTTCTCTCCCTCCCCCCATCCTTTGCTCGGACTTATGTTTTATTTTCCCCCCTCAGCTGGTCCATCGTGTTTATTATCGAGCTCGTTTCATGGATATTTCAAAGTGTTGCTTCCAAGGATCAAACTTGCCGCGTCATAAACATAGAAGTAGCAGCTGCTGCCGTAATCCCCCCCACCACCAGCTTAATAAAGCGCGGGGCTAAAGCTTTCCTGTTTTTATACTTTAGTTTGATACATGAGATGCCGCAGTTTAGGGATTTTCTAAGATTGTTTCATATGGATCTTTCATGGACACATAAAACGGATAAAGGAGGGAAAAAGGAACGAATAATTGTAACTAATTTGTTGCTTTTTTTCCTTTTTTTTTTTTTTTTTTTGCCTTATTGTAAAAATGTTTAATCCCTAGCCTTTATATACTTGGATAATTTTTGGTATATTTTTGTTTTTATTTCTTTTGGTTTAGTATTTATATTATTTTACTTTTTGTTTACGGGAAATTATACAGGGTTTTTTTTTTTTTATTGGTTTAAGGCTATGTGCGCACTAGAAAAAGTGATTTTTCTCAAGAAAATTTCTTGAGAAACTTCTGGGAGTTGAAGATTACCGCACCTGCGATAAAAAAAGCCGCACCAAAACCACAGGAAAAACGCATGTGGTTTTGCCGCGGTTTTGGTGCGTTTTTGCCACGGTTTTTCCGCAGGTTGGTCCCTGCGGTTTTTTATACATAAGGCATGTTGAAAAAGAGAAAAAAAAAAGGTAATTTCCTTCTGATATAGATAGAGAAATAGATAATGGATGGAGGGAGGGATGGATGGAGGGATGGATGGAGGGGTGGATGGAGGGGATGGATGGAGGGATCGATGGAGGGATGGATGGAGGACAGATCAATTAATAGATAGAGTCCCTGTGAGCACACACTGCATTTCTCCCGAGCGGTAGTTTGTTCACATTACCGACCGTGGGAAATGACCTGTGGATACGTCTCTGTAGTCTCGTTACGGGGCTGCATTCTGTACAGTGTCAGTCGCGGCTGGATGCAAGCGTCGTGGGACCGGCGTGGATTACACCGTAGCTGTGTGTTGGAAGGGGTTAATAAAGGGGTGAAAGAGGGGGCTTTTTGTCTTTTATTTAAAGTAAAGGATTTTTCGGTGTGTATGTGTGTTTATTCACTTTACTTACAGGTTAATCATGAAAGCTGTCTCATAGACGCTGCCATGATTAAGCCTGGACTTAAATGGCAGCGATCCGCTGCCATTTAAGTCATTATTACCCTGATTGCCACCGCATCACGGCAATCTGGAAGAGCCGGGACACTCCGGGACTGCCGCATAATGGATGTGACAGTCCCGGGGCAGCTGCGGGCTGATATTCTCGGCTGCGGGAGGGGGGGCATTAACCCTGCCCCTCGCCCTCCCCAGCCTGAGAATACCGGGCCGCCACTGTGTGTTTACCTCGGCTGGACAGTAAAAATACAGCGGAGCCCATGCTTTTTTTGTTTTGTTGTATGTACGTTTGATTTGTCTTGTGTATTCTATATTGTCTGTGTGAGTGTGATCTGTGTGTTTACTCTGCTCCGCTTCCTCTTCTGTCATAATGACATCACTTCCCTGCAAGACGCAGGCAGCGATGTACATTACCGCAGGTAAACCGCGGCTATACCGGGGGTATACCGCACATCATTTGCTACTTGCGGTATACCCCCGGTATTTCGCGATTACATTACAGTGAATGGAGTGAAATATCGCAGGTACCTGCGGAAAAGAAGTGACATGCACATTTTTTCAAGAAATTTTCTCAAGAACTTCTGCAGAAAACGCAGCGTGCGCACAGCTATTTTTTTTTCCCGTAGGTTTTGCTGGGAAATTTCTGCAGAAAGATTGCAAACATTTCTCAAGAAATTTCTGCAGTAAAACCGCGGGTAAAAACGCAGTGTGCGCACAGGGCCTAAAACAAATTACAGCATTTTTCTTGTATATTCTGGATTTTGGGGGGCAGAATGCTGAAATAAGTTATAACCCATAAACCTCATCCATTTTTTTTTTTTTGGCTCCTAGGCAAAGAATTATAGTAGAATGACCGTGTTTGGTGCAATGTCTGGCAGAGTTATTAAAAGCAAAACTTGGGTTGGAGCCCAAAGAAGCCCTCAATGGGGAAGAGGGGATGGCTGGGAGGGCAAAGTGATTTGGATGGGGGGGTCCAAAGGGCTTGCTGGGTCAGTACAGAGAGGATCTGCAAATATACGGAGGAGAAGACTACACTAATTTATTGGTGGGATCTTACTTTTACACAACAGCTCCTTTGCGTGGTAAGTGGGATGTGAAGGAGGGTCACAAAGGCTTCACTTGATTCAGAGAAAATTTGCAAAGGAAAAGTCTACACTAATTTGTTGGTGGGATCTGAGCTTCTAACTGGAAGTCATTCAAAATACGAGTGCATCTCGATAAATTAGAATATCATGAAAAAGTTAATTTATTTCAGTAATTCAATACAAAAAGGGAAACCCACATACAGTGGAACCTCACCTAACGAGTAACCCGGTTTGCGAGTATTTCGCTTAACGAGCAAAGCTTGCTGTAAATTTGTAACTCAGTTTACGAGCAAGCTTTGCTGAACAAGCAAAATACTCACCGCACACACTTCCGGTTCCGTACATCCACCGTGCTCTGACTTGCTCTTGCAGTCCGCACAAACACATACAAACACGCACACACACATATTATACGCACCTTACTTTCTGTTCCATCGCCTGCCTCCTGGTTTTTGTAGTTCACCGGTACAACATGTGTATCGGCAACCAAGATGAGGGAGGAACTTGCTCTGTCAGCGGAAGTTCCTTCCTCGTCTTGATGGTTACCTGATACACATCCTGTACCAGCCAACTGCAAGATCCATGAGGCCAGCGATGGAACGGAAGGTAAGGTGAGTATAATATGTGTACCCTCCGTTCCATCGCCGGTCTCCCGGTTCTAGTAGTTCACTACTACTGGATGTGTATCGGTAACCATCGCAATGAGGGAGGAACTGTCAGCCGCTACTCAAAGGCAGCGCGCTAGCCAATCAGAGGCAAGCGGCTCCTGCCTTTGATGTCAGCGCTCTGGCAGCGGAAGCTCCACCCTCGTCGCGATGGTTACCTGATACACATCCTGTACCGGCGAACTGCAAGATCCAGGAGGCCGGTGATGGAACAGAAGGTAAGGTGAGCATAATGTGTGTGTGTGTGTGTGTGTGTGTTTGTGCATGTGTGGAATGGCACAATAGGGGACCAGGATGGGACATTTAAAAAGTTGTGGAATTGAATTCTGTGCATTGCAATGATTTCCTATGGGAAATCTTGCTTTGCTGAACGAGTAACTTGGTTAACGAGAACTATCCGTTCTGGGACTGTGCTTGTTAACCAAGGTTCCCACTGTATTATATAGAGTCATTACACACAGAAAGATCTATTTCAAGTGTTTATATTTGTTAATGTTGATGACTATTGCTTATGCAACTTTTTCTACCACACTTTTTCCTTCCACTCAACTTTCCATTAAAGGGAACCTGTCATCAGAAATTTCGCCCAAAAGCTAAAAGATTCCCCCTCTGCAGCTCCTGGGCTGCATTCTAGGAAGGTCCCTGTTATTATTGTGCCCCATGTGAGACCAAAATAAAGCCTTTATAAAGTTCTACCTTTTTGTATGCAGCTTCTGTAAATCCGTCACGGGGGCGGGCTCTCTGCCGTCCGTTATTCTGCCTCCTGGTCCTGTATGCCGCCCCCATCGCTCCTTTCCATATCTGATGCACCGCCCACTGCTCCAGCCATCCCCGCGCATGCCCAGTGCCAGTCTCACAGGACTGAGCAGTGTGACCGCTGGTGACGTGTGCGCAGGCAAGTGATTATGGGCGGGACTGTGACTGTTATCAGCAAGTACCCGGCCATAATCTCTTGAGCGCGCAAACCTCTCCAGCGTCACACTGAGCTCAGTGTAGATGCTAGACTGTATGGGCTGCTTCCAGGGATGACGTCCCTTTGTCACGTGATAGGGGCGTGTTCAAAATACTATCACATGACAAAGGGACGTCATTCCTGGAAGCAGCCCATACAGTCTAGCATCTACACTGAGCTCAGTGTGAATGCTGGAGAGGTTTGCGCGCTCAAGAGATTATGGCCGGGTACTTGCTGATAACAGTCACAGTCCCGTCCATAATCACTTGCCTGCGCACACGTCACCAGCGGTCACACTGCTCAGTCCTGTGAGACTGGCACTAGGCATGCGCGGGGATGGCTGGAGCAGTGGGCGGTGCATCAGATATGGAAAGGAGCGATGGGGGCGGCATACAGGACCAGGGGGCAGAATAACGGACGGCAGAGAGCCCGCCCCCGTGACAGATTTACAGAAGCTGCATACAAAAAGGTAGAACTTTATAAAGGCTTTATTTTGGTCTCACATGGGGCACAATAATAACAGGGACCTTCCTAGAATGCAGCCCAGGAGCTGCAGAGGGGGAATCTTTTAGCTTTTGGGCGAAATTTCTGATGACAGGTTCCCTTTAATATGCTTGGATACAGCACTCTGTGAACAGCCAGCTTCTTTAGCAATTACCTTTATGGCTTATTCAACTTGTGGAGTGTGTCAATGACTGCCTTCTGGACATCTGTCAAGTCAGCAGTCTTCCCCATGATTGTGTAGCCTACTGTACCAGTCTAAGGGACCATTTTAAACACTTAACAAGCCTTTGCAGGTGTTTTGTGGAAATTATGCTAATTTTCTGAGATAATGACTTTTGGATTTTCATTGGCTGTAAGCGATAATCATCAACATTAACAGAAATAAACACTTAAAATAGATCACTCTATCTGTAATGACTCTTTATAATATGTTTCCCTTTTTATATTGAATTTTTGAAATTAACTTTTTCAGGATATTTTAATTCATCGAGATGCACCTGTAGCAGTCATTCAAAAGTAGTTCACACTCAATGTCGACCATGATTGAGGGATAGGGCTCATAACTACTGATGAGCAAGCACTACTATGCTCATCCTAGCGTCCATCTGCTGGTTACGAGTACCGAGCATTGCAGTGCCCACCCATCACTAGTTACGAGTACCGAGTGCCTGAACATAGTAGTGCTCGCTCATCACTAGTTACGAGTACAGAGCACCCGAGCATGGTAGTGCTCACTCATTACTAGTTATGAGTACTGAGCACCCGAGCATGGTAGTGCTCGCTCATCACTAGTTCCGAGTACCGAGCATGGTAGTGCTCGCTCATCACTAGTTCCGAGTACCGAGCATGGTAGTGCTCGCTCATCACTAGTTCCGAGTACCGAGCATGGTAGTGCTCGCTCATCTCTAGTTCCGAGTACCGAGCATGGTAGTGCTCGCTCATCTCTAGTTCCGAGTACCGAGCACCCGAGCATGGTAGTGCTCGCTCATCTCTAGTTCCGAGTACCGAGCACCCGAGCATGGTAGTGCTCGCTCATCTCTAGTTCCGAGTACCGAGCACCCGAGCATGGTAGTGCTCGCTCATCTCTAGTTCCGAGTACCGAGCACCCGAGCATGGTAGTGCTCGCTCATATCTAGTTCTGAGTACCGAGCTCTGGAGCTCAGCATTTTAGAAGTGGTGGTGAAGGACCTGAGCTGATGTCACGATCATGTGACCATAATGGCTGGAGCTGAGCAGAGAACTGCTGGTGAAGGACGTGTGGTGTAATCAATTACATTGTTGGGGGCATTACTAAAGGCCCAGTCACACTAAACAACTTACCAGTGATCCCAACAACGATCCAACCTGATAGGGATTGCTGGTAAGTTGCTAGGAGGTTGCTGGTGAGATGTCACACTAAGCGATGCTCCAGCGATCCCACCAGCAACCTGACCTGGCAGGGATCGCTGGAGCATCGCTACACGAGTTGCTGGTTAGCTGTCACACAGGCAGATCTCACCAGCAACCAGTGTCCCAGCCCCCAGCGCCGCGTGGAAGATGCTGCGCTTGGTAACTAAGGTAAATATCGGGTAACCAACCCGATATTTACCTTGGTTACCAGTGCACGCAGCTACACGTGCAGAGAGCAGGGAGCAGCGTACACTGAGCGCTGGCTCCCTGCTCTCCTAGTTACAGCACACATCGGGTTAATTACCGATGTGTGCTGCAGCTACATGTGCAAGAAGCAGGAGCCGGCACTGACAGCGTGAGAGCGGAGGAGGCTGGTAACGAAGGTAAATATCGGGTAACCAAGGACAGGGCTTCTTGGTTACCCGATGTTTACCGTGGTTACCAGCCTCCGCAGAAGCCGGCTCCTGCTGCCTGCACATTCAGTTGCTGCTGTCTCGCTGTCACACACAGCGATCTGTGCTTCACAGCAGGACAGCAACAACTAAAAAATGGCCCAGGACATTCAGCAACAACCAACAACCTCACAGCAGGGGCCAGGTTGTTGCTGGATGTCACACACAGCAACATCGCTAGCAACGTCACAAAAGTTGTTCGTTAGCAGCGATGTTGCTTAGTGTGACGGGGCCTTAAGTTCAAGAAAGAATTATGCCTGAACTTGAGTCACAGTAACAGCTCGGCAAAAGCTCCACACCAATGACTGAAACTTAAGGTCTTTACTGCATACACCTAAGCATATAAAGTCTTTTTTTCAAAGATATAAATACATGGAATTTTTTTTCAACCATGTTAGTGATACACATTGCCTCATTTAAAACACAATGAGGGTGGTTTAATATCAAAAAAGCACATGACAGGTTCCCATTAACCCTATATCTACTATATAAAGCTGAATGTGTGTGTGTGTGTGTGTGTGTGTGTGTGTGTATGTATGTATGTATGTATGTATGTATGTGTGTGTGTGTGTGTGTGTGTATGTATGTCCGGGATTGGTATCTGCACCGTCGCAGCTACAGCCACAAAATTTTGCACACTCACACGTCTGGACCCCGAGAGCGTCATAGGCTATGTTTTGAGGGGAAATTTTAACCCCGCGCTTTGCAGTTATTCGCCAAAAAACCGTCCTCCATTAAAGCGAATGGAGCTGGGAGCCACAGTGCAGCCAGAACTTCAGAAGAATGCGCAGCCACGCCCTTATATGGAATGTTGGCGTGTCACAATGCAGACAGGGAAAGACACAGACAGGGAAAGAGGCAGAAACAGACAGGGTAAGAGACAGACACAAAGAGACAGACAGAGACAGACAGACAGGGAAACAGACAGACAGGGAAAGAGAGGGAAAGAGAGAGACAGGTTAAGAGAAAGACACAGGGAAAGACAGAGGGAAAGAAGAAATGAGACAGGGAAAGAGAAAGAGGGAAAGAGAGATACAGAGAGATATATACAGAGGGGCAGACAGACATTATAATTACATTTATATCTATTTGTTTTGTGGTTTTTGTGTGCAGAATACATTTTTGTTAATACATTCTATTTTGTTAACAGCAGTTATTAACACGGGCGAAACCGGGTAGTACAGCTAGTCTAATATATAAAGCTGCATGTGTGTGTGTATGTATGTATGTATGTGTGTGTGTATGTATGTCCGGGATTGGCATCTGCACCGTCGCAGCTACAGCCACAAAATTTTGCACACTCGCACTTCTGGACCCCGAGAGCGTCATAGGCTATGTTTTGAGGGGAAATTTTAACCTCGCTCTTTACAGTTATTCACCAAAAAACCTGCCTCCATTAAAGCGAATGGAGCTGGGAGCCACAGGGCAGCCAGAACGTCTGAAGAATGCGCGGCCACGCCCTTAAATGGAATGTTGGCGTGTCATAATGCAGCCAGGGAAAAAGACACACAGACAGGGTAAGAGACAGACACAGACAAAGAGACAGACTTACAGGGAAAGAGACAGACAGGGAAAGAGAGAGGTTAAGAGACAGACACAGACAAAGAGACAGAGACAAATACAGGGAAAGAGACAGACAGGGTAAGAGAGGGAAAGTGACAGACAGACAGGGAAAGAGACAGAGACAGACAAAGAGAGAGAGATATATACAGAGGGGGAGACAGACAGAGAATGGGAGAGAAACAGAGAGACAGTTACTATCCCGGGCAGCGCCGGGTGCTATGTTGTGAGGCGAAATTTTAACCCCGCGCGTTCCAATTTACCAATCAATTTTGCCCCTATCTACATAATGGGGGAAAAAGTGAAACGAAAAGTGTTGGGGGCAAATTGACATTGTTTTGTTAATACATTCTATTTTGTTAACAGTAGTTATTAACCCGGGCGAAGCCGGGTAGTACTGCTAGTTTTATATATATATAAAAAATTGAGTTCTGTACTTTCCGTGTGAGATCTTGTGGAGTGAGTTCCAGAATTCTGCTCCACCGGCCGTCATCCCATCACCTACATCTTCTGCTCTGTTTTATTTTGTATTGACGGAAATTGTTTCAAATACATATATACATACACATATATATATATATGTGTGTATGTATATATGTATATGTGTGTGTATGTGTATATATATATAATATATTTATATTAGGGATATCATTTGCTTCAGTAACAATTTCAATAAAATAATTGTTTGTAGAAGTCGTTTGTGTCTGTGTGTTATTGTCATGCCAGAATTGAGATGTTAATAAAATGGGTTATATGCCAAATTAAAGTCTAGTTGGAGTTGATTAAAACTCAAAAGATTTTCTTTTAATAATGTTTAGATTTGAACATTTGAGATGTTTCACCTGCAGGGATGTATATGCGGCCCCTCGAGGAGGTGTAATGCCCCTTCTCTCTCACTTGAGCAGCCCTGTATATTTCATTTGTTTCTCGGCGCTGCTAGTCCTTCATCAGGATGGTGTCTCCTGTCTGTCAGTACATGTACAGCTGGCCGACTAATGAGGGTCGCCTGCGGAGAGTCCCCCGTCACTCCGAGGACCTGTTCTTGGTATTCCAGCTCGCTGTCATATTGGTATTATTAGACTCTTCTTGTCAACAGAGGAGGAAGCATTTTACCTATGTGATAATTATGATGCTACTGGAGCTTTCTAGTCCAGAGGCCGGTCATTTCTTCGGTACATGAACGGCATGATAAAGGCGACCCATTGTTCTTCTAGCGCCCAATGTAAATATTCAGTTTAGGTCTTTTCTAGTAAAGACATACAGTGGAATCTCGGTTTACAAGTAACTTGGTGTGCGAGTATTTTGCTATACGAGCAAAGCTTTCTGTACATTTGTAACTCAGTTTACAAGCAATCTTTGCTGTACGAGCAAAATACTCACCGCACACACTTCCAGTTCTGTACTTTCACCGCGCTCTGACTCGCTCTTGCAATCCACACAAACACACACACACATTATGCTCACCTTACCTTCCGTTCCATCGCCGGCCTCCTGGTTCTTGTAGTTCACCGGTACAGGATATGTATCGGGTAACCATCGTGATGATGGAGGAACGTCCGCTGTCAGCCGCTACTCAAAGGCAGCGCACTGACCAATCAGAGGCAAGTGGCGATGGTTACCCGATACACATCCTGTACCGGCGAACTGCAAGATTCAGGAGACCGGCGATGGAACGGAAGGTAAGGAGAGCTGTGTGTGTGTGTGTGTGTGTGTGTGTGTGTGTGTGTCTTGTGGAATGAATTGTCGGAGCTTCCATTATTTCCTATGGGAAATCTTGCTTTGCTAGACGAGTAACTTGGTTTACAAGCACACTACTTCCAGAACAGATTGTTCTCTTAAATCAAGGTTTCACTGTATAACAAAATAGTAATGGGAATGTGTCAGTTGGATGTTCCCTCTAAAGCCGTGTGTATGGACATAGGGGTCATAAGAAGCTGAATTAAATGACACCTTGGTATCTGCAATCCGACGTCTTATTCCAGAGAAATCCACATCTTCTATGTCAGTGAGCTGATAAGATGTGTGGGCCGGACACTGATCTCCCCGAGAAGCCGCCTCCAGAGATTATATTAGATGTAATGAGTATTACTAGTTAAATTCAAAGTGCGGTGAGAAGAGGAAACGTTTTTTAGGGTTTTTTTCGTAGTTCATTCTAGGTCAGGGTCAAATTAATAAAGTGCTCTCCGTTGACCACTACATCAGAGTTTCTATGGGAATCCCCAAAAGACTATATTATGAGAATCAGGGAATCTGTCACCAGGTGTTTTCTCCTCCATCTGAGAACAGCATAATATTGAGACAGAGACCCTGATTCCAGCGATGTGTCACTTACTGAGCTGTTTGTTGTCATTTCTCTGCTGCAGATCTAGCAGTTAGGGTACACTCACACAAGCGTGAAAATCGGACGAGTGCAATGCGAGAAAATCTGGCATTGCACTCTGATCAATGTTAGGCAATGAGGGTGAGCAGTTGGGCAGCTTTTATCGCATCCAGATTCTGGATGTGAGAAAAGCGGCAGCATGCTGCAACTTTCTGCTACAGCCGTATCTCTCGCACCCATTTAAGTGAATGGGTGCAAGAGATACATCGGACTGCACTCGGATGTTATCCCAGTGCAGTGCGATATACGCACAGACTGACAATGGAGGAGATGGGGGATTAACCTCTCCATCTCCTCTGCAGCGCCCGCCCTCAGCTTCACAGCTGTGATCTGATTGCAAGATCGGGTTACAGTCGCATGACACTCGGCTCACGGTCACAGCCGAGCCTGAGCCGGGGGTCATTAGCATATCATATCCGATGCTCTCGCATCGGATGCCATACGCTCGTGTGAGTCCAGCCTTATACAGAGCTCATGAATATGCTGGACTACCTTCAGCACGCCAAGTAGTCCTGTAATGATAACCCATTGATGATTACACAGTGATTTTGTAAAAACTACACTAAGCAGCCCAGTAAGTGACACATAGCTGGAATCAGGATCTCTGCCCCTATGTGATGCTGCTCTCAGATTAAGTGTCAAAAACCTGGTGACAGATTCCCTTAAAAAGGAACCTGTTAGGTCCCCTATGCCCTCCAACCCAGCAGCATTGATACCTGTATGCTCTAATTCCCTCCCTAACTAGCCCTGTATAACGCTATTCACTAATATGACTGTAAAAAATAAGAACACTTATAAAACTCGATGTTCCCTATGCTAGTTAGTCCTTGACTAGTTGCAGGGGCCTTAGTTTCCCTGACTAGTTGGCCCTCTTTCCATGTCATCATGTCCCTGATAACAACATGACTTCCATGAGCCTGCAGCACCACCAGCTCCTTGAAATCTTGCGCATACGCGTGGCTCACTATGGCCACGTCAGTGCGCCTGTTGAAGTAGGGTGGACGCTCCCCGGCTTTATTAGGTGCACTGCACATGACTGGACATTGAGAAGACCGGTCATGCACAGTCGTCATCTTTTGAACCATCTTTTGAACTTCTGGTCGTGTGCAGTGCACTTAATGAAACCGGGAAGCGTACACCCGACTTCTGATGCACATGGACGCAGCTGAAATGAGCCGGGCACATGTGAAAGATTTATAGGGGCTGGTGGTGACGCTGGCTCATGGAAATCATGTTCTCACGTCCACAGGAGAGTAATAACATGGAAAAAGGGCTGACTAGTCCGGGGAACAAACACCATACGACTGGTTAAGATCTAAGGCCTAGGACACATGGCGAGAAAAACTGTGTGAGTGGAATGTGATAAAAAAAAAAAAAATCACATTCCACTCGGACCAATATTTATGGGACCATGAGCGATTATTTTCTCAGCCCTAATTGGACCGTGAAAACAGTCGCAGCATGCTGCAGGTGTAATGCGATCCTGTTCCACTCGCACCCATGCAAGTCTATGGGACAAGAGAAACATCGCACTACACCGGTATAACGCGAGAGCAGTGAGATTCTCGCATCAGCAGGCAATGGAGGTGATAGGGAGATAAATCCCTCCCCCCCTCTGCAGCGCTGGCCCTCCCCTCCCCTCCGCAACTGTGGTCTGTCTAATCGCACGATGGGACCACAGTCGTATGACACTGCTCCCGTTGTGCTGTAAACGTGTGCCGAGTGTCATGTCAGGACTCGCACAAATCCCCGTGTGGCCTCAGCCTAATTAGCACATGGATAGCGAGGTGTATAAGTCGTTAGGTTAGGGACAGGATTTGGGTGTACAGGTATGACTGCTGCTGGGGTGGAGGGCAGAGGGGACCTGACAGGTTCCCTTTAAATAAGGCTGATGGGGTCACACTGGACACTGTACAGCATAATAATAATAATAATAATTTATTCATTTATATAGCGCTATTAATTCCACAGCGCTTTACATACATTGGCAACACTGTCCCCATTGGGGCTCACAATCTAGAGTCCCTATCTGTATGTCTTTGGAGTGTGGGAGGAAACCCACGCAAACACGGGGAGAACATACAGACTCCTTGCTGATGGTGTCCTTAGTGGGAGTTGAACCCAGGACCCCAACGCTGCAAGACTGCAGTGCTAACCACTGAGCCACCATGCCGCCCATGTAACATTGTTTTTGTGCATATCTGATAAAGATGAATACTGCCAGAACAGAGACAGTGCGCACACAGTGACTCCACCAGCTTCAGCCAAGAAAATGGCTCCATTGGGGTCTGTCGGTGTCCACATCGGAACATAGTTTTTTGAGGATTACGACAGAAACCCTCCAAAGAAAAACGTTTCATTAATGTCACCCATGCCATCTATAATAAAGTGAGTGGTGTCTTTCTGAAACTACGGTACGTCATCCCATGAAAAACAAGCCTCCATACAGTTATATTAAAGGGAACCTGTCGCCAGTTTTGGGGCCTATAAGTTGCGGCCACCACCACCGGGCTCTTATATGCAGAATTCTAACATGCTGTATATAAGAGCCTAGGCCGCTGTGTAGAACATAAACGCTTTATAATACTCACCTAACAGTCGCGCTGTAGTGGATTCTAGTCATGTGGGCGTCTCCATTGTCCGGTGCCGGCGCCACCTCTTTCGGCCGTCTTTGTCATCCTTCTTCTGAAGTCTGGGTGCCTGACGCGTCCTATGTCATCTACACTCGCCGGCATTGAGGTCCTGCGCAGGCCCACTTTGATCTGTCCTGAGCAGGACCGGCGACTGTGTATGATGTAGGATGCGTCATGCACCGCGGCTTCAGAAGGAGGACAAAGATGGCCGAAAGAGGAGGCACGGGCACCGGACAATGGAGACGCCCATATGACCCAACTCCACTGCAGTGGCCCCTTTAGGTATTATAAAGTTTTTTTTATGTTCTACACCGCGGCCTGAGCTCTTATATACAGCATGTTAGAATGCTGTATATAAGAGCCCACTGGTGGTGGCAACAGCTTATAGGCCCCAAAACTGGTGACAAGTTCCCTTTTAATGGGAAAAATAATGTTATGGTCATGGAAGAAGGGGTGGAAAAAGGGGAAAAAAAAACCTGAATTTGACCCTGTCAGGAAGGGGTTAAAGAGCTGAATGCATGCCCTTCAGGCTCTCTCTCGGGACCTCCTCCCGTCAGCTCCGTCAGTCATTTTGATTGATGCTGATGAAGAAAAGGAAATTATTGACGCTGATTTCTAGCGATTAATTGTAAATGCGGCTTCTGCTGTATTGTTAATTGCCGTGCACAGAAGTGATGAGTGAACGCTTTCTGCGCTCGCTCATTAGGATTGGGCTCGTTGTTTGTATGCTGTGTAGCTGTGCTGGATAATACATCTGCAGGGGAGAGCCGGGATCAGCGGCAGGGAGTACCTTCCTTGTGATCGGGTGGCCATCTTTACTGAGGGCAGACGGTGCAGTCTTAGGGTGCTCATCTGTGCTGTGATTACGGCAGATACTAATGACATAGCTGTGAAATAATTGGGGAAGGTGCGTCCCGGGCCCCGGCCAGATAAATTACAGCCACTGGTGAATTTTGAGCTCACGACAGCTGTGGTATTTTTAGTGCTATTAAATATGGCGCAGGGATTGATTAAACAGACATGATGTAAGGGACGTAATTGCAGGGTTTTTTTCAAAAGCACAGCATGGCAATGATGGCCACAGTGGTGTTGGCACCATGTGCTCGTCTTCAGAGGTGGCAAAATCAAGGTTGAGCCAGAAAGGCAAAAAGTTCTACCTGTGTGAGTGGTTAAAGGGGTTGTCTCATGATGTCGCCTCCTGTGCAGAGGTGGTGTGCCCCTGATTACCTCTACTCACTACCTCTGCAGCATCGGAAGAGAGCAGGAGGACCTAACTGTGAGAGCAGCGCTTCCAAGCTTTACAGCAACGAGCTTGTAAGTGCTACGCTCCTGTCCTAAGAGGCCGGCAACCTAGGCAATAAGCAGTTAGGAATGGAGGAAATTATTTAGGATCCTCATCTGTTGTCTGGAGGACTTGTCTATCCTGATTGACACAGACCACCCATTGGTGTGAATGGTAATACTTCCGCTGTAGTGAAAATGAACACGGTTCCCTATAGATTACAACAGGGAAGAAATGTCATGATCAGCGTATTGAGAACTGATCCTTCCAATTAGCAGGGACGACCCCTATAATGGATAAATGGGTAATGTCTAATACCATAGGGATGAACAGAGTGATGCAAGTAATGGGCACTTTATACACAATAGCCCAAAATGTTGTGTGCCTGCAGGCAATGTCACCCGTCACACATCCTAGGAAGGTGAGTGCTATGCAGGCCCAAGGACATATCCTTCATTTCCACAGATGTGAGAATATTTTTGGGCGTGCCATGTCTGTTGCTGGCCCTCTACGTCAGCAATGTTGTAGACTGAACCATCATTGATACCAGTGTTGCCTCTGCCATATGTGTATATACACAGGAGGTCTACGGCAAAGTGATTAGTAAAATCCACCATGTTCAGTTGCCTGATTTTTGCTCTTGATGATGATCCTCCAGAGCTGCATTCACAATTCTGTAGACCTTCAGATCAGTGTCTGTACAGAGAATCCTGCAGTCATTTTTATCTTGGATAATGTAGCATTTATACTTGGCACCATGCAGGAACAGGGAATAATGAAAGCTATCCGTGCAGCGTTGAGTGGGGGCTGGGTTCACATCTGTGCCCGTAGTTCTTTTTTAATGATCCATTATCATAAGGGCTCATTCGGACGTTTTTTTGTTTGATTGTTTTTTTTTTTAGGACGATTAGTCCCCGTAGTCAGGTGGAATATGCACCCAGGATCACGGCCAGTTCTGGGTGTATATTGCTAATCCCTGCCTAATCGTCCCTGATCGTCACTAGAATAAATTGAGATCTTTAGGCTCTGTGCGCACTGGGAAATGGAATTTTCTTGTGAAAATTCCGCATGTCCTCAAAGATTACCGCACCCGCGGTAAAAAAACGCGGGAAACCGCATCCGAAAACCGCATGCGGTTTGCCGCGGTTTGCCGCGGTTTTACCGCGGTATTATTCGCGGTATTGCCGCGGTTTTGCCGCGTGCGGGTTGGGATGTGCTTTATTGCATTCAATGCAATAAAGCACATTGAAGAAAAAAAAAAAAAAAAAAAAAAGTCCTTTAATTCTGAGATAGTAGATAGACAGAAGAATAGATAGAGGGATAGATAGAGGGATAGATAGATAGACAGATAGATAGAAGGATAGATAGAGGACAGATCGCTGCATTTCCCACGGTCGGCAGTGAGTTCACATTACCGGCCGTGGGAAATGACCAGTAATTCCCTCTGCTGTCTGCTGCATTCAGCGCTGTGTCTGTGACAGTCGCGGCTGGATGTCAGCAGTGCAGGACGTCTGAGCCGGAGCTGTGGATTACGCCGGAGCTTTGCTTGGGGGGGGTTAATAAAAGGGTGAACGAGGCTTGTTTGTTTTATTTAAAATAAAGGATTTTTCGGTGTCTGTGTGGTTTATTCACTTTACTTACGGGTTGATCATGTCAGCTGTCACATAGACGCTGCCATGATTAAGCCTGGGGTTAATGGCGGTGGTCCCCCATCACCATTAACCCCTTGTATTACCTTGCCACCACTGCTACACGGTGGCAAGAAGAGCCGAGGACACGCCGGTATTGTCGCATAATACATGCGACAGTGCCGGGGCAGCTGCGGCTGATATTCTCGGCTGCGGGAGGGGGAGTGAGGCGGGGGACATTATCCCTGCCCCTCTCCCTCCCCAGCCTGAGGATACCGGCCCGCCGCTGTGTGCTTACCTCAGCTGGAAGGTAAATATGCAGCGGAGCCCACGTTCTTTTTTTTCTATATTTCCGTTTTCTTTCTATGTGTCTGTGTCTATGTGTTCTATGTCTGTGATCTGTGTGTGTGTGTTTACTCTCTGCACGGTTTCCTCTTCCTGTAATGACATCACTTCCCTGCAAAACCGCAGCAAGTGATGCACATTACCGGAGGTAAACCGCGAAATACCGCAGGGAATAACGCAGGAAAACGCAGTGAACCGCACAGAATTTGCTGCCTGCGTTATTCCCTGCGGGATTTCATGATTAACATTGAGTCAATGGAGGGAAATCCCGCAGCGATGTGCGGAAAAGAAGTGACATGCACTTGTTTTTGCTGCGGGATTCCCGCAGCAAAACATGCAGCTGTCAAATTCCGCCCAGTGCGCACAGGATTTTTTTTCTCCATAGGATTTGCTGGTGATTCACTGCAGAGATGTTATGAACATTTTCTGCAGCGAAACATGCAGCAAATCCGCGAAAAATCCGCGGCAAAATCCGGTAAGTGCGCACATAGCCTTAGAAAAAGTTTTTCTAAAGTTCGTATATTATATGCTAATGAAGGGGGGGACTAGTCCCGAGGGTGTGTTCCCTTATTAGCTAGTTGGCCCACATAGCATGGTAATACGCCCACAGGGGCGTGCTACCATGTTAACATGCAAATTAATGCGCAGCAACGCGCACATACCTCACTCTTCATGGCAGCCGGTGGAGGATGAATGCGCCGTTCGCATGATCCGGAGTGCCCAGGACTTCTGATCATGGGCACTAAACTGATGCCAGGTGTAAGCTTCCCGAATTCAGTGAGGTATAGTGCGCATGACCAGAAGTGCTGAGGAGCCCGGATCATGCGCACTACGCATTCATTAGCATGTTAGTACACCCACAGGGGTGTGCTACCATGCTATGTGGGCCGACTAGCTAAGGGAACAAACTCTCAGGACTAGTCCCCACGCTCATTAGCATATAAGAAACTTTCTTTAGAAATACTTTATGCTAGTTTATACATGGATGGTTAGGCAGGGATTAGCAATATGCATTATAGAGAGGGGGGAGCCAGCACTGCCTATGAATGGCATGCAACAAATAAAAAGTGTAAAATTCACAAATTCATTCCTACTGTACTATAATGCAAAATGAGCTTTTTTAGCAAACAATTGATCAATAATTTGAGCCACCCCTGCCATGTCAGTTACATTATTTTCCAATGCGGCAAGATGCGGTCACATTCAGTTGCGTGCGTCATACAAAACCGCATGTGAATCAATCCAATCTGATTCCATTGGAAAAGAATGGAACTGAAACGCATTTGTGACAAATCTGGCTTTGCGGCAAAATACCGCTGATGTGAGCAGCGCCTAACATAATGTAATAAACAGTAAAGTGCAACAAAACCCATTTACATAGATAGGAATATCCCTTTAAAGGGACCCAAACATCAGCATTTTCCTGTATAAGCTGCAGCCAGTGCAGCACTGGCACTATCAGGCACAGTCTGTACATACCATCAGGGGGCAGCTCGGGTGTGTAGGCTGTGAAATCCAAGTTTGAAAATTCATCATCTTTTTGATGGACGTGTGCACCTCTGCTGCTAATGTCCGGGCGGGTTATGGACGTGTATCCCTCCCCACCCCCGGCCGCCTGTTCCTCCCTGCCTCTGGCCGTATGTAAATTTCTAATCTTCAGTTACACGGCGTTGGAGTTAGCGCCTGCGCATAGCGCTCATCTCCGGCGCCGTGTTTCTGAAGCCCACACTATTATAGTGCATGAGAGGGCGACGCATGCGCCCTCGCTTCTTCAGATCTGTTGTGACCGCGGAAGCGCGCGCGGTCACAACAGGACTGGAGCACAGCTGATCTTACCCCGATTAGCTGCAGTTGACGTCTGCTTACGATATCGTCTGCTGCAGCTAATCGGTAAGATTAGCTGTTTTCCAGTCCTGTTGTGACTGCGCGCGCTCCCGCGGTTACAAGAGATCTGAAGAAGCGAGGGCGCATGCGCCGCCCTCTCATGCACAATAATACTGTGGGCTTCAGAATCAGAAACACGGTGCCGGAGATGAGCGCTAAATCCGACGCCGTGTAACTGAAGATTAGAGATTTACATATGGCCAGAAAGAGGGAGGAACAGGCGGCGGGGGGTGGCGGGGGGTGGCGGGGATACACGTGCATAACCCGCCCGGACATTAGCAGAGAGGTGCATACATCAATCAAAAAGTGCATGAATTTTCAAACTTTATAAAGTTGAATTTCAAAGCCCAAACACCCGAGCTGCCCACTAATGGCATGTACACACTGTGCCTGCACTGGCTGCACCTTAGGCTTGCGAGTGCCTCGTGTGTAACTCGCGCGAGTCTCCCATTGAATCACCCGGCATGGACTCACACTCTCAGGACAGGAGCATCTCCGCTGCATAGACATATACGTGCAACCGACCCGCTCCTGTCCTGAGAGTGCGAGTCTGTGCCGGGTGATTCAATGAGAAACTCGCGCGAGTTACACACGAGGCACTCGCAAGTGTGACTCTGGCCTCATATAGGAAAATGCTGAGGTTTGGTTCCCTTGAAGTATTGATTATGTAGTGTATTTCCAGGAGTATCCCGTTGTTGCGATGCTACATAAAGTAATGCTCGTGAACCTAGAGAGTGTAGAGACCTCTTGGCCCCAGCGTTGTATGCGCAGACGTTGGATACTGGTTTTCATTAAGCCAGAACTCACGCAGTTACTAATAACTTTTTTGGACTATGACATGAATTTTATAGCATTTTGTTCCCTCTGATGTGAAGCTGATAATCGAGGCCTCGCAGGCAGTAATCAGCGGCGTTCCTCTCCTCTCTGATTGTGTCTGCGATACTGCTGTAGACATGCCGGAGCGGCCAAAAAAACCTTACAATCTTTTGATTTAAAGTGTTGCAGGAATCTCACCAGCTACGCCGAACTGTAAACAATGAAAGACTCAATCTGGGAATGGGAGAGCATATATGAATCCTAAAACACAGTGATTAAAGGTTTTATGTAGCAATGCAAATTAATTGCAGCTTTTGGGGTTTCTTATGTGTTGGGCTGGAGCGTGAAATGAAAAGGATCTGTATTAAACTGCCAGTGCCAAGACATCAGAGAGCGTATTAGTGGAGAGCGGCTAATGAGAAGTGTTCAGAGCACTTGCGCATTTTTTGTTTTTCCTTTTTACATTTTTTTTTTTTTTTTTACTACTTATCCTGGACTGCATTGTTTTTATTTTAAACAGTTTTTTCAACTTTTTTTTTGTTTTTTGATATTAAAGACATTGCAAACCTTCTATTGTTCTAAATAAAAAATAAAAAAAGCAACTTGATAAAAAGATCTTCTTCCATTTTGTGTATACAACACTTACTGAGTGTGTCACAAAAGCGAGTACACCCCTCACATTTTCTAACTTTTCACGGGAAAACACTGAAGATCTGACACTGATACAATGTACAGTGTCAGTGTGCAGCTTGTATAACTGTAAATTTGGTGCCCTGTAAATAACACACAGCCATTAATGTCTAAATAGCTTGCAACAAAAGTAAGTACACCCCTAAGTGAAAATGGCCAAATTAGTCATTTGTGCCTCCCCGGTGTCATGTGACTCATTAGTGTTACAAGGTCTCAGATGTGAATAGCGAGCAAGAGTGTTAAATGTGGTGTTATCGCTCTCATACTTGGTCACTGGAAGCTCAACTTGGCTCCTCATGGCAAATAATCTTCTTGAGGATCTGGGGAAAAAATTGTTGCTCTACATAAAGGTGGCCTAGGCTATAAGAAGATTATCAACACCTTGAAACTTGGTTTCAACAGCGTGGCCAAGACCATACAGCGGTTTAACAAGACAGGTTCCACTCAGAACAGGCCCTGCTATGATTGATCAAAGAAGTTGAGCACACCTGCTCAGTGTCATATCCAGAGGACGTCTTTTCAAAAGATGAATGAGTGCTGCCAGCATTGCTGCAGATGTTAAAGGGGGTGGGGGGGAGTCAGCCTGTCAGTGCTCAGACCATAAAACGCATCACAATTGCCTGTATGGCTGTTGTCCAAGAAGAAACACTCTTCTAAAGATAGTGCACAAGAAAGTCTGCAAACAGTTTGCTGAAGACAGTCAGGCTAAAGACATGGAGTACAGGAACCATGTCCTCTGGTCCTCTGAAAGATGTTTTGGTTCAGATGGTGTCGAGCGTGTGTGGTGGCAACCTTGTGAGGAGTACAAAGAAGTGTATCCTGCCTACGCCTACAGTCAAACATGGTGGTGGGAATGTCATGGTTTGCAGCTGCATCAGTGCTGCCAGCTGTGGGGAGCTACAGGTCATCGGTGGAACCTTGACTGCCAACGTGTATTGGGACATACTGAAGAGGGGCATGATCCACTACTTTTTGTATTTCAACATAACCTCCAATACACCTTCAAGACTAGCATTGCCTCGCTAAAGAAACTGAGGGTAAAGGTGCTGGACTGGCCAAGCGTCTCCAGATCTAAACTCTATTGCTCATCTGTGGGGCCTCCTCAAATGGAAGGTGGAGGAGCACAAGGTCTCTAACATCCACCAGCTCTGCGATTTCATCATGGAGGATGGAAAAGGATCCAGCGGCCCCTGTTAAACTTCAGTGACCTCCATGTCCAAGAGAGTTAAGGTAATGCTTGAAAATAATGGTGACCACACAGAATATTCACACTTTGACCACAATTTGGCTATTTTCATTGCTGTTCACGGACTACTTTACATTGTACAGTGTCAGATCTTGATTGTTGTCCCATGAAATTTATATAATAAAATACAGTCATATGAAAATGTTTTGGCACCCCTATTAATGTTAACCTTTTTTCTTTATAACAATTTGGGTTTTTGCAGCAGCTATTTCAGTTTCATATATCTACACAGAGAACTGTGGAAAGAAAGCGCAAAATAGGGTCTTATCTGAGAAATACGTGGGGTAATTAAAGAAATTCACTCACCCCGTCAGTTGTGAGAGTCACAACCACTGAGCAGGCAATAAACACGGCCAACGGCAGCAGCACCTGGAAAGTTTCATATATCTAATAACTGATGGACTGAGTAATATTTCTGGATTGAAATGAGGTTCATTGTACTAACAGAAAATGTGCAATCCGCATTTAAACAAAATTTGACAGGTGCAAAAAGTATGGGCACCTCAGCATAAAAGTGACATTAATATTTTGTAGATCCTCCTTTTGCAAAAATAACAGCCTCTAGTCGCTTCCTGTAGCTTTTAATGAGATCCTGGATGAAGGTATATTTGACCATTCATGTTTACAAAACAATTCCAATTCAGTTAAGTTTGATGGTCGCCGAGCATGGACAGCACGCTTAACATCATCCCACAGATTTTCAATGATATTCAGGTCTGGGGACTGGAATGGCCATTCCAGAACATTGTAATTGTTCCCCTGCATGAATGCCTGAGTAGATTTGGAGCGGTGTTTTGGATCATTGTCTTGCTGAAATAACCATCCCCTGCGTAACTTCAACTTCGTCACTGATTCTTGCACATTATTGTCAAGAATCTGCTGATACTGAGTTGAACCTATGCGACCCCCAACTTTAACAAGATTCCCGGTGCCGGCATTGGCCATTCAGCCCCAAAGCATGATGTAACCAAATTTTACTGTGGGTAGCAAGTGCTTTTCTTGGAATGCCGTGTTTTTTTGCCTCCATGCATAACGCCTTTTTGTATGACCAAACAACTCAATCTTTGTTTCATCAGTCCACAGGACCTTCTTCCAAAATGTCACTGGCTTGTCCAAATGTGCTTTTGCCTTACCTCAGGCGACTCTGTTTGTGGCGTGCTTGCAGAAACTGCTTCTTTCGCATCACTCTCCCATACAGCTTCTCCTTGTGCAATGTGCGCTGTATGGTTGACCGATGCACATTGACACTATCTGCAGCAAGATGAAGCTGCAGGTCTTTGGAGGTGGTCTGTGGATTGTCCTTGACTGTTCTCACCATTCTTCTTCTCTGCTTTTCTGATATTTTTCTTGGCCTGCCACTTCTGGGCTTAACAAGAACTGTACCTGTGTTCTTCCATTTCCTTACTATGTTCCTCACAGTGGAAACTGACTGTTTAAATCTCTGAGATAACTTTTTGTATCCTGCCCCTGAACAACTATGTTGAATAATCTTTGTTTTCAGATCATTTGAGAGTTGTTTTGAGGAGCCCATGATGCCACTCTTCATATGAGATTCAAATAGGAGAACAACTTGCAAGTGGCCACCTTAAATACCTTTTCCATGATTGGATACACCTGCCTATGAAGTGTAAAGCTCAATGAGGTTACAAAACCAATTTAGTGCTTTAGTAAGTCAGTAAAAAGTAGTTAGGAGTGTTCAAATCAAGAAATTGATAAGGGTGCCCATACTTTTGCACCGGTCAAATTTTGTTTAAATGCGGATTGCACATTTTCTGTTCGTACAATAAACCTCATTTCAATCCAGAAATATTACTCAGTCCATCAGTTATTAGATATATGAAACTGAAATAGCTGCTGCAAAAACCCAAATTATTATAAAGAAAAAAGGTTAACATTAATAGGGGTGGCCAAACTTTTTCATATGACTGTATTTACAAAAATAAGGGGTTTACTCACTTTTATGATATACTGTATATGCGTCCAGGGTTGTATATGCGTCCAGGGTTGTATATGCGTCCAGGGTTGTATATGCGTCCAGGGTTGTATATGCGTCCAGGGTTGTATATGCGTCCAGGGTTGTATATGCGTCCAGGGTTGTATATGCGTCCAGGGTTGCAGAAAACAAACAAGCCCTGTGTAGTCTGTACATCGATAGTTACACTTCTGTAGTCAGTAGTTGTACACATTTGTTAGGTTACATGAAAGGGTTACATTTATTCCTTAGCTGTAAAGTGAACGCTATTGTTTTAACAAACTTTGCATGAATCAATAGCACAAGCGAATATGAGACACTTTGTACAATATCTTCACTGGAGAATGGTACGCATTCCACTTATGAGCCACTTCCTTTCCTCTTCTATGCCTTCTGAATTCAATATCAATACTGAAACACAGTAGAAACCCTCCTTGGTTAAAATAAATAAAACTGCCACCTGACAGACATTTCAGGTCATAGGTGCCTATTAACCTCTATAGAGGAAAGGAGTGCAGAGCACTTTTCACATGGTATTTCACTTAAAGGGAATCTGTCAGTAGGATCAACTCTCCAAATCTGTCTATACAGGCAGGTAGGTCATGGAAAGCTAAATAAAATAATACTTTGATATCTGCGATCCGATGTTTTATACCAGAGAAAATCCATGGTTTTCTTAATATGTAAATGAGCTGTTAAGATTTGTGTCTGGCTCACAGATCTTAACAGCTCATTTACATATTAAGAAAGCCATGGATTTTCTTTGGACTAAGACATCGGATCGCAGATTTGAATGTATCATCTTATTCAGCTTCTTATGGTCTACCTGCCCATTTAGACCGTGCCGGAGGGTTGAGCCTACTGACAGATTCCCTCTAATGTTCTCTTATGTTTTTGTTAAAGGGAACCTGTCAGCAGAAATTTCACCCAAAACCTAAAAGATTCCCCCTCTGCAGCTCCTGGGCTGCATTCTAGAAAGGTCCCTGTTATTATTGTGCCCCATGTGAGACCAAAATAAATGCGCATGCGCGGGGATGGCTGGAGCAGTGGGCGGTGCATCAGCTATGGAAAGGAGCGATGGGGGCAGCATACAGGACCAGGAGGCAGAATAACGGACGCCAGAGAGCCCGCCCCCATGTCACATTTACAGTATCTGAATACAAAAAGGTACCACTTTATAAAGTCTTTATTTTGGTCTCACATGGGGCACAATAATAACAGGGACCTTTCTAGAATG